>NW_028245873.1:0-382445 GCF_964263255.1 Lissotriton vulgaris | reverse complement strand
TTGCCTGACCAAAGACACCTGAGAGGCAGGGCCCCTAAGCATATACAAGTGTGAGAGATTGAGCTATTGGCATTGTAAATGACAATGCCATTTATTTATCTGTTTTCAAAACCAACACATAAATAAAAGTTTGTCATTTACAATGCCAATAGCTCTAACTTTTGCAAACGCTAGACCTTTGCATTGTAAATGCTTGTTTAGAACTTGTGCCCTGTATTTCCCATTTTATTTCAAATTGGGGAGTTTGCTCTGCGATACAAAAAAAATGCTTTATGGATTTACACCAAATTTGGCACAAAGGTAGAACCAGGCCTACCTCAGCCTTGTGCAGTGGGTGGTAGGCCATCCACAGGGTGGTTGGAAGCAAGCCACCTAAGGTGGCGAGTTGGGCACAAGCCATGGGTGGAATCCAGGCCCTGAGCAGCCAAGTGTAGTGGGTCAGTTACTATCTGAGGAGGTTTCGGTGCAGGTCACCTAAAGTAAGGTAGAGATTTCAACTGCCGTTTTGAACCCATCATGGGCCTGGAAAACCTCTTTGAAGACCAGGATGCAGCAAATGATATTCCAGTATTAGATAGTTTCGGTCCAGTGAAGAGCTCAGTGGCAGCTATTCAAATTTTACAGCTATCCATGACACATGATCTGAGGGCATGTAATGGCCGCTTTAAGTCAGATCAACCTCCGTCTCATACTTTTAATAGGGGTGACTCAAAATCCTTGATAGATTTCATAATGGTTTTTATTAATTTATGGCACTTGCTCTTGGACTTTAATATAGAATGTAGAACCGAGAGCGACCATTACCCATTATGTTTATCGCTAGACCCTGGAAGTTTTCTAGAACCTAATGGAGCAACTGATCTAGCAATGGATGAAGGAGAAATCCAAATCTCAAATAATAGGCGGGCAATCAAGTGGCCTTACGTTTTGGCTAAAGATGAATTGATGGAAAGCATTTATAATGCTTTTTCCAATACTATTAGCCATTATAGTCACTCCAGCCGAGGGTCCCAGGAAGTTCTTGACATGCACTATCGGCTGGTAAACTCTTTGTCACCCCTCCTGTGTAAGTTTTACAGGAAAGACAAAGCAAACAAAAACAAACACAGCGAGTCAGGGAACCCCTGGTATAACAGTGAATGCCGGCTAGCAAAAACAAATTTAGTCCATGTTGTTAGGTCTAAAGATCGACAAGGTATAAGAAATGCTATAGAGAATTATAAAACTCTCATGACCTCGGCCAAACAAGAATGGGATGATTCTATTTGGGAGGATCTTCTCAAAGCATCTAGGGAGAGGGATCATTGCACTTTCTGGAGCTTGTTCTCCAAGCGTAAAAAATCTGAGAAATCCCTAAATGATCATTACCTAGATGAAAACACCTGGTGCGATCATTTTGCAAACCTTTATTTATCTAAAGAAATGGTCATACCTAAAGGCCTAGAGGATCTAGATGCAGCTTTAGAGCTAGGGACGCTTCGGTTCAGCCAGGAAGAGACATTGGTGGCAATTCAGGCAGTCAAGGCTGGGAAAGCTCCAGGGCCAGATAAAATCCCAGGGGATCTTTTTAAACACGACACGGAGGTATGGTGCCCGTACATAAATTTTCTTTGCAATTCTATAGTGGCAGGAACACCAATCCCTGATACCTGGAAGGGGGCTGAAATTGTTACTATTTTTAAAAAAGGGAATCGCTATAACCCTGCCAATTACAGGCCAATCAGTTTAATTGATATTTTACAAAAAAAAATTGCCAGACATATTTTAAACCGACTAATAGAATGGATGGAGGAGGGTAAAATTCTGTCCGAGTACCAGGCTGGGTTCAGAATTAAGACAAGCACAATAGACCAAGTGTTTAGATTCATGTGTATATGTTGAAAATACCTAAATATAAAGAAGGGCACATTGTATGTAGCATTCATGGATCTACGGGCAGCTTTTGATCTGGTCCCTCTTGATCTAATGTGGTACACTCTGGGGGCAGTGGGAGTCCCTTCGGAACTCTTAAGAGAACTTATCAAGTTACATGTAGATAATTATGCCAAAGTCCGTTGGGGAAGAAATGGGGAGGTAACAAAGGCCATCCCAGTCTGTAGGGGGGTACGGCAAGGATGCGTGCTGGCCCCAACACTCTTTTCCCTCTATGTAAATGATATCCCCTCATACCTATCTAACTGTAACCATGATTCCCCTAAACTAGGAAAGGAGGTGGTCACTGCTCTATTGTTTGCTGATGACACAATACTAATCTCTCAAACCCCAAAGGGCTTGCAAAATTTGGTTAACCAATTTAACAAATATTGTGATGAAAAGGGGCTAGAAATTAATTCTTCTAAAACCAAATACATGGCCCTGAACCCACAAAAGTCCTTCAAAAAGAACCTAACACTACACAATGAAAAATTGGAGTAAGTGGATAGTTTCAGTTATTTAGGCATAACGATAGACAGTAAAATGACTTGGAAGGGCCAGTTGGAAAAGAGTAGACTGTCTCTTAAACAAAACTCACTTCCTATCTTGAAAATCCAGGGGGGGGAGTCTCTCAAAGGCAATATCACCAGCCCTAGATGTATTTAAGTCAAAAGCACAATCTGCGGCGCTTTACGGTGCAGAAATCTGGGGACCTTATTCTAGTAAGAATTTTGAGAGAGAAGAAAATAACTTTGTACGTCGTTTACTTAGAATTCCTAATAGAACTCCACTTCTCCCAATATTTTTAGATATTGACCTCAAGCGTACAGATGCATATGCAACTTTAAGACCGCTCATGTACTGGGTTAGATTGTGGACTACGCCTGAGCTGTCTAGTTATAAAAATGGGTTAGTGGAAATTATGAGTATGAATTCCTTTAATGGAATTAAATGGTTAAATCACATTTGTTCTTGGTGCACTAAATTGGGGCTAGCCCATTTCTGGAATAATCCCTCAGCCATGACTCCAAATTGTAAACAGCAGCTTAAAAATGTATACTGGGCTTTTGTGAATAACAAAGATCGCTTGACCCAAACACCGGTATCCTTACACAAAAATTTATGTTAATTAAGGACACCCCCTGCTTCGAACAATTTATGGATGAAATACAGCCTCCACTGACAAAAACTTTGTTTTTGAAATTTAGATACGGAATATTACAAATTAATTCAATAACTAGCAGATGGAGGAATAAACCGGGCTTTAATCTTTGTACTTTGTGTAACCAGGAGGCAATTGAAACTACTAGCCATGTGTTTTTCTTTTGTACTGCATATAAGTCTGCCAGGTCCAAATGGATTAAACCACTATGTAAAAACTTGGGGATAAGACAACTTATCATAGCGGAACGTATATTCGCCTCAAACACCTCGAGGCTGGTGGTTTTTACTTTGAGCAGGTATTTATTTAACGTTTATTTGATTAGGAAGAAACATGGTCTATGTATATAAACTCTCCAATCCGTTTATTTTATATTGTGATAATACTCGTGCTGTTTTGGCACTTTTAATTCTGGCTTTTTATCTATTTATACCTGTAGTGCTATTTTTACTATGGCATTGTAATTGTGTGGTGATGCAATAAGGGTTTTCTTTTAGCAATTTCCTTCTTTCCAGATGTATTGACTTGCCACTAAAATGTAAAGAATTGATATTGTGATAATGGAAATTTTATTGAAATGTGAGTTTTTATGCACTTTTATGGCTTTTAGCCTAAATAAAGTTTTTGAATTGAAGTATAACTTGCACCGCTGTCATGCACTGTTTATGTCCTCACATATTGCATCACCAACCGCACATGGATGACCAATACCTCTCCCCATCCTCTCTGCTGCGTTAGCTGTAAGCAGCAGGAGGTGGCCTCAGTGCCTGGTCTCCAACCAGGCACCACACTTAAAACTCTGTGGGCAGCCAAGCATCCCACTGTGTATGGCCTCCAACTGTGAGCAGCATGGAGATGGGCACAGGCCTGGCCTGAGGTCAGGCCCTGAACTCAACCTCCTGCAGATGGGTAACTCTTGCTATGCACGGCCATTGGCCAAGCAATATGCAGCGTTTGTTGGGCACAGACCCTGAACCCAACCTACTGCAGATGGTTAACTCTTGCTGTGCACGGCCATTGGCCAAGCACTATGCAGCGTTTGTTGGGCGCAGGCCCTGAACCCAACCTACTGCAGATGGGTAACTCTTGCTATGCATGGCCATTGGCCAAGCAATATGCAGCGTTTGTTGGGCGCAGGCCCTGAACCCAACCTACTGCAGATGGGTAACTCTTGCTATGCATGGCCATTGGCCAAGCAATATGCAGCGTTTGTTGGGCACTGACCCTGAACCCAACCTACTGCAGATGGTTAACTCTTGCTGTGCACGGCCATTGGCCAAGCACTATGCAGCGTTTGTTGGGCACAGGCCCTGAACCCAACCTACTGCAGATGGTTAACTCTTGCTGTGCACGGCCATTGGCCAAGCACTATGGAGGGTGTGATGGGCACAGGCCCTGAACTCAACCTACTGCTGATGGATAACTCTTGCTGTGCACGGCCATTGGCCAAGCACTATGCAGCGTTTGTTGGGCACAGGCCCTGAACCCAACCTCCTGCAGATGGGTAACTCTTGCTGTGCACGGCCATTGGCCAAGCACTATGCAGCGTGGGTTGGGCACAGGCCCTGAACCCAACCTACTGCGGATGGATAACTCTTGCTGTGCACGGCCATTGGCCAAGCACTAGGCAGCGTGGGTTGGGCACAGGGCCTTAATTGAAGTCTGACCATTCGTTCTACCTCTGCCTTCTAAGCAAAGCCTGACAATAATCTTAGTGCTAGGCTTAGCTTGTGGTGTGAGTCTAAAATCTCCACTTCGACTCACAAGTAGGAACAGCATACTGTTTTTGAATGAACTGCCATCTGTTATCCCTTGTTGTACAATGCACATTTAGCCTAACTGTTCTAATAAGCATAGCCTTGTTCTGAAGTTGGCACAATAAAGCGAAAACTGCAGTTTTATTGAATTCAGACTTTGTACCCTAGTTTACTGTCAAGATCGTCTTGAATTCTTCCCATGAGAAGAAGCCGGTACTTGCTCACTAATGTCTATCTGTAGTGTAAGTTGTCTTGCGTGTTCTTTCCTCCACTCATTGCATTGAGAGAAAAGGGTATAAGTGTGGCGCCAAAAATCTACAGGTTTTCGCATTACATGTTTAAACTGACCAGAGGGTGAGGCTTCTGGTTCCCTGAAATGGCAATTTTCCCGTAGTGTATTTTTTCATGCTTGCTGTATGTTTTTTCATTAGACGTCTTCTGTTTTTATGAGCTTTCCCTATTGGCTCTTTTCTTTCACAGAACCTGGTACATTTTGTGCAGAGAAACATATTTGCTGGGAGAAGAGAGGGCAGGGGCTGGAATTGACTCTGCACATCGACTCAAGGCGCCAGAGCGAAGGGAGATATTTTTCCAGAGAAACTGGGGTGGAGCATGGCCCAGCACTGGACCAGGAGATTCGGCTGGTCATTGTAAGCATGCTTTGACATGTGTATGTCATTCATTTTATAGTGATTTTTGTCCACATTTCTTCCTTCACTTGTGAATTGTCTTTTCCCTAAGGAAGCGGGATATGTTATACTTAGCTTTGGTGTTTGGAATGCCTGATGTCATAGTAGAATCCTGTGTGCCTGGCTTGTGTGGAGTGGCAGTTGATGGCAGGCAGGCTAAGTGGCAGGGAGGCCACTCCTGGTGGGGTTTATTTCTATTCATCTTAACTTAACTGCTTAAACCTGAACTTGTAACTAAGCCTAATTAAACCTACGTGATATTTATACCTGGCTTATGGACTTCTTTTAATTACAACAGTATTGTTTCGGACTGTCTGTGATGTCATAAAGTGCACAGGAAAAGCTGTTCGGGTAGGGGATAATCGCCAACATGGTGGGTTTGCAATCCATGGCACAGAAAAAGTGAGCTCTAGAAAATAGTACGGGAATGGAAAAGCCAGGCAGGAGCACCAGGACCCGAAGCACAGACCACCCCCTCCCCCCCCAGAGAAAGAGTCCCTCTGGTCTAGCTGCACTTGCCTTTTCGCTAGCCCCTCTGTGCGCACAACCAATCCTGGCTGAATGCAAGGGGACCTTTGAGTTTGAGTGCACAGTGCCTTTCATTACTCCCTCCATGAGATCAGTTACAAAAAATAACCGAGGAACCTCTTACCCAACTTTTCGTTTCCTTGCCACCCCACCTACATGGGATGAATTGCTGGCACAAGGGTAGCAGGCCTTTTCTTGTTAAGCATGCATGAATGAAGGAGCAGTGATTGGGCTGAGGAGTCCAAACATAGTGAATTCCCACCGAAAGGGACTTCACCCACTCTATGTACCACTAGTATGTTAAAGTCACTTGCACATTTCCGAAAGAGTGGGTGGGACTCATTAACAAGGATGGGAAGATATCTTACCTGAACATGGCACTTTCGATCTAAACAGGCTGAGCAACTTGCAAAAGAATCAAAAGGATCCAAAAAATAGGATAAAGGCTGAACAATGTCCTACATTTTTACTTTTGGCTGAGGAGGCCAATAAACACAAACATGAATCCCAAGTTTGTGGTATGAAATAGACCCAGGAATCCAAGTAAGCCGCCTTTGGGGTCAGAGTTAGAGCTGGAACTGCTCAGCCTCCTTCCTATGTATTGCCGCGGATCTCTAAACCGCAAGATAGAGAAGCACAGCGAGGACCCAAGGAAGGCGGATTTGCTGGAAATGTTCCCCATGCTGGCCAATGGGGATGGGGTGCATCTGCAGATGCGCCTAGAAGCGGGGCCGCAACAGGGGCACTAGGAGGTAATGTGCATAGAGCATTGTGATGATGCAAATTACTAACAGTAAAGCGCTAGATGGAAGGGCGTGAATAGCCAGTTAGGATGCAAACTCCACTACTATGTAGTGGACTAGTCCAAGTGTGTTCAGCCCACAAATACTTGTTTAAGGAGAACTGCAGACTAACTGGCTAGGAACAGGATTCAGGGGGCAGGGGGCAGAGGCCTCCCCCTACTCTAATGATGCAGGCGATGAATACCCCACGCCACCATTCTCTGATACCATCCTTCCACTAAGAGAATACCTCACCCCTGGGATAGAGTCACCGTCCACTTTGTCTGGACAACTTCTGAGAGAAAATAAACCAACATTAGAGAAAACCCTAAGCAAGGCTGTGAAGAATTGCAAAGTGTTTGACCTGTATAGACTGAACTAGGATGATTTGAATCAGTTGCTACATCTGATGGGGTGAAGTGATAGATTAGTTGGTTGACAAGTCAGGTCGGCCACGTCAGTATCCAAGGAATGGTGGGTCTCTCAAAACGGCAAAGGATGCATTGTTGAATGCAGTCGCAGATGTGTACCTGGTGAAAAACAATTTAATTAAAATCTGAAATTGCAAGCAAAAAAAGGAGAATCGCCGGCAGATTAGAAAGTCTTACGGATGTGTTTGAGAGAGATTCGACCGAGATGGCTCAGGAAACAGTAGGCGCTGCTTTTCTGAAGGGATTGATACCAAATGTGCGAAGTCAAAAATCAATGTTTGTATTGGATGGTTATCTAAAAAAGCTGGCTGAGATAGTGACTTTTGAAAACCACAGTCATCTGACAAGAATGACAGAAAGAGAATCTTGAATCTAAACGTATTGTTTTGATACCAAAGAATATGCCACAAAATGTAAAGGGGAGAGTCTGGGATGGTCCCACTAGGAGTGAACAAATGGGTGGGGCAAGGTGGAGGGCAAGTGGTGAGGGGCACAGGAGAAGCGTCCGCTATTGGTGATCAAACGTACATTTGGTGAAGGTAGGAATGCTTGTAATATGTCTAACCACTGGCAATCGCTCAGGGTAGCATTCCAACCCATCGTTCTTTTTTCCCACCATATCACCTATGTGTTGACCCAGCCATATGCAAATCAGTCTTGACCGTACTCCGGTAGGGACAGTGTAGCCCAAACTGCCAGGCCAGATCCTCCTTGAACCAGAACACAAGCAACCCAAGACCAGTTTCGTCCTGATTTGAGCTCGTCAGTCGAGTGTTTCTTGGTTCCAGTGACACAGTGAGTACAAGACCCACGTCTGGCATTCCTTTGCCACTTAGGGAAGTACATCAAACACACAAAAGATGGTGGCAGAAATACTTGCAATGGTTCTAACCACTGGCAGTCGCTCGGGTTAGCATGCCAACCCACCGTTCGTTTGCCCATGCATTCTGTGCCACTGGAACCAAACTACACTATGGCGACCTACTGGCATAGGTGCAAATTCAGGACAGTGAGTGTAAAAATTCAGGACAAAGGGTCCAAATTCAATATAGAAATTTGGGACAAAAGATATGTTTTCAGACATATCAGAGGAGGTCGTACAATACTGTATAAGTAAGCAAATAGACAACCTACATAAGTACATGTCAAAAGAAGTTTATATTAAGTTGAGACAATCGTTTTGGTATGTGCACAGCTTTGAGTAACTGTGCAGGTCTTTTTGTGGTATTTCATATAACATTTTGTTTACAGTTTGGGGTTCCTTTGAAGTATTGTCCCACCCGCACTAGAGGGATGCAGAGGCCTTGAGCCTTCATTACACCCCTTCACCAAAGACCTCGGTTTGCACAGATTCCCTCACTGTCAACCTCCCATGGTGCCCCTCATCTCTATATAGACCCTTGCTCATGTGTATGTCATTTATTTTACAGTGCTGCTCAGCCCAATTTAGGCTGTTGAGCTCTTTAGCTCACACACTTATTGCTCAGAGACAATGACTCCTATAAGTACGTAAATCAATATATAGGAAATGTTATTTTTCAGACAGGGAGGGCTACAAGGTGTGGGAGTCACATGCGCCCATACTGGTAGGTGCTACATGCAGGGCCACTGGAATTATGCAGCAGGGAGGGACACATTATGCTGCAGTGTTGTCTAAATTATTTGGCAAGAAAAGGGAATTTATGCAGTGTAATGCTGCAAATGTTGTCATATTATTACCATATTATTTTCTAATTTTTGCACATTTTAACAGTTTCTGGTCATGGGTTGCACCTCATTAGTACCCGTATAACACCCAAATAAAGTAATATGCAAAGGAAGGTGACCAGTCAACCTTTACAAAGGGCCTTTGCTACACGTCACTGCCTTTTAGTTATTTTTTAACCATTTGAGGTAGAAACTGTTTTTAAATTAGAATCTTCAGATATATTCAGCTAATGATGGATGTGGCACGTGGGACAAATCCATAATCATGCGAAAACTGTTGAAGTCGCACAATCGCATAATTCCAGTGACCCTGAAAGACAAACTGAGGATGTAACACATAACATAATGGTTGGGGTTGTCTTTACAATGATTATACAATTGAATACTTTGCTCTGCATGTTACACTTTGTGCTTTACAAAAGGTGCATTATGCCTCTATGCTTCTTTATGAGGAGTCAAAACCGGGATTAGTGAAAACTCAAATCTCTCCACGAGATACATTAATCACCACAGTTAAATACACATTTTTGTTATGGCCCGAAAATTGCAGGTGCGCGAAGCACTCAAAAGTCTCTGCCTTTCATCCTGTCGGATAATTTTAAAATGTAGCTTAGTCCTCCAGCACGGCTCCTCCACAATAGCATCATGCTGTGCCCTAGGCTTATGCAGAGGACGGCATGCTGTACATACACAAGGGCCTATTGCAAGGGAATTACCAGAAAAATAAAATACCCCCAGCTTTTTATAGCACTAAATAAAGGAGCAAAGTGAGCTATCCTGGTCTTTCCTTTTGAAGTCTGTGAAAATTGTACCCCTGATGAAAATTTGCAAAAGGAATGCAAAATTATGCTTTTTACAGCAGGAAAGAAACTTGGTAAAAAACTGCATTTATCTACATTGACGTTTGTCTTTTATTCCGTCTTTTCATTTTCTTTCTTTCCTTATATCCTTCTTTCTATTCACCTTTCTTCTCTACTTTCTTCTTTACAATCTCTATTTATTTTTCTTTCCATCTTTCTGTCTGTGCATCCTTTCATTTAGTCTCTCATTCTCTCTCTATTCTTTAAATTCATATTTCATTTTCTATTCATATTTCCATATTCCACATTAACATTCATTTTGTGTTTCTCTTTTCCATTTGATCATCCTCTTGTCCTTCCTTCCATTGTTAAATCTAAATCTTTCTCTATCTTTCCAGCTTTCTTTCATTATTTGCATTCTATTCTTCCTTCGCCTTCTCACTCATTTCCCTTGTGCTTCTTTTTGATTTACCATTATCATAATTTCTCTTTCTGTGCTGCTTTTGGCTACTTCGGCACCCTCTGCACCACCGCCCCCCACCCCCACATACACACACAGTTGTTTCACAGTGAATATTCTTGCTTTATTTGTTTGTTATTCTGTCCTGTGCTGATCTGCGAGTCACAAATCAAAGTTAGGAAGGGCCATGAAACACTTCTCTGACCCTGGGTGCTTCTCTACACCTTTGGCCCAATGTCATTCTTTAGGTGATAATAAGCCACATAAGAGTGACAATGGGCCTGTACAAAGACTGAGTGAGGTCGGGGATGGGCTGCTGCAGCCTCAGAGAAGTGTGAACTGGCTCCGATTGTCACAGGGGAACAGCACAGCTTGCTGCCATCCCCAAAATTAAGGACAAAAGGCGTCCGTGAAAGAAATGCTCACAGACAAGGGTCCAAATAACGGGCGGCCTGTGAAATTTACGGACGGTTGGTCACCCTAAGCTACACTTGACTGATGCGCCCCAATCAGGATAAACAGAGTCCTGGGTTGCTTGTGCACTGGTTCTGGGAGTCCCTGGCCTGGTTGTTCAGGCTGGACTTTTTCTTTTGGAGCAAGGATGAGACTGATTTGCATATGGCTGGGTCCTAGCTGAGGTAGCATGGTGAGCAAAAAAGCGAAGGGTTGGAATGCTACCCAGAGTGATTGCCAGTGGTATATTTATTGCAAGCGTTCATACCATCCCCTTTAGTGTGCCATGTGCGGGAGGGTCATGTTTTGCCTGCATCGAGGCATTGGAAAATGGATTGTCCTAATGCAGCTTCAGATTTGCCTTGCACTACTGACCCACCCACATTTATCAGATCATACAGAACTGTCATCCTGAATACTAGGCAGCCCAAGAGGTGAAGGATGTTCTCTGAATACCACGATTCCTGTAGACCTGAAATGTCCCTATGTTGATTGTTTGATGATTTCCTTTGAGATTGTATTGCTGGGATTGGACTCTCGACGCTGGTGGAGCCTGTTAGCGCCTATCTCTTCCCGAGCGCTTTCCTCATTACAGAGCGCTACCTCTTGCCGGACCCGCTTCGCGGGTCCCGCGGCGCGGTGCTTTGCTTTGTGTGGATGTTGGGGAGCAGGTCTTGCTGAAACCCAGTGAGGACATTTGAAAAGCAGGGCTGCGAGCGCGTCAGCAGCAGGACTACAGATTCCAAGAGTCTCTGCTGCTGACCTCACCTCAACCACCTGGTGCCGCTCTCCCTGTTGGCCACGCCCCCCCCCCCCTTCTAACGTTAAAAGAACTTTGGACACTGACCTTCGTTGGATTATCATTTCCTTTGAGATTGTATTCCTGGGATTGGACTCTCGACGCTGGTGGAGCCTGTTAGCGCCTATCTCTTCCCGAGCGCTTTCCTCATTACAGAGCGCTACCTCTTGCCGGACCCGCTTCACGGGTCCCGCGGCGCGGTGCTTTGCTTTGTGTGGATGTTGGGGAGCAGGTCTTGCTGAAACCCAGTGAGGACATTTGAAAAGCAGGGCTGCGAGCGCGTCAGCAGCAGGACTACAGATTCCAAGAGTCTCTGCTGCTGACCTCACCTCAACCACCTGGTGCCGCTCTCCCTGTTGGCCACGCCCCCCCTTCTAACGTTAAAAGAACTTTGGACACTGACCTTCGTTGGATTTTCATTTCCTTTGAGATTGTATTGCTGGGATTGGACTCTCGACGCTGGTGGAGCCTGTTAGCGCCTATCTCTTCCCGAGCGCTTTCCTCATTACAGAGCTCTACCTCTTGCCGGACCCGCTTCGCGGTGCTTTGCTTTGTGTGGATGTTGGGGAGCAGGTCTTGCTGAAAGCCAGTGAGGACATTTGAAAAGCAGGGCTACGAGCGCGTCAGCAGCAGGACTACAGATTCCAAGAGTCTCTGCTGCTGACCTCACCTCAACCACCTGGTGCCGCTCTCCCTGTTGGCCACGCCCCCCTAACCTCCCTGCTATACAAAAATCGGACGTCATCACCGCAGCGCGGGAGCGCGCCGGGAGAAGCCCGGGACAAGGGCGGGACCGTCTGCGGCCGTCAGAGGCTGAAGTAGGCTGGGCTGGGCCCGGTCCTTTTGAATTTTGTTTTAATTGCAATTGCTTTCTTCAGCCCATTTGGTCTTACTTGTTGTGTGTGCTTTTGTGGGCTATCACTGTGTTTCTGCCTTTTGTAAATTGTATTGTATCTCTCCCTTCATAAATATGACGGCAAAAAAACTCCGTTCTGGTCGTGTCCTAGTGGGGAGATCTGGTTCTAAAACTAAATCGAACCCCTTACGTAATAAAATTACTTCCTCCCTGCAATTGAAAGGCCAATGTCAACTTTTTAGCTTATGGGAGAGGGGAAAGGACAAGGCTATGGAGGCCCCTCTAACCACTGAAGTGTTTGAAGGTAAAGTGCCTGAGCTAGCTCATGCCACTGCTAAGGATAACTCAATCTCGGTCGTGGTTCCTGCCCCGTTCCATCTTGGTTCCCCCTCCTCCGAAACAGTGGAGGGCTTCCCTTTGGTGACCATTGATTCGCAGAGGAAATTGGAGCTTCCTCATGGGGCTTTGGGCTGTAATTCTTTAAAATCTTCCAATGCCATCTCTCCCCAATTTCCTCATTTGGTAGTACCTAATCCCATAGAGAATCCTATTATTTCACCAGATTTGCCTTCTAATCTTGTAATTCCGGATGGTGATTTTACTTTACCCGATATTGACTTAATAGCTCAAAAAAGGCCTTTGGGACTCCCTCGGGACATTGCCAGGGCTAATTCTAACATCACTGAAGCCCTTTTAATTTCTAGTCCTTGTCCTCTTAGTAGTACCCCTTCTAATAAATTTGATTTCTCTTTAGCTCAGTTAAATTTCACCTCTTGCTCTGGCCCGAATTTGAATAATATGCCTGTGAGTGCTCCAAGTGCTAATGATAATCTAATCTCTAATTCCCTGTCCTCTTTGGAATCATTATTATCATCAATTCTCCGTTTACTGGAAAAATTTGTTGGAGGTTCGGATTGCGTCCTTGATACGGTAACCCAAATCCTAAGAGTGCTCTTACATAATAATGGTGGGTCCTTTCTCGGGTGCCATCCAGAGCCCGACAATTTATTGGAGATCCCAAATAAGAGGTCTCCGAATGAAATAGTAACACTAGATCCAGTTCAAACGGCTTCATATCCCACTCCGGAAGGACAGAAAAGAAATAAATTAGTAGTCATATTGGCGGATCCAACGGTTGACAATGTGACTTCTGCTGGAGCCAACTGTGTCGTCACTCATGACGAAGAGATAGAAGCTTTGCCTGTCTCTCCTGTCATTCAAAATTTAGAAGCTCCCCCTCTGTTCCCTATATTCTCCTTACAGGTAAAAAAAGAGGAAGAGGCCCCTATTGCTTCCCCAGGTAATGCTGAAAAGGTAGTCCCGATAAAGCAAAAAAATAATAGAATAAAAAAGAGGAAACCTGTCCGAAGATTTTCTAAAAAAAGACAGAGGAAACTTATGTTTGAAAATAATTTGGAGCCCGTATTAGAAAAATCCTGCCGGACTGAGCAGTCCTTTGATGTACAGGAGGATATAATTGGTTCTCCCACAGTGGATCAAGTGACTATTGGGTCTGGTCTTACAAGTTCCTCCAACCACTCTCACCCTAGTGTTTCATTATTCCCTGTAAATCCTCCACCTTCCACTCTTAACCCCTTGGCTAGGCCTTTTCAAGACTCTCCTACAATGGTGCCTATCCCCTTGGTGCCAATGAGGGATAAAATAAATGTAGATACCTTTTTTTAGATTTTTCTCCTTTATTTGATACAGACCTAATTTTAAATAGATCGGTTCTGCTCACATGTTTTCATGAGATTGAAAGTTTAAAACTAATTCAAACTTTGGACCTGGATGTGGTACTTCCCAACGTCACTCTAGGGAGAACAGCAAGGGTCAAATTTCATTCTAAATTAGTGTTTATTTATTTATTTTTAGCATTTGTTAAGCGCGAACAATTGCCCGCAGGCGTCTCGGCGCTGTACTGTTGTATGCTCTCCTATTAGGTATCATGGATAAGTGGGAATTTTTAAAGATTAAATAACCAGGTTTTCAGTTTTTTCCTAAATGATATCAGATTTGGGCTAGATCGTATGGATTGCGGGACTGTGTTCCATAGTTTAGGGCCTACCACTAAGAAACGTCTGTCTCCCCAATTGACCAACCTGGTCCGTGGCACAACCAGGTCATTTTGTTTTGCTGAACGCAGTGTCCGGGAGGGAGTATATGGGACAAGATGGTCTTTCAAAAATTGCGGCGCTTGGTGGTGAAGTGACTTATAGACAATACACAGTGTCTTAAATTTAATTCTGTTCCTCACTGGGAGCCAGTGAAGACTTCTCAGGGTCTCAGCTACGGGCTTGAATTTAGGGGTGTTTGAAAGTAGTCTGGCTGCCGCATTTTGGATTCCCTGCAGTTTCTTGATGACCCTTGCTTGGGCACTGGCAAACAAGCCATTACAATAATCCAGTGCTGACAAAACAAGGGCGCTGACAAGTGTCTTGCCAACATTTTTAGGTAGAAAAGGGAGAATCTTCCTGACTAGGCGTAGTTTGTAGAATGCCGTGGCGGCAGTCTGATTGGCATGTGCCATAAAATTTAGGTTGTCATCAAAGATGACGCCCAGATTCCGTACTTTTGTGGCAGGTTCAGGCACGGCTCCAAAAGATGACAGCCACCATACTGGGGACCAGCTAGGACTGAGACGGCCAAAAGTGACCACCTCAGTTTTATCGGAGTTAAGTTTCAAGCAGTTTGCCGCCATCCACTGTCCTATGGCCAGCATACCTGCTTTGAAACTCTCCGCTACTGTTTCTCCATCATTTCTGATACCCAGAATTAGCTGAGTATCATCTGCATAGGAGGTAAGGTTCATCCTGTGCGCTTTGATGGTCTTTGCGAGGTCCGACACATAGATATTAAAAAGTGTCGGACTAAGGGATGAACCTTGAGGTACCCCACATGGCAGAGATAATTCAGCCGATTCAAATTGACCCAAGGTCACAGCCTGGGATCTCTCCGTCAGAAAGGATGCCAGTAGATTTTTTGCCTGGCCTTGCACGCCCATTTTTTCGACACGGTTGACAAGAATCTTGTGGTCAACCGTGTCGAAGGCGGCTGATAGGTCTAGAAGCACCAATAGTGCTGTACCACCTTGGTCTCTGATTAGTCTGATATCGTCTGCTGCTTTTATAAGTGCGGTTTCAGTCCCATGAAACTTACGGAATCCAAATTGTGTTTCATCAAGCAAGTTGTATTGCTCGATGAATTCCGTAAGTTGGGTGTTCATGGCCTTCTCCACTATTTTCGCGAGAAGCGGTAGGTTGGCTATAGGCCTGTAATTTTTCAGGTCGGTTTTATCGAGGCCGGGCTTTTTCAGGAGAGGTTTTAATAAGGTCTTTTTTAGTTGGGTGGGGAAAATGCCTGTACGGAACATTATATTGCATATTTGGGTTATAACTGGCGTCACCGTATCCATAAATAGGCGAAGAGTGTTCAGAGGACAGGGGTCTAAAGCCGATCCTGATTTAATGGTTTTGACAAAGTCCTGGATTTGATCTTCAGTGACTTCAGCAAAGCAGGATAAGTTATTGCTTGGGGAAGGGGTATTTATTTTTTCAATATTTTGATTATCGCCGAGATTGAATACTGAGAAAATGTCATTCACTTTATTGAAGAAGAATGTGGCCAATGAATCACAGAAGTTTTGTGAGCATGGGGGGGTCAAATCTGGGACGCATCCGGCCAGCTGTTTAGTTATTTCAAAAAGCTTCTGGTTTGAATTTTTCGCACTTTCAATTTGCTCAGTATAATATTTTTTCTTAGTTTCGATAATCAGGAGCTTATATTGGGCTAGAAGCTCTTTGTATATCTTTTTATTTCCGTTGTCATAGTTTTTCCTCCATTGTCTCTCTCGATTTCTACATTGTTGTTTAAGTTTTTTAAGCTCCATTGTATACCATGGGGCTGAGGGGGACCTTCTATTTCTAGACATCCTTTTTTTAGGGACTAATTCATTGACGGCCTGGTCCAGCCATGCTTGATATTGTTTGGTGGCGATTTCTGGGTTATTAGACAGCGTGGGCTTTGAATTGTCCAACGCGTCTTTAAAGCTGGGAATGTTGATGTCTCTCCATACTTTGAATGTTTCTTGTTTTGGTACTGGTATTGTTCCGGTAGCTGTTTTGTTAGTTTGTATCGTGGCTAAAACCAGGTGATGGTCGGTCCAGGTCATTGGCAGGACATCAGACACCAGCAGATTCTCATGATTGGTGAATATTCCATCTAGTGTGTGTCCTGCGTTATGAGTAGGTCCCTTCACCAGTTGGGTTAGACCGAAAACCTCCATTTGAGACTGCAAGGCAATAGTGTCCTTATCTTCACTACAGTCTAGATGGAAATTAAAATCTCCTAGCAGGGTTATGGATTTGTCAGTAGCAAAAGTTTCCAGAGAGGTGGCGA
The DNA here is from genome assembly GCF_964263255.1 of Lissotriton vulgaris. NCBI lineage: Eukaryota > Metazoa > Chordata > Amphibia > Caudata > Salamandridae > Lissotriton > Lissotriton vulgaris. The sequence continues at coordinate 365,709 of NW_028245873.1, read as the reverse complement.
TTTCTTCAAGAAATCCCAGGCGGTTTTCTGGTCGCCTGTATAGTAGTATACCTTTGAAGTTGTGGGAGGGAGATAGGTATATATCAAATTGGAAAGCCTCGCAAGTGGTGGAGGGAATTGCTGTGGTACGGATTTTTAGTGTATCACGAGCAATTATAGCGATCCCACCTCCTCTCTTACCAGTTCTATCTAGCCTATACGATTTGAAACCTGTTGGGACGGCTATCACAAGGTCTGGCTCTGATGCCTTGTCCAACCAGGTCTCTGTCAGGAACATTATGTCAATGTTCCTGTCAATAAGTAAATCCGCTATTTCTTGCCTATGTTTCACCAATGAGCGTACGTTGATAAGGGCTATGGTGAACTTTTGCGTTATCTGTTTAGCGTTGTCCCAACCGACCGCTTTATTTAGCAGGGGGATGGAGGTCTGACAGTGCTTGCAGTTTAGTGTGGATAAAGATGATATATTATCAGGATTATTCCTGATACATCCTTCCGTAGTTTGGGCACGGAGGTCAGTTAACATAGAGTGCGAGTATTGGAGGCGTAGAGGTGCATTAGAACCAGGGGGGGGGGGCCCTAGGCCTGTGTCCGGCGCGGAGACGGGCTTGCCTTTGGCGCGCCTTTGGCGCGCCGCCGGCGCGCCCGCTGCGCCCGCCCGCTGCGCGGACGAAATGGCCTTGACATTTATACTCTGTAGAGGAGGGTGGGAGGCGTCCTGCCACTGGACCGCCAACCCTTCCTCCCTTCAAGATGGCGCCTATCCCCGCGTTGTAGCCCCTAGTCGGCCACACCGGGAGGAGCAAGGTGAAAAAAGAGTGTCTCGGTGCAATATAGTCTTGCACCCGAGAACGCGGAAATAAGTGCAAATGTTAAAAACGGGACTATTAAAATATTTACACTTTTTAAAACTGCCGCTTTTGTCACCTGAAAATTGCCGCTTTTATCACGCTAAAAGAAAAGAAATAGAACCCCCGGCTTTGAATCACATCTTACAGTGGGCAGAGGAATTACAAATTAGAGGGATTGATGTTACTCCATATTTCGTAGAGAAACGGAGTGAAAGATTATCCACTAATTTGCCAACAATCTCTGATATTAATTTGAATCCTACAGATTGGTCCTCAGTTAGATCTGAGGACTTAAAAATATGTGTTTCAAAAAATGAAAGGCAAGTTCTTTATAAAAATCCTCCTCTTCCTAAACAAGCTTTGATGGATGACAATTCAAAATGGAGTTGGTTACCGGGTATTCTCTCTAGTAAATCCACTTCTTGTCTTAAACCGCATCTACATTTTTAACAGGGATTTGAAGATAATCTCATGGAATACTGCGGGTTTCAAAGATTACCAGGAAAAACTATGTTTATTACGTTCTTTAGAAGCCGACATAATTTGTCTTCAAGAAACGTGGGTGGAAGGTAAACTAATGCTGGAAAAAGAGTACTTTGTCTTAGAAGGTAGTGCAATCCCCTCTAGGAGAGGTCATGCGAAGGGTGGAATAGCATGCTTACTGTCCGATGGAATTAATTGGAATTATTCCCACTATCTTGATCCTGATAAACTGTTTCAGGCAATAATTTTAAAAAACGTGTTTGATTGTCCAAATAAATTGCTTGTTTTAATAAATACTTACATTCCCCCAAATTTTTGTTTTAATGATGGTTTAAAATTGCTCTTCTCCTTTATAACTAAAATTATGGACACTTCCCCCCCCCCCCCCCCCCTTATATATTGTTACTTGGGGAAGAATCTCTTAATATACCTCAGGCATTGTTTCCAGCGAATATTAAATCTAATAAAAGAGGTAAATTAGTCTTGGAAGGTCTCTCTAAGGTGGATTGTCTAATAATAAATGGCAGATTCCCTTCTGACATCCCTGCAGCTTTCACACATAATTCAAAAAACGGAGATTCTATTATTGATTATGTAATCGCAGATTGTTCTTTCTTTTCCCATATGAAAGATCTTTCGGTTGTAGATACCAAACTTAGCGACCATAATGTGCTGATGCTTACAGTTTCTCTCAGGCCTTCTCTGGCGGATTCTTGGTACATCGACACGGATGTGGTGAATTTTGGTGCCTGTTCGGGGAAATGTTACTGGAATCACCGTTCTTTTGTGTGTTTGCTGACTCTTAATTTCTACTCTCGAGAATTTGTTTCGGTGGGATGGGAGGGAATTATTAGGCTTTCCTGAGTTTTTAGAACTAGTAACCTCAATAGCTAAGAATGGCCCCTCCTTTAAAAAACCCTTAGTATTCCCCCAATTGCTACGGCAACTAAATATTGAAATAAAGAAATTGATAAGGGGTCAATACTTATCATTTAGTCAGGAAGCCCATCATAAATTAGCATTACTAAAAAGAAGGAGAGCAAGGCTGAAGGCCAGTTTAAAAAGAGATAAGGAGGATTCCGTATGGATCCAACTCCGGGAAGCCTCATATAAGGGCCAAGCTAGGACATTCTGGTCATTAATTGGCAAAGGTTGCGGCACTAGATCTAGTCCTACGCCAATTGCCATTGATGAGCAGATCTGGGTTCATTACATTGAGAATCTGTACAGTAATAATAGTCTGCAACGGGAAAATGATGTACCTTATGAGGACTCTTGCGTATATGATTCCCCGTCCGAAAAGGAAATTGAATTAGCCATTAAGGGCATGCGCTCTTCTGGTGCGATGGGTCCTGACGAGGTTCCCATTTCTGTGCTAAAACAACAGAGCGAATTATGGAGCAAAATTCTTTATCCTGTGTTTAAATCTTGCTTTGCTAGCGGAATTGTCCCCCCATCCTGGAAAGGGAGTATTCTAGTCCCTTTATATAAAAAAGGGGCAAGAGACCTACCACAAAATTACCGTCAAATTGCTTTGCTTGATGCCATTGGCAAGGTCTTTGCAAAATGTATTCTTACTTTAATTAACGATTGGGTAACTAAGGCCAAAATTTTGCCTTTTGAACAAACGGGTTTTAGGCAAAAGCACGGCACGTTAGATAACTTGACTGCACTCCAGGTTATAACGGAAAAATATGTGAAAGTCCGTGGAGGGCATGTTTATGGCGCCTTCATCGATTTCTCCACAGCTTTCGATAAAGTGGACAGAACATTGCTGTGGAGAAAGTTATTCGATTTAGGGATGCCATCCTTTCTCATTAAATTAGTTTGCGCCCTCTATTCGGACACCTGGTGCAGAGTGTTGCTAGGCGGGTAAAGAGGTTTATCCAGAATAATTCCCACATCCAATGGGTTAAAGCAGGGTTGCTTATTGGCTCCTCTGCTATTCTCTCTTTATACAGTTGATTTACCTCTGGCTCTCTCTGCATGTTCAGGTATTGCCCCGATCCTGGGGGCTCTCCAATCGTATGCCTCATGTATGCGGATGACATTTTGATTCTTGACCTAACTCCTAAGGGTCTGAATAATCGCCTGCAGGCTTTATATGAATATGCAGGAAACCATTTTTTGTTGATAAATATTGCAAAAAGCAAAGTGATGTGCATGTCGGGTAGGAAGAAACCTAAATATTCCTTGGGTAGTAGGGGGCCAAAAATTGGAAACAGTGAAATCTTATCCCTTCCTTGGTAAAATTGTTATGAATAATTTAAGTGAAAAAGCTCATATAGCCAATAATTCCCGGAAAGCTATTGTTCAGGGAAAGAGTTTGGTATCCTTATATAAGGCTACAGGTAGAAGGCATTTTTCGATATTCTTAGATGTATTTCGAGCAAAAGTTCCTGCCTCCCTACTCTATGGAATAGAGCTAATTGATATAAAAAATTGGAGCTTCTTAAATTCCTCGGAAGGAAAAATTTTACGTAGCCTGGTATCCGTCAACACAGCTAGTTCAACTGCTGTTTTTAGACAGGAATTTGGCTTACGTAGTAGCTGGGTCCAAGGTCTGGCAGGGATCGTGCGCTGGGTCGTCAGCCTAGTAAGCAGCGAGCCAGGTACTTTAAGACATCTTATAAAAACTGAGTTGTTGGGAAATTTTAATGACTATTCATTAATCGTAAAAAAATGTAGATATGCTGTGGGTCAATTACAACTGGATAAGGATGTTTTATTTTCTTTGTCACCATATCAGTTAAAAACACTCTTGAATGGCACGCACGATTGTGGTGCCTACTGAGTATGGAGAGACTGTCAGATATATTCTTGGGGAACTTCAAAAACTTCATGTTCAACTGGGGACCCTTGGTTAGATTTCTGTCTCGAGGCCTGCCGTCTGCGGTTTGCCCCTCGGCTCTTCGTGCATTACATCTCTTTCAGATGTAACCGCCTGTTTTTCTGATGTTGATTGAGTGCATCATGGTCGCCACCACCAGGAACAGGGTGGGGGGGGAAAGGGGGGTGGGTGGGATGTTGGGTTGGGGTTGTTGACTCAGTTTTGGTTGCAACAATAATTGCATGTGGAGACGGTTTGCAAGCCATTTCTATGTATCATGACCCTAGTTGGGACACCTCCTACTTTTGTGAACTTTGGACCATCTACGATGCTGTTGGTGCTCCCTCCAATCGATGGTGATTGGCGAACAATGACAATTTCACGGCGTCTGACGAAGATATTTGTTGTCTCCCTTTATTTACTTTTGATTTATCTACAGCAATATTCTCCAGCGCCCCGTGTGTGGGGATTTGTGGCGGAATGTCGCCAGTTCCTTTATTCTCATCCTCTTTCTTTTTCTCACCTTCTTCGCTCCTTCTTTTCTTTCTGCTTCAAACCTTGAATAAATAAAAATTTTACAAAAAAATAACACTCTTGAAGTTCTCCTCATGGGAACTAGGGTTTAGACTGGATAGAGAACTTCGGATTTTGAAAAAGGGTATTACTCCAGTTATCGATTCCTGTCTGATGAGGAAAGCTCAACCGTACGTTCAATGGAACATTCCTCACGGCGTCAGACGCCTACTGTTTTTAGTAAGACAGGATTTACTCCCTTTGAAATTGCTCTTATCCAGATGGTATGGCTCTTCAGCTGTCTGTGATTTCTGTCATATGTATGATCAAGATTTGTTTCATGTCATTTTTGTTTGTCCAGCTCTGATGTCTTATAGGCGAAGATGGCTAAGACCCATCTGCCTTCAATTGAACATTTTGTCCGCTCCTTCTTTTAGTGCAGCTATGATTAATCCCCCTAATGAAATGTTTTGTTTCAAACTGTACAAATTTTTCAAATGTTTCCTGGATTTGTATTAACTGGTAATTCAGACGTCCTAATTGTCGTGTATTCTTTTTTTATGCATTTGTCGGGATTTTTTCTAAGATTTTATCGTATGTATTTCTATGTCTTTTATGTGGATCTCGTAAGAGTTCCGATATCATAATAAACTTGAACTTGAACTTGAATGGTAAATCCACTACTTGCCTTATTGATCCTGGACCAAGCTGCTCTGCCCTGAAAATGTCTGAATTCCATTCATACCTCTCTCGGGCTTGTCCATGGATGCAGTTAGTATTTCAAATTGGTGTCTTCCACACCGCGTTTCTGACCATGCTTCCATCAGCCTTGGTTCCATCGCAGATAAGCATGCTGTCCTATTAAGTGCCACCTCATCTGCTTATCTAGTAGACTGAGATATCCTATGCAAACTTAATTGCACTGTTTTATGTACACCCAATGGAGTCGAATACAATGTGCCTCAAAACAGGACTAATGAAGGCCTTGTACTGCTATGTGAACAGATTGTCAGCCTGTTACCCTTAACCATGAAATGTCTATAGAATTAGAAAAAATGCTTTCACATGCACCTTCCATGTTATGGTCCAAAGGGGCCAATGATGTGGGGTACATCTCCCCAATGTACCCAATAAAGCAGTTGCCCCTTACAGCTGAATAGCCAGATCTGGTTTCTGTTGCCAGTCCGGCCCTGGTCGCAGCTTAAATGATGGAGGCTCCCGCAAGTCTTTACAGAGTCTACTTCTATCTTATCCCAATCCTTAAAGAAAAAATGTGTACGCTTTGGTCTTTCCCAGGGGCATACTTAGGTATGTTCTAAATCTCTTGTTTGCCTCTTTTACTCTAGAACACTGCAAGGATGACTCAGTCTACCCTCTTGCTGAATTTTCATTGTAGGGGCATAATGCTTCTAAGGAGAAACTGCAATTTTTCCTTCCCCTGGTGCATTATCTGGGCGATAAAATGTCTGCTTGAAAATGCCACAGATTGAAGCCATCTGCAAGTTGCCCTCTCGGTGGCCGTTTCCCAGGTAAGAACTTTCTTGGGTATGAATGGGTACCACAGGCAGTAGATCCTTGTGTATAACACTATGGCAGAGCCCCTACAGAATTATGTCAAAAAAGGATGTCCCCAAACCTTTGTTGTGGTCTAGAGAGGCCAGGCATGCCTTCCCGTAAATAAAGCAAGCTATTGCCTCTCTCCCTGCTCTTGGGCTCCATATTATGCAAAACTGTTTACTCTGTATTGTCTTGAATGTGATGGACTGGTTGTTGAGGTACTGGTACAGGATCATGGGGATCAGAAAAAGACAACAACAAACCATTCTCAGTGCCTCCTTTCTGTAGCTGCTCCTACCCATCGTGTTCAAGCATGTGAAAAAATGGTATAGAGTTCCACCTTGAATGTTGCTGTTCCCTACTCAGCTGTTGCTGCTCTTCTCCCCGCCACCAATACTCGCCTCGTTTACACAACCAGATTGTCTCAATACGAAATTCTGTTATCATCTGCTTCCCGTATCACCGTAATCTATTGCCCTACCTTCACCCAGCGTCCCTGATGCCCACCAGCAAGGAGTGAGAACCTCATGATTCTTATTTAACCGAGCATGTAATAACGCAACATGTTGTCCAATGCCAAACTGTGAAGTAGAGTATTTTGTTGGTGGATTATGCTTATAAATGGTTATGGTCAGCTGGTTCCCGGTTACGCTGTATGTCCTGTATGTTAAACGGTCTACAGTCACCGCTTGCCTAATGTGAAGTATTCATTCAGAGACTTGCATGACTTTGGCCTTCTCTCAATGCAGGGGGGTTTCTAAAATTCAGCAGGTACCCCAATAAAGAATGCCTGCATGTACAACATTTATTGAACGCTTTACTATTACTGTAGAAAAGTGGGGTTGTTAAATGTGCAGCGTACCTGAATTCTTATGGTGAAGTGTCTCATGGACATGCCCTCGCTGACTCTGCGGCTTGAAAAGCTACTTTGTCTAAAACCAGTGGCGCTGCTAAAAATGTTGTTCAAACCAATTTGTTCCCCATACTCTCCTCTAAAGATTTGTTGCTGGATCAAGCCTCTGAAAACAAGAAACAGTACTGGACCTACAGGAATTGTACATGGACTCTGAAGGAGCTTTGAGGGACAGCTCAGGGTGTGTAGTTGCACCAAGATTTCTGCTTCCTAACCTTGCGTGGTTGGTTGTACTGTGTATCATGGAACTGACCATGTCGGTGGAGATGGCGTGATTCTTCACATAACCGAGCATTCATGTGGGGTGTGAGGATGATCATCAGCCTCGTTGGTTGGATTGTAAATCTCTCTTTGTCTGTTGTTAGCAACAGATTCCTCTGTTAAGGATGAAAACCCTCGCCCCTTGAGTGGCATGCTTCATCATGGGGTTCCTCCTGACACATCTCATGAGGGCTTGTGGTGTGGGCTACAACTTCAACTGAGGGGGAAGGAACTCTTTGAAAGGAGTGTTTAGCGGAGTCTCTTTGTGAGCTAATGGTATGGGTGGGTAGTGCAGGGGGCAAATATGGAAGAAGCAATTAAAAACTAGCTCACGGTGGATTGATAACTGGATTAATTGATGTCGGCAAAAAGTCATACGACATTCATCCGGACCATGTGTATAGTCACTTAGCCATTAGTGGAAAAAAGCAATGTTTGATATATGATAATAGTAAAATGAGTAGATCCAGTGTTCTTCAAGACTGTGGCAATGTCCACTGTTGTCTTCACCTCCAAAAAGTCAAGTGTGTTTTCCAACTCGAGTCATAGAGGCAGGGGCGTATATTTACGATACGCTGTGCAATGCTTTATCTGCCCGGTTAAACAGCTTCGGTGGCCACAGTTCTGTGGAACACTGGTTGTACTAATTTTACTTTTACCACAAATTAAACTTTGCATTTCTCCACTAATGTCAGAGTGACTATACGCATGGTCCTGATGAATGCCGTACACCTTTTTTAGGGTTTCAATGAGGCCGAAACATGTCGATGACTGCATAACAACTGGGTTGAAGGTGTTAGTTGTCTCTTCGTTTTAATCCTATCCCTTGGGGATTCGGATTGTCAGCAACCAATCCACCAATTGTTTGTTTTAGTTCATGTTCCTTCCATATTTGTACTTTGCAGTACATACCCACACCTCTAGCTCTCTTAGGGACCTGGCTGAACCATCCTTCAAATAGCTCCTTCTCCCTCAGTGTAGATTGTAGCCAAAACCATAAGCCCTTGCAAGTGGTGTGAGGAGGAACCCTTTGATGAAGCATGCCACCCAAGGGTGGCTGAGGATTTCCGTCCTTAAGAGAGGAATCTGTTGCTAACCATGACCCTGATAGATTTGCAAGCCAACCAATGAGGTTTATGATCATTCCAACAGAAAGCATGCATCCTTGGTTTATGTGTGTGATAGACAGAAGATGTGTACGTCTAGTATTTAAACGCTCCTTTCTGACCCTCCTGTGAGTTTTGACTTCTCACAGTCTTCTGACCTGAAGAGCCCGGCATCCCCTCATTAGTGTCTACGTATAGTTTCAGTTGTATCAAATGTATTTTTCTTCACTCTTTGAGTTGAGACAAAAGTGTACACATATAGTGCCAGAATGTATGGATTCTAGCATTACATGCTCCAACTGACCAGGCGGAGAAGATCTGGCCCTTTACAATGGCAATTTGCCCTTAGAATATGTGTTATGCCTGCTGGATATTTTTGCATTATACATGTTATAAACTTCTATGAGGTTCATACGTGTCTGTTTCATTTCATAAGTGTGAGGCAGAAGGATAGCAGTGCCTGGGGATGTACTTTATTCCTCGAATTGATACATTGAGATAATAGCAATGCAGGGAAATGCCCTTTCTGCTGCACAGTGTCACTGAGCTAGGATAACATTGTCTGGGTTATTTATCCTGTGAGGTGACTCAGTGAGACAGAAGTGTAGACACGCGGCCTCTGTGCAGGGCCATCGAACAAAAGGTTCGACATGCCTGGGGTGTTCTTTGATTCGGGCACTCGGAAGGCTACAAATGCTGTGGAGTGTTCTTTAGTCCCTCTAGTGTCCATGGCAGCGCCTGGGACAATCTCATTTCTGTGTATTGATTTATTGAGAGATATGATAGCAATATCTGAAGCTGTCTTGTATTCAGTGCGGGTCTAATATCTGGGGATAGCCTGCATTCCACTGCGCGATGCAGTGACATCAGGTACTTCCCCCGTGTGATACTGTGACGTCGAAGGGGAGACATGTCTGTGACGCCTTTATTCTGGGCACCGATGCAGTGAGAATATACATGCCTGGGGGACTTCTTTATCCCTTGCATTGGTATAGATGTCTGGAGATGTTTTTATTCCCTGCAGTGTTAAAGGAGAGTGGTGCCTTCGAATATGCTTTATCCCTTGCAGTGATGCAGTAAGACTAAAAGATAGAATTGCCTAAATGTTTTTTTTATCTCATGCAGTGACAAAATTAGGATAAAAATCCCTAAGAACATCCAGGTTTTCCTGCTGCGTGATGGAACGAAAGAAATTTCAGGGGATGACTTTTTTTCCCTATTAGGATGCAGTGATCTAAAATAGCAGTGGCTTAGAAAGTTCTTTTTCCAATTCAGTGATGACGTAGGGTAGGTATGGCTCTGTTGAGCAGGCTCCCCTGTTTTCTTTTCCCCCTGAATATGACAACTGTGTGTTCACTGAGAGCGCTCCATTTACATCCTTGAGACCCGAGAGAAGGGTTCAGCGATTGAACCTCATGGGAATGGCTCATACCTGCCAACTAGGGCGATGCGACCGGTGCCACCGCAATGGGTGCTGACTTTAGGGTGCACAGTGTTTGCAAGTTTATTTTGGTTTTAAAAGCACCTGCTGCCGAGTTCTTTGCCTCCAGCAATTTTCAGACAACAATAAAAATGTCAAGATATGAATGTTATTCCTGGAGAGAAATTGGAGTTTTGTCCAGTTGAGGTTTTGACTGGTCATAAAATAGCACAGATTATTCATATGCCTGCTGCAAAGAACGTGTACCATGCAGATCACAAAGTGCATATGATGTAAATAGGTCAGTGGGTTACTGCTTTTCTAAGAGACATCCTTTTATTACTTGCAGTTTATAAGTTAAAATCCTAATATAGAACAGTGAATAATTAACTGTCATCAAAGAGCTGCATTCACACTGCAAAGTATAGATTAAAGCATAGATTAATGTTGCGAAAACGATTCATTTGAGTAGAAATGTATTCTTCTTATTAATTGAGACCCCCCAACTATGGTGTTCCGTTGTCACTTCTTAGTTTGTGCTTCTCCAGATCAAGTACTCTTAAACTGTACTGCCTACCAGTATGGATGGCCTATGACTAATACACCTTGTACTACTCTGGCTTATGTAATATTTCCTATACAGTGATGTACACATGTATGATTGTTTGTCTCTGTGTAATGTGTGTTTGTGATGCAAAGTGCTCTGACACCCTACACTGGTATGAGTGGCACTATATAACTAATTAAATGCATCTGAAAGAGAGTGGTTATGGAGACTTGAGCGGCACTGTTAAAGGGTGGCAGTGCGGACATCCGTGGCGGAGGTGGTAATTGGGGGTGCCAACAAACATTGTCACACTGGTCGCCATTAGGGCTAAAGCTGACCCTGTTGCCAACCCCCCTGTTTCAGACAGGAGACTGCCGATTTCAAGGCTAGTCTCCTCCCTCCCGATTCCTGCATATACAGACACCCGATTCTGATTGCCAAATCATGATCAGCTGGAAACAAGGCAGCTTGGGCTCGGAAATATACATCCTGAGTCAGAACGATTTGCCCTTAATTCGTGGAGGGGAAGACTAGAGGGTGCGACAGACCTCGACATTTAATTTTTGGCAGTTTTGCACAGCGCATACAAAAAAAGTGTAGAAATCTGTTTTTGTTTGCGCTATGTTATTAAACTGCCAAAATAGAATGCTGATTGTCTGTCACCATACATGCCAATAGACAGTTTCAGACAGATTGCCTCTGCTTCAGTCTAAATCCATAGTGAAATCATCTTCCGATTATTATTATTATTTTTTATCTCCCACTTGCCTGCTCTAAAATGTTGCACACAAACGGAGATAGGTCCTTACCGGGGTAGAGGGAGGGCTGGACCCTATGTAAATCTAATAACAAGAAAAATGCCCCCTCTCTCTATAGTTTTAGATGAAGACCAAATAAACAACTTAATTAAATCTGGTCTGGTATATTTATTTTTACCTTTTACTTTTTTCTTTGTACAAAAGGACTTTCAAAAAAATGGCAGAGAAAGGATACACAATACAAACGACAATTAACGTTATTCAACAATCTTAGACACGGCAATGCTTTACAGACAATTGGTGTATTAAAACTCTGTTTTTCTACATCCCACTAGACATATAACTGAGCCCTGATGATAGTTTGGACACTAATGGTCCAAGCTTGAAACGCGTCGGCATCTCCTGCAAGAGCGAATCAGAACATCCAGTTGTATCTAAAACAAAATTGATATATGCGTGTGTTGCTCTTGTAATTAATTGGCTTTTTTCTTGTGTCAATAAGTTTGATTGTTAAATTAATTTATGTATTACAGATACTGTTTTATTGTGATGTGGATTTTTGTTGGATGTAATGTTGAAATATTGTCTGTAAAGCATTGCCGTGTCTAAGATTGTTGAATAACGTTAATTGTCGTTTGTATTGTGTATCCTTTCTCTGCCATTTTTTTGAAAGTCCTTTTGTACAAAGAAAAAAGTAAAAGGTAAAAATAAATATACCAGACCAGATTTAATTAAGTTGTTTATTTGGTCTTCATCTAAAACTATAGAGAGAGGGGGCATTTTTCTTGTTATTTGCTCTAAAATGTTGGCATGTATGATGACTGTCTGTGGTAGCAGCGCTGGTTCTAGTAAATAAAAATGCCTTTATTACTGACTGCTTTAGGGGAATGTGACTATCTGCCTTCCCTGTTTAAAGGGTTCTTCTGCCAGTTTCTAATAATGTGTGTGTCTGTCTTCAAGAGGGAGGAGGGTTTAGTAAACAGTAGCACTGAGACTGCTGAAAATCACCCCAGAGAGGCGTCCAGGTGCCCAGGCACGAGGCAATCATGACGTGGTCATGCACAGACCTATTGGAGGAGCCAACAGAATTCAAAGCTAGCACTAGAGCTGATTGGTGAACTCCGGGGATAAATACTGGGAAGTCAGCCCTGCTAAGGGTGCAAGGAGTTCTCGTTGACCAAAGAGGAACCCCTCCAGTGTGGTTGGGAAGTTTGCAGTGTGCCAGAGTCTGCTGGTGGGAAAAGCGCCTTCATGTCCATTCTGTTATATGTAGAATAGTCGCAGTGCGTATGTTTGTATTAACATGTACATAGTATATTGTGTGTATGTTTCTAATGCACATGAATGTGTGTAAGGAGGAGATGATTGTGTGTGTGTTCTTATGTTCCTGATTTATAGAGTGCCAGATGGGATACTCTATCACAAACGTGACGGACATTCCTTCCACTGAATTACAATTGTTGTAAGATAAAATGCTGTTGCAATACGGTGGATAGGATAGCCATAACGTTTGTGATGGAAGCGTGGGTGTTATGTGTGCGCATTTGTGTGTGTCTGTGGGTATGTGCATTATTCTCACTAAAGGACATAGCATGCAAGTCCGCTTTGATAAAGCTTCAAGTCGCAAATTACATGTCAGCTAAGAACAGTATTACTATTTTCAAAAGTATGTAAACAAAGGTGTGTGCAGCTTGCAGACTGTATGCTTTGCAGCAATGTACACAATCACCTTTGATGATTAAATACAATCACTACAAGCATCCAGAGCCTGCATTTCCCACCCAGTGATACATTAGCTGTGTATTCAGCGTACAGGTCCCTTCAGATGACGCAAAAACCAGTGGCAGCTCCTCTGCTATGGCGGAGGAGCGTTGCGTCACTGCTTTTGAGCAGTGCAAAGCACGAAACATAAAATGATAATAACATTGCATTATTATAATTTTATCCTTCGGGCTGCTTTGCAGGCAGGCGGGTGGAGGGGCTGCTCTGCTCTCGGAGCAGGGCAGAGGAGGAGGGGTTTGCCGACTCCTAAGTGCGCAGTGACTGTTTGGTCGGCCCTCTGTGCACTTTTCGTGTGCTCCATGCAGGCTGCATTACAGCCTGCATGGAGAACATGCCCAACCCTCCAGCCCCTAGCTGAGCGCTGTGTCACGGCGCTCAGACCAATCACAGCGCTGCATTGCAGCGTTGTGATTGGTCAGGGGAGCCTGGCTGTACTTCCTGTTCGAAGATGAGAAGAGCAGGTGTGGGGAGGCAGGACCGGCGGCAGGGTAATTTTTTTATATATATTGCGCAATCAAACCCCCCGCGAATCCCCTGCGACACCCCCTCTTACAACAAGCAACACCGCCGCCACACGCGAGAAATGCCGGCCGCTACTGCGTAAAACCCTTTGCTAGTGTTCGCATCACTCTTGTGATGCACTGTTCGAGGATATGTGAGTATGTGAGGTGCCCTGACGGATATATCTTAAAAGATTATTAAGGACTGGTATCATTTAACGGCTGAGGAATCCACACTCTGCAACGTAAAATGCAGGAACTTAACAAGGTCTTTCCTCTGATAAGGCACCTATACTTGGGTACATTATTTTAGTTCAATGAATTGGTGGTACTTGGTTGTACAACCGTGGGAAGCCAGTGCCGTAGGATGTTTTGACTAGTTACTATAATGCTAATAATCTGACTATCAATGTTTGAAACACTCATGTGATGAACTTAAGGAACCTTAAGGAACAAGAAATCCAGTTTCAGTTGGAAAATTAGCTGGATGAAGTGCCAAAAAAGTATTCCCTTATACATCTCTTGGTGTTTTCTTTAACGAAACTCTAACTCTTAAAACGCTTAAAGAGTTTGGACTTATAAGGCCTGATTACAAGTTGCTCATAATATTACGTCCCATGCGCAAACTTCTGCTTACGCAAGGGGCAGGATTTTGAGTTAGAAAGTATTTAACTCATCCTATAATTATCGGTTGAGTTAAATACTTCAACCTTCGTTAAATTTTGGCATGTCAAACCTTCTGGAATTTAACTGGGGACAACCGTACAGTAATTACCGTAACATGCAGACTTTGGTGCGGTAACACCAAAATGTGCTTGTTATTCCCCAGAAATACGTAATAGGTGCTGTTTATCGCACCTGATAAATACGGAGCCCCATGGTATAGTTATTTAGCAGGTGAGATAAATAGCGCCTATACTTGTAATCAGCGGTACAAAAAGGGGGTGGTGATGGACGGAGCATCTGAATCAATCAAACACTCACACCCAGTCAAAAGATCTGGGTTTAATCCATCACCGTTCTTTAGCCCACTCTGCCACCCAAGTTCAGACATGGCTATATGCAAATCAGTCTGACCCTGTGCCTCATGGGAACAGTCCAGCCCGAACTGCCAAGCCATGTCTTCCCTGGACCGGAAACAAGCTTCCGAGGACCGGTTTCTGGCATTCCAGCCATCTTCAGCCCGGCTTGCTTGAATCCAGTGGCAAAGTGAGCAAGGGACTCACGTCTGAGCATATGCTGCCACACTTATGGCGGCCAAAAGCGGTACAAAAGGGGGTGGTGATGGACGGAGCATCTGAATCAATCAAACACTCACACCCAGTCAAAAGATCTGGGTTTAATCCATCACCGTTCTTTAGCCCACTCTGCCACCCCAGCTCAGACATGGCCATATGCAAATCAGTCTGACCCTGTACCTCATGGGAACAGTCCAGCCTGAACTGCCAAGCCATGCCTTTCCTTGGCTTGCAAACTAACGATGAATTAAACCCAGATCTGTGACTGGGGGTGAATGTTTTGCCATTGTGCAACATTCCGTCCATCATCTTGTGTGTTTTTCTGAGTCTGAGTGAGGCACATCAGCCCAGATAGCCACACCAGCAACGACTGTCTGGGACAAAAAAAGAAATGATGTTGCACCCCTTACGCCTCACCTGCGACAAGCAATGTAGTGGACGCCAGATGTGGGCAATGATGTCAACATGCACAGTGCACTCAAAGTATCTGAATGCACAGCCCACAGGTATTAGGCTGGGGACAAGACACATCGGGAATAGACTGAGAGGAAGATTGTGGCACAAGATGTGGAATTGTTTGAGAATGAAGCAGAGAAAGAATATTGAACAAGGTGCCCCTGAAGCACAATGGGTTTTCGTACCCACTTTTAGTGCCATGTTACGTGTTTGGTATTGAAGGGTTTCATCTTTATAACCCCTTCCATGCTCATGACGAGCTCAGCTCGTCATGCAGCACAGTGCTCGTGTGCTGATGACGAGCTGAGCTCGTCATGACCACACCCGTTTTTATTGCTGTCCAGCACAGCAGAGGAATATCTCAAGCAGCGATGTGGTTAATTGGTTTCTCTTTCTGTCCTTTGGAAATGCTGGCTTTTGTATGGCGAATACGCCTAGGAGTCCCTCCTGTTGGACTTTTGTATCCTCTCTTGAGGACTGTCCCTGTTACAGGTGCTCCTACTCATCAGTTTACTTAGATTGCCACAAAAGCACTCTTTTTTTTTGTTGGCCTGCCTCTGCTCAAGTGTTCCGTTTACTTCACTTGAGCAGCTTCATTTGCCTGCCCACTTAATATGCCTGTGCTGTCCACCCCTCCCCCACCCACAACACTGCTTGCCTGCCCCCACCACCCCTCCGACATTTCTTTTTTTTAAAATAATGTTTACGTTAAAATGAGTACATTTTACCACGGGCAGGGGGGAGATTAAGTGATTTGCCCAGATTCATATGATGTCGAGCAGACACGGAGGCTCGAACACGGATCACCAGCTCCCTAGATGGCAGCTCTGACTGCTGTGCCACATCCTCTCACTCTGGAGGATCCATGTTGGAGTCTCCCTTTGGTCACCTCAAAGGTGCTGCTGTTACGACAGGGAACTTGTTTTTTATGCATTTTGACTGCTTTCTAGGAACAGTTGCCTGCTTTAAGAAAAGGGGCCAACAACATATGCAATCCATCCCAGGCTCAAATGCCATATTTTTTCGCTTGAGGCATGTAGCACAAATTTGTGCAAGTGCGAAGGCCTCTGAGAGACGGTGCAGTAATGCATACCTGCCAGGATAGCCCTTCTTCTATATCATTGTGGGTACAATTCACTTCTCAAGTCCTTTACATCTTCGGCCATATTCAAGAAGGAATGTTTCATTGGAAATGAGTCTGCACATAAGAAAGAGCTCTCAACCTAAGAGTAGGTTTGACCTTAACACAGGAGAAGCTACTGCCGAGTATCAAGGTAGGTTTTTACAATATTGCATTTCAAAGTAATAAAGAATTTATATAACACGCATCCCTCACTTTTCCTGCTTAATTTCAAGCTTTGCTACTGAAGTGGTTCTGTTTTCTAGAAATTGGTGGAGAACCTGGCTGTGTTCGTGGCAACCGTCTTCTTAACGGAGTGACCGCTGTAAGATGGTCGTCACATCGTACTATGACTCAAACCGGGGCGGTTGAGTAGTGTACTTCTTTCCTTCTGAAGCCGCCAGCTCACCCACGTGTCATGTGATGAAAACACCCTCCTTTCATGCAGAAACACCAGAGAAAAGACCAGGATCAGGAAATGACAATGACCATCCACAGTCTCACCATGCCTTGTTATGAAGACAGGGTATCACAAACAACAAAACACTCTGTATTACAGGTATTCATTTGTATACTATTTTATAATAATGAATATTGCACTATTTGCCAATTATTAATAACACCAAACTGGTTTACAGGTCATACACTGAATAGAAATGTGTTACAAACCCTCTGAATTGATTGTTTAAGTGTGTATTTACAAATTATCATAAATTCTTCCCTGTCGTCTTTCCAACTGTTATGCCCCCTATGAACTGAACTGTATGAGGGTCCCTTACAACATGGTCACCTCGTGTAGACGAGTACATTCACATTCCATTACGTGGTCATTCTTGCCCTGCATCTGTTTCCACGTTAATGGCATAAACCAATGAAACTACTTCCAGCCCCGGGGCTGCCGATAGTTCTCTGAAGTTGATGCGTCACTAGTGGCAATGGAGCAGTAATGTATTCAAAGCTCTGAGTGGTAAACTGACAGCATAAAAACAGCTGTGAGTTCAGCCTCCGGGCTGTGATGCCAACCAGTCCTTGTCACATCTGTTTTTATGCTGCCAGTTTACCACCCTGAGAGCTTTGAATACGTTACTGATCCGATGCCACTGGGGAAGTGACGCATAAACTTCAGAGAACTATCGCTGTCCTTTCAACTGGTACAGATTCTTTCATGTATCGTCTCACATATAAGCAACCGTTGCCATATAAATTCCCATGGGGAGTTTGAGCCTTCGATAGGAAAAAGGGGGGTAGGAGAGGAATAAAATAGGGTTCTATCCAGATGTGAAGGTCTCCCTCCGCTTTGTCTTTTGTCGATGGGGTATCCAAAGATATTGGAGTAGACGCCTCACTCACTTATTGTGACATGCTTAATTTTTTTTTTTTTTATTCAATTTTTATTGCAGAATCAGAAATGTACAATCATGCGTGCAATCTTGCCCGTCTCCGCTTATCACCTTCCCGCTATAGTCACTATAACATCACACAGCCATTCAGCCCACATCCCGGAGGCAGGGTGGCGAGTGCTAAGGATCCGAAAGTAAGCCAGGTGATAAGACAGTAATGTTAACCTTTACTCGACATCAGTACATGCGGGCTTGTTTAATGGATCTGCTTTTCTGGACCTACCCCCCCCCAAACCCCAACCAACAACTTGCCCCCCCCCCCCCCGGTTAGCATGAGGAATAATGAACAAGGCCAGCGCCCTCGCTCTACCCAAGGAAACTTAACAAATAAACCCATCCTTCTACCACAATCTTCCGGTCCACTCATACAGTAATCATCCTCACAGCTCCCTCAGGGCCCCCTCAACCCCCCACCCTCCACCCACTCCCTGAACTGTTGCTGGTGTGAGCCAACTGCAGGATTATAATCTGTCACTCAGGAGCTGAGGGAACAACACTCACACGCCACCTGAAACCCACTGTCGACCTCACTCTTCTTGGTCCCCTTCCTGTGACAGGTACTCAGTCAGCGCCTGCACCAAACTCTCCCATGCCCGTGCCACCTCCAATCCTCCCTCATCTGCAGTGCGCGTTGCCTGTCTAAGCCGGATCATACTTTCACTTCTGGCCCATTTGTCCAATTCCGTCGCCCAAAGCCTACTGGACGGGCCCTCCGTCGACTTCCAGCGCCAGGTGATCTCTCTCTGAGCCAAAATAAGACCTAGATCCATAAATTTACTGGTGACCTTCGTTTTCTTCGTGTGAGGAAACCATAGCAGCAGACAGGCTGCCTTATCGAAAGTCACCTGTCTCTCCGTCACTTCATTCAAGAGCTCTCTCACTTCCGTCCAATACAATCCCAGTTTCGGGCTATCCCAAAACATGTTGTCCAACTCTGCCCCTGGGAGGAAGCACCTCGGGCATGCCGCCCCCTCGACATGGAAATGCCTCTGGATCTTGTTACATAGGCCCTGCGTACTACAAAAAAGTGCACTTGTTGAAAGCGGGCATTCCTGCATCCCTTCCCCGCCCTCCTCAAGAGCTGACCCCATGTTTCATCCGGTATGGGTTTCCCCACACTCTCCTCCCATTTCGATTTCAACCCGGTAAGGGGTGTCAGTCCTTCGTGGAGCATTTGCGAGTGCAAACACGTAACCGCCTTGAACTTCCCCGCGGACATCACGACAAATTGGCACGCCATCGTGGTCGTTGGCTCCAACTGCCCTTCTCCCCAGTGCTTCTTTATTGCCGCTGTGACGGCCATGTACAAGAGGAAGTTCCCAGCCGGGATTCCAAACTGGTCCTGCACCGCTTGGAAGGGCAGCAATTCTCCATCTGCATACAAATCACCCACCATGTGGAGCCCCATCTCCTCCCACTCCATAAGGGGGGACCAGTCTCCTCCATGCGGTAGCGCTGTTAGCATGTCCAGAGGTATTTCCGGGGCATACGGGTGTACCACTTCCGCTCGCTTCCGACTCCTATTCCAGCATAGCCGCAACGTTTTTTCCTCAAGCGTCAGATCCCGTACATCAAGCTGTTGGTGCATAATGATGTAAGACAATACATGTCTCGGGATCCCCCCCCCTCGGTGCAAGGCAGGTCCCCGAAATTCCCTAGCCACGTGTTGCGTAAGGATCTGTAACTGCGCCGCCAAATAATACAATTCAAAATCTGGCACCGCCATTCCCCCTTCGAATTTAGGCCGCCGCAACGTGTCCAACGCCACCCGTCTCCTTCCGTTCCCCCGTAGGAACCCAATGGTGAGGGTCCGCAGTTCCTTAACCCCTCCCCTGCTGATGACGGAACCGCTCCGTCATCAGGTACAGTTGAGCTGTGCTGATGACGGAGCGGTTCCGTGATGGCCCGGCCGCCGCGCCTGCGCGGCGCTGATTTCGCGCCTGCGCTGCAGTCTTAATGAGCGGGGCGGGTCATGACGGAACCGCTCCGTCACCAGCACAGCTCAACTGTAGCTGGTGACGGAGCGGTTCTGTCACCAGCATGCGGCGGCCGCACAGCCGCCCCGCCCCTTTAGCGCTGCGGCGGAATAGCCGCCGCAGCGAAAGGGTTAAAGAACCTGGGCGGGATCCATATTGGTAAGGTTCTAAAATAATACAGGAGGCGCGGCAAGGCCACCATTTTGAGCAGCGCCACTCTTCCAACCACCGATAGCGGGAGAGTGGCCCAAAATGCCACCGAGCCCCTCAGGGCTCTCATACAACGACCTATGTTCCCTTCCAGCAAATCTTCAGCACTATGGTAGATCCTCACTCCTAGGTAGGTAAAACAGGAATCCTCCCAAACCACATCCGCAGGTAACGGCGGCTGAGGCATCCCCGCCCTCAGTGGGAAGACACAAGTCTTACGCCAGTTTACTTTGAGACCCGACAGGGCTCCAAACGCGATAAGCGCTTTCATTGCTCTCTTCAGCGCATCGATTCAGAAAAGGGGCTGGTGATGAACAGAGTGTCTGAATTAAGCAGACCACTCTTACCCAGTCCAAAGATCAGGGCTTGATCCATCACCGTTTTTTAGCTCACTGTACCATCCCAGCTCAGAACTTAGCTATATGCAAATTAGTCTGACCCTGGCCCAGTGCATCATGGGAACAGGGCAGACCAAACTACCAAGGCAATTCTTATACTGGGAAGGAAACAAGCTACCGGGGACCGGTTTCTGGCATTTCAGCCGTCTTCGGCCCGGCTTGCTTGAATAACAGTGATGGATCAAGCCCTGATCTTTGGACTGGGTAAGAGTGGTCTGCTTAATTCAGACACTCTGTTCATCACCACCCCCTTTTCTGAATCGTCTTTGGCCACTATAGGTGTGGCAGGGTATACTCAGACATGAGTCCCTTTCTCACTGCACCATCAGGAGTCAAGCAAGCCGGGCCGAAGACGGCTGAAATGCCAGAAACCGGTCCCCGTTAGCTTGTCTCCTTTCTGGTGAAGAATTGGCTTGGTAGTTTAGTCTGCCCTGTTCCCATGATGCACTGGGCCAGGGACAGACTGATTTGCATATAGCCAGGTTCTGAGCTGGGATGGTGCAGTGAGATAAATAACAGTGATGGATCAAGCCCTGATCTTTGGACTGGGTAAGAGTGGTCTGCTTAATTCAGACACTCTGTTCATCACCACCCCCTTTTCTGAATCGTTTTTGGCCACTTTAGGTGTGGCAGGGTATACTCAGACATGAGTCCCTTTCTCACTGCACCATCAGGAGTCAAGCAAGCCGGGCCGAAGACGGCTGAAATGCCAGAAACCGGTCCCCGGTAGCTTGTCTCCTTTCTGGTGAAGAATTGGCTTGGTAGTTTAGTCTGCCCTGTTCCCATGATGCACTGGGCCAGGGACAGACTGATTTGCATATAGCCAGGATCTGAGCTGGGATGGTGCAGTGAAATAAATAACAGTGATGGATCAAGCCCTGATCTTTGGACTGGGTAAGAGTGGTCTGCTTAATTCAGACACTCTGTTCATCACCACCCCCATTTCTGAATCGTCTTTGGCCACTATAGGTGTGGCAGGGTATACTCAGACATGAGTCCCTTTCTCACTGCACCATCAGGAGTCAAGCAAGCTGGGCCGAAGACGGCTGAAATGCCAGTAACCGGTCCCCGGTAGCTTGTCTCCTTTCTGGTGAAGAATTGGCTTGGTAGTTAAGTCTGCCCTGTTCCCATGATGCACTGGGCCAGGGACAGACTGATTTGCATATAGCCAGGTTCTGAGCTGGGATGGTGCAGTTAAATAAATAACAGTGATGGATCAAGCCCTGATCTTTGGACTGGGTAAGAGTGGTCTGCTTAATTCAGACACTCTGTTCATCACCACCCCCTATTCTGAATCGTCTTTGGCCACTATAGGTGTGGCAGGGTATACTCAGACATGAGTCCCTTTCTCACTGCACCATCAGGAGCCAAGCAAGCCGGGCCGAAGACGGCTGAAATGCCAGAAACTGGTCCCCGGTAGCTTGTCTCCTTTCTGGTGAAGAATTGGCTTGGTAGTTTAGTCTGCCCTGTTCCCATGATGCACTGGGCCAGGGACAGACTGATTTGCATATAGCCAGGTTCTGAGCTGGGATGGTGCAGTGAGATAAATAACAGTGATGGATCAAGCCCTGATCTTTGGACTGGGTAAGAGTGGTCTGCTTAATTCAGACACTCTGTTCATCACCAGCCCCTTTTCTGAATCGTCTTTGGCCACTATAGGTGTGGCAGGGTATACTCAGACATGAGTCCCTTTCTCACTGCACCATCAGGAGTCAAGCAAGCCGGGCCGAAGACGGCTGAAATGCCAGAAACCGGTCCCCGGTAGCTTGTCTCCTTTCTGGTGAAGAATTGGCTTGGTAGTTTAGTCTGCCCTGTTCCCATGATGCACTGGGCCAGGGACAGACTGATTTGCATATAGCCAGGTTCTGAGCTGGGATGGTGCAGTGAGATAAATAACAGTGATGGATCAAGCCCTGATCTTTGGACTGGGTAAGAGTGGTCTGCTTAATTCAGACACTCTGTTCATCACCACCCCCTTTTCTGAATCTTCTTTGGCCACTATAGGTGTGGCAGGGTATACTCAGACATGAGTCCCTTTCTCACTGCACCATCAGGAGTCAAGCAAGCCGGGCCAAAGACGGCTGAAATGCCAGAAACCGGTCCCCGGTAGCTTGTCTCCTTTCTGGTGAAGAATTGGCTTGGTAGTTTAGTCTGCCCTGTTCCCATGATGCACTGGGCCAGGGACAGACTGATTTGCATATAGCCAGGTTCTGAGCTGGGATGGTGCAGTGAGATAAATAACAGTGATGGATCAAGCCCTGATCTTTGGACTGGGTAAGAGTGGTCTGCTTAATTCAGACACTCTGTTCATCACCACCCCCTTTTCTGAATCGTCTTTGGCCACTATAGGTGTGGCAGGGTATACTCAGACATGAGTCCCTTTCTCACTGCACCATCAGGAGTCAAGCAAGCCGGGCCGAAGACGGCTGAAATGCCAGAAACCGGTCCCCGGTAGCTAGTCTCCTTTCTGGTGAAGAATTGGCTTGGTAGTTTAGTCTGCCCTGTTCCCATGATGCACTGGGCCAGGGACAGACTGACACTCTGTTCATCACCACCCCCTTTTCTGAATCCTCTTCAGCGCATCAGCCATGTCCTCTAGGAACATCAGTAGATCATCCGCGTAGAGTGAGATGTAATGCTGCTCACCTCGGCAGACGATCCCTCCGTACACCGTCCCTGACCTAGCACGTATCGCCAGGGGTTCTATCGCCAAAGCGAACAGTAGAGGCGATAGCGAACATCCTTGTCGTGTGCCTCTCTACACCGGATATGCGGACGCACCCTGGCAGTAGCCGAGGAGTACAATACTCTCGTCCAGCGCCTGAACCTGGTCCCTAGGCCAAACCTCTTCAACACCTCATCCAGATAATCCCACTCTAAGCTATCAAATGCTTTTTCTATGTCAATAGACAGCACCGCAGGCCAGTCGCCCGGGTCCAGCTTGATAAGCGTGGCTCAAATCCACCGGAGTGACTTACAGCACTCACCTATAATTACCTTACAGGAAGTCAGCCGGACAGCGGAGAAGTATAAACAAAAGTCTTTATTAGGCCAAACAACACTCATATGAGAGGGCCCTGTCCGACCTCACTCCTGGGAGTGCGAACGAGAGGACTGACTCTCTGCATCACAGCAATACATTATAATGCAAAAACAGTAAATGGGGTACGCCCCTTGTGGAAAGTTACCGAGCCTCAGACCAGTGGACAATGCTCTCATACAGCAGGCATCTGCACCTGCAAGGGATACATTATTATCTCTGCTCAAGGCCATGGAGCTAGGCTTCGGCGTCTCTGGGTATGAGAACATTACAGATAACGAGACTTGTTAGTTTCGGCCACAGTGAGCCGAGAAACGAAAACTGCTGTCTTAGTATATTTCTGTATTCCTGCGGGAGGGGTATGAGCGAGCAGGGCCCGCAGGCACAGAGAGTTACACAAAATGGTGGCACACAGGCTAAGCTAAGAAACTAATATGGTCACGCATAGATTTGAATATAAGCAATAAGTAAGAATATGAATCCAGCATAAGTGCATATACGAACTGTATTAGTTAGTCATATGATGCTAACTCGCACGTCATCATAGGATAATTAGGGCATAGAAAAAGTGAATTCTATCAGACCCTCCTTTTAGCATCATTGGCTAACTATAGCCTCATTTATTTGCAAAAAGGTAGTGCCGACATCCAGTCTAGGGGCAGGACTTTACTACTTCAGTCTAGAACATCTTCTGCAATAAACATTAACCAACTTGCATCCGCAGGAATTTCAGTAATCATGGAAGTGGCATATTGACCATGTAACTTCTTTTTCGGACGTATATTTGCAGCACACATTGAACAACATGGAGGGAGGCAATATATGCAAAGGCAGCAGGACAGAATAACACTCACCACTCCAACCAAACCCATCAATATCTTCCAACCCCAGGAAGAAAAGGCACCCCAGAGCCACCCTTGTAGAGACCATGTCCCATTGTCTTGGTGTAGTTCAGCCGCTAATCTATGCAATTTTTGTACTGCCAAGTTAACAGTCGGGGCGGAGTCTGGGATATAAACACAGCAAGATGTCCCGATGACGCGACAGGCCCCGCCCCTATCAGCTAGTATGACGTCAAGGACCATCCTGTTCTGGATCGTGAATAATCTCATAGCCTGAACCTCAACAGATATGTTAGTCGTAATGTCAGCCTCAATCAGAACCACCTTTTCCATTACCCTAGAGAGTCGTCTAATGGCTCTACTGTTGAATATAGGGCCCCAGAAAGGAAGCAAACCCTTAGAAAAATCAGTCCATTGTTGGTACGAGGTATCCGTCTGATCAACGTCATCTACCTGAAGTTCCCTCCTTTTACGCTGCTCTTGCGGCTGCTCCTGAGGACTAGGGAATCGACGATGAGTTTTGTGGTAATCAGAGGGAGCCACATACACAGGAGGAATCATATAAGCTAGGTAGCATACCCCGCCCCAACCCTCAGGCAACCATAAGTATCCATTATCACCGCAGACGAAATAGACACTGGGTGTGGCAATCAAAGAGGGGCTAAGAACCAAACGTATTGAGGCAGTCACATTACAAGAGCTATTACCAACTTTGATGGGGCCCCTTCCCTGTATACAGAAGAATGGAGAAGGACCCACCACAGCCAGGGGTATCAAAGACTTGGAACTGTCGTTACTTTTTGGAGGATGCCTATAAGACAAAGTGGCGTCCAATTTCATGAAACTATCCCTAAGTCGATCAGTATCATTAGGTGTCAAGAATCGACCCAACCTTTTCTCACATGTCTCTATAAAAGTCTGGTCAAAACGTCCGTCAGTATATATTCGTCCAAGGGAAGCTGAAGGCAAAGGACGCACTCGCATTGTCATTGTCCACCCCCTATTCTGAAGGCGTGGAGTGAGAGAATCTGGCTGCTGGAAGTATTTAACAAGACCAATAAGAGTATACCACCCCACACAACTATTCACTGGTGTTAAAGGGAGAGCAAGGAATCTATCCTTTTTGTAGGCAGCAGAAGGCAAAAGCCCGCAAACCCAACAATCTGTCAAGTTGGTAGTGGCGTGTGCATGGTGCAAAGTCTTAATGAAAACATTGTCCTTGTAATTTTTTCTAATCATTCTTTCACCATAATCAACAGTGACCATATTATGTTCTGGAACAGCGGTGGGTGTGGGTACAAAAACATGTACAGGATAATGTTTATCTAGAAAAAACAGTATTCCGAGAGTCACTAGAAAGGCAATCAAAATGACAATTATAACCACAATTTTTCCCTTTCGGGAAAGGGCCAACCAGGGGGAATCAGGCTCAGGTCTCGGGGGAGCTGCAAAGGGCTGCTCCTCATCAGGAATGGGCCGCCCAAAGGGATACATTCTGTATACTTTTAGCACCAAAAATCAAAAATAAAAATAAAAATCACACTATCACTAATAAAAAATAGTCCCAGACAATCCTCAACCGGCCAGAGGGGTTCTTCAACCCTTAAAAAGGGATCTTCTCCCTGTGTCCTTCAAAGCCTCACAGGCAGGCTTTTACCGTCCATACCTTTTTCCCACGATGCCATCCAACAATGTAGAAACAAGGGAAGCACTTAATTTGGGCCCCGCGCCACTCTATAGTCTCAAAGAACACAATCTTCGGCCAAGCACCAGGGCTCTTACAAGTCCATCCCTATCACTAAATCTTCTTATTCATGAGAACCACTAAGCCCTTTTTCCAGTGCCCAGTCCATCACTTGCAGTAGTTATATTTGTTATTTTCTTAATCGGGGCCGCAAATTATATCGAGTGCTCCCCGGCACTTCGGGATCTGTGAACAAGACAGGTGTACCTGTGGCAGACGCTGGGCTTTCCGATATCTCTTCACTAGTAGCAAGGGGAGTTGTAGAGCTCACCGAATTGTCAATTCCGCTACGCTCTTCTCCAATCAGTGAAGCATCCGAGAAAGGAGCATACCGCGGTATGCTTTCATGCTCTTGGTCTGCGATGCCATCCTGTACCCATCTGTCATAGGGCAACGGGAGCGGGACTCTCTTTACATGCGAGGCATGAGTCCACGCCTTTCTGCCCTCGATCCGAAGCGCCGTGCGCGTGGTGAGGAGCACCTGGCGCGGCTCTGACCACCTTGGCTCCAGGCAAGACTTCCGCTGATATCGTCGCACCACGACCCAATCCCCTGGGTGGATGGTGTGTCCAGGCCCCTCCGGCAACGGCTTCAGAGTGTCTGCTACCTGCTGATGAATAGAACGAAGATCTTTAGTCAAAGCATACAGATAATCTGTCAACAGAGGGTAAGGAACTTCGGAGAAACATTTAGGTCGGGCACTCCCCAAATATTGGCCGGGCGGCCAAATACCACCTCGTGCGGGGAGACGCCCATTTTTGCATTTACAGTGACTCTCGTTGAAAGCAAGGCTAAGGGAAGTGCGTCTGGCCAACGGAGACCTGTACTCTCACATATTTTGGCCATCTTTAGCTTGAGCGTGCCGTTGAACCGCTCCACCAGTCCTTCCGCCTGAGGATGTAAGGCTGAGTGGAACTTCTGGGAAATATGCAAACCTTTGCATATTTGTTTCACTAATTCAGCATTGAAGGACGTACCATTATCACTCCAGATCACCCTAGGTAATCCGAAGCGGGAGAAATACTCCTTTATCAACATTTTAGCAGTAGAAATGGCTGTACAATCCTTAGTTGGGAAAGCCTCCACCCACCTACTAAAGGCACACACGACTACAAGAACGTACTTCAAGTTATTGACCCTTTCCATTTCGATATAATCCATCTGGATCACCTCGAAAGGGAAAGAGGGGGGTGCAAAATTTCCAGTTGGGACAGGAGTACCCTTTCCAGGATTGTGTCTCAAACACACCATACACTGACGAACCAAATTGGTGGCCATTTTAGAGATATTTTTATTACTCCACACCGGGTCTAACAGCTTGCAGATACCCTTGGCACTCACATGGGCAGGGCCATGCGCCATCGTCACTACTGGAAGAACATACGCATTCGGTAGCAGCCATCGTCTCTTGTCTGTCGTATCTGTCCAACATTCGTCCGCATCCAGTCGTCCCTGCCCATCCTTCCATGCTCTCAATTCCTCGTCTGTCACTTTTTCTTGTATGTTCTTGACACTCTGTACAGTGTCTGCAAACATATGGACATCTGGGACCCATCTAGCTGGCCCTGCCACAAACATCCGTGGTAATTTGTCTCTAGCAGTTTCCTTTGCTGTCTCATCGGCAAAAGCATTGCCTCTTCCCACATCATCCACTATCGTCTTGTGTGCGCTACATTTTATCACAGCCAGTCTTTTGGGTAGTGTCAGTGCCGTTAGCAGTCGTAATATCAGTGGACCATGTTGTATCCGCTGTCCGTGAGACGTCAGAAATCCCCGTTCTGCCCAAAGTCGCCCATAATTATGAGCCACGCCAAAGGCGTATTGGCTATCAGTGTAGATGTTCACATTCAGCCCCTCACTCAACTCACATGCTCTCAGTAAGGCAATAATCTCGGCAGCCTGGGCAGAATTGTAAGGTATTCTAGAAGTCTCTACCACCGTCTGTAATGTTGTTATTGCATATGCTGCTGTCGATGTACCGTCTGGTCATTTAAAACAGGATCCATCGACATACAATTCCCCATCTGGTTCTTCCATGGGCCTGTCTGTCAGATCCACCCTCCCTTTTGTCTCTTCTTCAGTCCTATACAGACAGTCATGTATGTCATCATCATTTGCGTCAGTATCTGTGAGGATAGGTAACAAGGTGGCGGGGTTCAATGTGGCACACCTTTTAATTGTTACATGGGGTGCAAAAAGTGTCATCTCGTAACCCGTCAGACGAGCGCTTGTTAAATGCTGCGTCTGTGTTCTGTTCAACAAAATATCCACAGCATGCGGTACCATTACTGTGAGGTCTGATCCCAGCACGAGCCCTGCCGATTGTCTTATGGAGACCGCAGCAGCCGCTGTGGCTCTCAAACAGCTCGGCAGCGCTCTTGCCACATTATCAAGCATGGCGGAAAAGTACGCGCATGGTCTCTGCTTCCCCCCAAAACACTGTGTTAAGACAGACAACGCGCAACCTTCCGCCTCGTGCACGTAAAGAACAAAAGGCTTCTGGTAATCAGGTGTTCCAAGAACTGGCGCCGAACACAAAGACGTTTTTAGTGACTCAAACGCTTCCTGACATGCGGGAGTCCAGGGTAGGGGTTCGCGCACCTCTTTGGTAGTCAGATACAATAGGGGTTTTGTTAGTAGCGCATAGTTAGGTATCCACTGGCGACAATACGATGTTATGCCTAAGAACGCGCGCACCTCTCGCTGCGTGTTAGGTACTTGCATGTTAGTGATCGCTTTTATGCGCTCCGGCGTCAATCTCCTCCCTACTTTCGAAAGGAGGTGACCGAGATAGGTGACCTCCGTTCGACAGTATTGAAATTTCGGGAGGGACACTTTATGCCCCCTTTTAGCCAAATGGTGTAACAATTTTACAGTAGCATCCCGACAACCCTGCTCATCGTCCGATGCTATTAGGATATCATCCACATATTGCAACATGACGTTGCCAGGTGGAAGTTCCAGGTCATCCAATTGTGCCTTTAGAGCCTGACTATATATACTCGGACTCTCCGTATACCCCTGGGGAATTCTCTTGAAGCGGAAACTTCGGCCAGCCAATGAGAATCCGAAGAGGTAACGGCTGTCTTCATGTACCGGAATACTGAAGAAAGCATTTTTCAAATCTAGGACAGAGAAATATTTGGCCGAAGGTGGAATCATAGTCAATATAGTAGTGATGTCCGAGACCACCGGATATTGTGGCTCCACTACTCTATTTACTTGCCGCAAATCAATCACAAATCTATAAGCATCAGGAGTATTATCAGTAGCATCAGGTGACCGTCTTTTAAGTATAGGCAAAATAGGACTGTTACATATATTCAAATCAGTCTCTTCCACTACTCCAGACTGTATTAAATCTTGAATTATTTGTAACAAGGCCTTCTCTCCCTCCCTAGGTATTCTATATTGTGGAATTCTGGGCAATTTGGCTCCCACCTTCACTCTTATTGTCACCGGGGCAATATCCATTTTCCCTACATCATTATCACTGACAGCCCACAAGCTGTCGGGTATGCCTCGGAACTCAGGTGGCAGCGGGTCGTCTTTTGAAAAGCACTGTAGTGGGCGGGCAACATTCGGGCCTAGAGTAAGGTACACGCCATCCGGGGAACAATAGATGGTGGCATGCAATCTCTTCAATAAATCTAAGCCCAGCAAATTTTCTCCACAATTCGATGTCAATAAAAACGGTGAATCAACAGTAAAAGGGCCAATCGTTAACGTGAGAGGTTTAGAAATGGGGCTAATCACCGGAGTTCCTGCGAAACCCACGGATATGTTATTCTTGCCAGACAGAGCCGCCCCTGGGACCCGAGAACGAGCCACTGAACTTTTCATTGCACCTGTATCCACTAGAAATTTCTGTTGAGACCCCATTAAGTCAGCTTCGACATAAGGTCCCCTCTGATCAACTTCCATAAGTACTGGTCCCATGCTCTGTCCTACGCTGTCCTAGTTGTGGGAGAACCCTGTCAAGTCGTCCACCGAATAATCATCGTTATAATATTGGCCCCCGCTCCTCTGCGACTGTTGTCTATCTGCCCCGTTATCAAAGTAATTGCCTCCCGGTCTCCCACCTCCTTCTGATCGCGCAACCTGTCTCCCAAAATCACCACTACCTCGTCCTCGTCCTCTTCCTGGACCGGTACCTGACTGGAGCAGTGGGCAGTCTCGCCACCAATGCCCTTCCTGTTTACACTTGGCGCACTGGTTCGGTCCCAATCTTTCCCTACTCTCACCTCTTCCAAAACCACCTCCCCTGTTCGGCGCCGCACCTCTTCCCCTGCCTCTTGCCACTTGCTGCAACAAAACCCTCGTCTTTAAATCCTTAGCCTTCTTTTCCTGCTTGTCCTTGTTCTCATTTTCCCTGTGTTCGTAATATTGTGCCATACTTAATATTCCCGAAGGAGAGGACGTTGTCCACGTGCTCTCCGACGCTTGCATTCTGGCTGATATTTCAGGCAATAAGTTCGTAACAAACTTGTTGACGAAGAGTCGTAACCCTCCATCTTGTGACACATCCTGCCCACTAAAATCCATAAACGTTTCCTCAAACCTCGTAAAGAAATCAGAGACCGCCTCATCCTTCTTCTGCTTACAAGCCGTTAATTTATCCCAATCTACCTTTTTCGGGGGAATGAGAGAATGCATATACTTTATAATGCGCCCTGGCAAAGCTAATATCTCAGCCCTCGGCTTCTCCCCTGGCTTACGCTCCTTGTCCCAATCCTGCAACTCCTGCCATGTACCTCCCAGCTCCTCCGTATGATCCGTACCTTTCACTTGCCGCCACACATCAACCGGGACCAAAAGCCCGAAAAACAATTCGACATCAGCCAACGTCATCACAGTAGAAGACGCTGCTTCCGTAAGCTCTTTGTAATAGGCAGTCGGATTCTTTCTAGAATCCGGTAGCTGAGCCTTTAATGACAACACCTCACTTCTCTTCCATGGCGTATACACCCATTGCTCCTGGAAATGTGCATCTATCCTATTTCTGATAACAGCTCTCGTAGCCGGGTCTAACAACTCGGGGACCTCGGGATGAAAAATAGGGTGCACCTCGCGCATTGGGTGGAGACCAGGGAAGTGGGGTGTACCAACAGAGGGTAATTCATTCCTGTATTGCAATAGTGCGCGCAGACTACTCATCACTTCCTTCACCCCTGTGTTCGTTCTATATGCTCCAGCCTGTATATCTCGTAAAACCGCTGGAGCCACGCCTCCATATCCCTGCTCCCATAGCGGTATCAATACATTAGACATGTGCCACAAAGCGTGCTGCTGCATCAAGGGCTCAAAATCTTTCATGGTGGACCAAATATCTTCGAACGAATAAATATTATTCCTGGCCCATTGACATGCCTGATTGGCCACCATACTTTTTTCATCTAAACCAACTGTAGAGCGTGTAAGCAGCTTCCGTACCTGTGAAAACAATCCGCTACCTGCGCCGCGACTCGGTGTCAGCATCTCCTGACTGGGGGTGGTACTAGCTGAAACAGTAGGGAGTGCTAAAGAAAATGGTGAGGGTGCAGGTGAAGTTGTCTGGAGTAGAGAAACGAGGGGTGTCGAGGGCAGGGATAGTTGGGGGGCACTCGCTGAAGGACCTGGGACGGCACTACTAGGGGCCGAAAGTGGCAAGGGGGGGTACAAGGGCTGTGGGGCATAAGGGGGAGGGGGTCGAGCATTCAAAATGTCCTCCATCTCATCAGGGTCGTCTTCTCGTACCACATAACTTTTATTTTCTTTCAGCCTACAAAGCCTATCTGCGCGCTCCATACGTAGTGCATTCTCATTCCCCACCTGTTCCTTCGCTTTCTGCGCCATAGTCTGGGTGGACTTTTTATACTCCTCTTTCTCCTCTCGCATCTTGCGTTTCCTGACCTCTTTCTGCCACACTCGCAAAGAGTCGAACATACTCTGACGGCTACGCCTAGCGAACAGTTTGTCTTGCAAATAATCCAACTTAGCTTCATCAAAAGAACCCGTCAAAGGCCATTGTAAATCCACATTATCAGCAGTGTACCGATGCCACAAAGTGCCGAACAAAATCGGGACCAGTCCATGTTTAACATACATATCAAAACTCGGCGTCCCTTCAGGGGGTGCAGGTTGGCTCTCGGCCAGTCTAGTATCTGAGGGTCGACAACAGCATCCAAAACATCGTAACTTGCTAAAACACGGCATCTTTACTTTGACGTAGAAGTAGCACCTCTCCACTGACTACTTTTACCTTGAATCACAACTCGAGTTCATTCACACACACATATATATAGACGGACATTAGAGAACCACGTACACATATGCAATATCTCCAAACACGTGTTACCAAATGGGACAAGGCCCGTCGACCAAGTCCTGGGAAACCTGGACTCTACCGCAGACTGAACAGTACGCTAACTGTTCTGAGGAAGGGGAACAGATCCGCTACCCGTGCGGCACTATGGATCGCTGCGCACTTTACCGCGGGAAACCCAGGCCTCGCCTCCACTGACTCACCACACTAGGTGTTCAGGGTAAGTACCGGAGTCTACCCACAATGAGCCACGCCTGCACCACAGTACCATTCGGTCGGATCGCTACAAACAATTACCTCGAAATACGTCCCCAACCCCGTCAAGTCTGTCAGAGCACCAACTCGTACTCTGAGTTTCCCGGAGCACACTAGCCCCAGGAGCACACCGGCTCCTCAAACCATCGGAGACACTCTAGTCTCCCGGAACACTCCTGTTCTTGCAACAGTCACAGGTGGACCACTCACCTTCCGTAGGCGGCACCGACCTCTACCGTTCTCCACCTCCGGCTGCCAGGACCAACACGGTCAGCTTCAAGTTCCGCCTTCTGGACCCCGGCGTAAGATCCGAACCGGGACCTCTCCCGATCAGCAGGGTGGGGCAGCGCTGCGAGAACCAAGCTCGGCATCAGATGGGATCCCGGGCCCACCGTGCCGACCAGCGGGTCCCCG
Source organism: Lissotriton vulgaris (assembly GCF_964263255.1). Lineage (NCBI taxonomy): Eukaryota > Metazoa > Chordata > Amphibia > Caudata > Salamandridae > Lissotriton > Lissotriton vulgaris. The sequence continues at coordinate 332,791 of NW_028245873.1, read as the reverse complement.
GTCTTCTGCTACCCACTTACGGGTGAGAAAGATACTTATCGCGGGGTCCCTATTCGGGCGCCATCTGATAAGCGTGGCTCAAATCCACCGGAGTGACTTACAGCACTCACCTATAATTACCTTACAGGAAGTCAGCCGGACAGCGGAGAAGTATAAACAAAAGTCTTTATTAGGCCAAACAACACTCATATGAGAGGGCCCTGTCCGACCTCACTCCTGGGAGTGCGAACGAGAGGACTGACTCTCTGCATCACAGCAATACATTATAATGCAAAAACAGTAAATGGGGTATGCCCCTTGTGGAAAGTTACCGAGCCTCAGACCAGTGGACAATGCTCTCATACAGCAGGCATCTGCACCTGCAAGGGATACATTATTATCTCTGCTCAAGGCCATGGAGCTAGGCTTCGGCGTCTCTGGGTATGAGAACATTACAGATAACGAGACTTGTTAGTTTCGGCCACAGTGAGCCGAGAAACGAAAACTGCTGTCTTAGTATATTTCTGTATTCCTGCGGGAGGGGTATGAGCGAGCAGGGCCCGCAGGCACAGAGAGTTACACAAAATGGTGGCACACAGGCTAAGCTAAGAAACTAATATGGTCACGCATACATTTGAATATAAGCAATAAGTAAGAATATGAATCCAGCATAAGTGCATATACGAACTGTATTAGTTAGTCATATGATGCTAACTCGCACGTCATCATAGGATAATTAGGGCATAGAAAAAGTGAATTCTATCAAGCTGGCTCCCCAATACGCGCACCAGGCGGCGGATGTTAGCCGAAGTATTCCGGGTGGGGATAAAGCCAGCCTGATCCTCGTGGATTAACATCGTCATATACGGCAGCAATCTGGTGGCCAGGATGCGACTCAAGATTTTATAGTCCACCGTCAACATAGACAGTGGTCTATAGGAGGTCACATCCGTACTATCTCTCCCAGGTTTAAGTAGGGGCACAACCAGAGCTTCCCTCATAGAGCCGGGTAGGCGGCCCTGGTCCAGTGCTTTGTTATAGACTTCTAATAACTGGGGCGCCAATATGTCAATGTACTTAGCATAAAATTCCACTGGGAGGCCATCTACCCCAGGTGTCTTTTTCCTTGCCATGTGTTTAACCGCTCCCCTAACCCCAGCCAATGTGATCGCAGCGCCCAGGGCCCTAGCCTCCTCCTCCTCCAGCTGCGGGAAATTGATCTCTGCCATGTAATCGGCCAAGTCTCCAACCCCCGTCTCTAACCGACTCTGGTATAGGGTCTCATAATACTCATTAAAACATGAAAGGATCGCCGTCTGGGAATAGACTATGTCCCCCAACTCCGTCTTCACACTCAATATCGAGCACCCCCTTGGTTCCGGGTTCGCCAGTCTCGCCAGCAGCGTGCCGACCTTGTCGCCCTCTGCATGGACTCTCGCTGTGTACTGCTTATAATCATAGCATCGCAACCTTTCGGTCTCCGATGCCACTAACTCCTTAGCTTCCAAGAGCTGTGTTTGCAGCGCTCCTTGCTCCGGTCTCCGCTTCTCTATCTCCCTCAGCGCTTCCTCCGCCTTCCTGATCTCCTCTAGCACCACCTTCCTTTCCCCAAAATGTTTACCAATACGTAAGCCTCTCACCACCACCTTAAATGCGTCCCACTCTAGCCCCCTAGTAAAGGCCGTTCCCTTATTAACCGCAAAGTATGATTCCACTCCCTCTTGGATCTTAGTTTGAAAGACCTGATCCTCTAGCGTGTCCGGGTTCAGTCTCCAATTAGGAATCGCTGTCCTCACTCGCTGCCATTGGAGAGAGAGCAGCTGGGGATTGTGATCTGAGATGGTCCTGGCTAGGTACTCAGTGTGTTTCGCCATGTTAGCAGTGGTGGGGTCACAAAGAATCCTGTCAATCCTGACATGCAGTTCATGGAGTGCGGAAAAGAAGGAATAGTCCCTACCCTCAGGGTGTTGCCCTCTCCACACATCTATCAGCCCCCATTCATTCTGCCAGTCCCTCCTCTGTTTCGCCACCCTGCGCACCGGGGACTCAATTAGTGGTGGATGGGACCTGTCCAAGGCGATATCAGTAATGGAATTAAAATTGCCTCCCAGTATTATCGGCCCGCCAGATAATGCGCCAAGAGTCCTGAAATGGCGTCAAAGAAGCGGGGCTGTTCTGTGTTCGGGGCATAGATGCTACAAAGCGCCACCTCCCGGACATATAGTCTCTCCGCTACCCCCACATATCTACCTTCCAGGTCAATCGTCTGACTCGTGACCTGAAAGGGAATCCCTGCCCTCACCCATATCAGTACCCCCCTCGCAAATGCAGAATATGCTGTGCCAAACACCTGCCCTCTCCAGTGCTTCTGTAGCGCCACACACTCTAATTTGGTAAGATGGGTCTCTTGGAGCAACGCAATCTGACCCCACGTCTCACCAAATATGCATGTACTTTGTGACGTCGGGACATGGTGTGCAGTCCCCGTACGTTCCACGTGACGCACTTCAGCTCAGGTATAGTCCCCATCGCTGCCCTTCCTTTGCATCACTCCCTCCATATCCCGCCAGCTCACACCATCATCAGAGGTACCCACCCCCCAAACACCCCTCAGAACCCCCAACGCCCATTCCCCCAGAACAGGAACCAACAACTGCGCATCAGCCCCCATCCAAACTTCGAAAACCAGACAAACAAATCTATCCTGCAGTAGCCACTGCAGGTTGCCTTAAGGGCAATAGGAACGTGGTTGTACCCCGACAAGCGGCAGCCCTCGCCCCAGCTCCCCGCCCCATGATTCCCCCCTGTGGCCTGATATAACTACAGTATTCCAAAAAGTTACCATTTACTCCTGCATCATCAACAGTTGACCGTACTCCGCCCTCCATTCTGGAGGTCATGCAGGTCACAAATCGTCCGCCGAGTGAGGAGTCACCTCCGGTCCAACAATACTATCCACATCTGAAATTTCAGTCCCAGATTGTCTCTTTTCGTCGTCCGACGCCGACCCTCCAACCAAATCCTCCATCTGCGACCCCGTGATTGCCGCCGTTGCCGCCAGGGCCCCCTATTTGTCCGCCGCCATTTGCACGAGCAGCAAGGCCTGTTGGGTCTTGTGTCGTTTGCGGATGCGTTGCGATTGGCGCACCCTCGCCTGCTTAGATCGATCATTCTCAGCCTTGTTCCTGCGATCCGTTCCCGCTCTGTAGGACTCAAGCCAAGACCAAGCCTCCTCAGGTGTCATAAAAAACTGTGTTGTGCCATCCAGGATAATCCGCAATTTGGCCGGAAACAGCAATGAGTACTGAATCCCATCAGTTCTGAGTTCCTTTTTGACCGCTAGGAATGAGGCCCTACGTCGTTGCACATCCTGGGTATAGTCCGGGAAAATTGTGACCGAACTGTTCTCCACTGTGAAAGGCCCCACGGAGCGCGCATTTTGAATCAACAGATCCCTGTCTTTGTAGTGAAGGACACGTGCCACCACAGGTCTGGGCGGGCGCCCCAGCAATGGCGGCTTGGCCGGCACCCTATGCGCCCTTTCTAGCGTGAAGGAGGGGGATAACCCCTCCGGGGCCACCTGCGTCCTGAACCAGTTCTCCATGTAGGCAATCATATCTGTCCCTTCAAATTTTTCCGGCAGGCCAACCACCCTCACATTATTGCGCCGATTCCTACTTTCGGCATCCTCCGTTCTTTTTTCTAGCGCCGTCAGCCGTTGTAGTGCACCCTCCAGTTTTCGTTCAACTGTCACCACCGCTGGTTTCAGATCTTGCACGATTAATTCAGTGTCCTTCACCCTGTCCACCAGCTTCGAATGATCAGCCTTCAAGAGGCCCAGCCCCGTGGCAACCTGCGTGATATCGTTATGCAGGGAGTCCTTGGTCGTCGTGATGGCCTCCAGGATCTGATCCAGACGTTTATTCAGCCTCCTTTCAGTCTCCGAGCCCCCCATCGCCTCTCCACCATCCGGGGCAGTACTCTGCGTCGCTTCATCTACTCCTTTAGCTCCCGGCTTCATCATGCAAGCCGCTCCTCCCACAGTGCCGCCCGATAATGCTCTCTGCTCCGGCTCTTCGTGTTCGGGCAGCAAGGAGCGCCCCTTTATCTATTGCCAGTAGAGTGTCACCAATCTCTGAGCGCGCGTCGTGCTAGCAGGGCAGCAGTCCCTCAATGTTAATGTGAAGCCGTTCCTGCCGTCACCTCTCATTCAGCGCCGCCTAATCGGTCCCCGCGACACCATATCAGGTGCAGACCCCTTCAAAGTCCGGTTATTGCGGGAACTCCCGGCCCTTTTGCAATTGTCCCTCAAGTACCGGGCTCCTGGTCAGCACCACTCTCCGACTCCAGAGGGTCCTGGAGTCTGCCCTATAGGCCGTCTCGGTTCTCCAGTTGCAGGCACTGCTCGGTCTCCGGTCCGACTCCTCTCCCCTCTGATTCCCGATTGCAGCGCTAGAGAAGGTGCCTCCCTTCCTTATCTTGTCAGGTAGCCGCCTGTGTGGAGCTCCCAGCCGGCTACACCCGCAGCCGGTCAATAGCGCTCTCCTCCCGGAGCGCGCTGGGCCCGAGCGCTCAGCTGTTGTCGCCTCACTCCTGCTTCCAGCGGCCCGTGTCCTGCGCTGGAAGGGCTATCGTCTCTGTGTCTTCGTGGGGTTTCCTCCACAGATGCCCCCCAGTGCGGCGCTGCCGAGTCGGTCCCTGGCTACAATGCCAGAGAAGTGGCCCCCAATTTCCGCTATGGTGGCATCACCCAACTCTCAGGGTAGAGGTCCACTAACGTTGGGCTCCGGTTCAGCACGCCGCTCCGCCCCCAAAGAGCCCCGGGATCTGCCTCGATGTCCGGTCCGGGACTCCAAGCACTTGCGCTGCTCTGGAGCCGGCCCGACTCCGTGCCCCTCCGGCTCCTGGTCCCAATTCGCGGTGCACCACGTAATCTCTCTGTCCCTCTAGGCAGCCGCCATTTTGAGATTCCCGGCCGATCTCGCCGGCCGCAGGTCAGCGACGCTCACCTCGGTGCTCGTTCTTGCGCGATGCAGGACCCAGCGCTCAGCTGCTGCAGCCCCTCTCTTGCCGCACGGCAGCCGATCGTCCTGCCGTCACTATGATTACGTCCGCTCAAGGACTCGCTAGTAGATTGCGGTCGCCGCCATCTTGGGAGCTCCGCCTCGGCTCACCCGGTCCTGGATGTGACAAAGGAAACTCGGACACTGAGCCCCTTTCCGCCGCGATGTCGGGCTCAAATTGTGCCCCTGGTGTTCCGGTGTGAGCTCCGTCTCCACAGGCCACTGGAGGTTCCGGTCTTCAGGATAATTGAGGGATTGAGCGCGGAGCTACCGACTCACGCCGCCTGCTCCATCGGCGCCCAAGCCACGCCCCGTGACATGCTTCATCTTAGGCGTCTATCCACACTCGGGTAAGATAGTGCTGCCCTGGCAGGCACCTATGATGAAGCATGTGACGATAAGTGAGTGACGCAACTACTCCAATATCTTTGGATACCCCATTAACAAAAGACAAAGCAGAGGGAGACCTTCACATTCGGATAGAACCCTATTACCCCCCCCTTTTTTCCTATAAAAGGCCCAAATTCCCATTGAATGTATATGGCAGCGGTTGCTTATATATGATAAGACTGTACTTGGGAGACTGCAACTGACCTGCTTCCCTCTCACTCTCTCTTGTGTAAAAGATTCTTTCATTTATCGCACAGTAGCAATTAACTGTTTGGAAACATTACCCATATATTATTTAGCTTACATCAATAAATTATAAATCATAGAATAACTGTTTTTGGATACCGGAGAGGGTAATACAGACCTTTCTAATTACAATAAAAAAAGGTCCAGGGATACTGCTTGTAGAAAAACAAGCTGCAGTTCTGTGTTGCATTGTGCTTTCTTCATCATTTGGTCCCCTCCCCTCTCCCATACCCTTTCCTCTCCCTGTCATCAGCTGTACGTTCTGGAATGTTGCCAGACAACAGCTGATGACTGCAGTGGCTGGATGCTCCACCCGGATCTCTTCACTGACCTTCATGCGTGTGTTGGATATTGTTATAATAAACTATCAGCTTCAACTAACTACGAGTGGATGTGCATCTTTACAATTTAGCAATGAGGTTGGATACGAACCCACGTGTGCAAAGCACAGTGTTGTACCACATGTGGACTGTTGGTGTTCTAGCTCGTGTTTAGCAGCGTACATAGAAACAAATTGCTGTAGTTAACGTTGAGTTGGTTTTAATGTCTTGGAGACATTAAGTAGCGTGCCCAGCAATGTTAAATGCGTGCATTTCAAAAAAACAAAAGTTAAAAACACACTCAATTACAGCGCCAATAGCTGTAGCTTTCACCAGTGCGAGACCAATTGTATTGCAAATGCTTGTTTTGACCTGGCTTCCGCTGGATACACACAATAAAAGAGTGATGCAGTGCACACAAGGACAATGAGCTTGATCTGCCCCTCATAGTCATATCTTTGGTGCATGCATGCAAATTACAGAGCAACGTTTCCAGAGGAGTAGGAACATGCCTCTCCCTGAGACATGTGAAAGTATGATTTAGTTTTTAGGTCTCGCTGGCGTTAGCAGCACGCATGCACCGCTCTCGCCATGCGAGGGCTTCTTAGAATCAATACGATTCTAGAAGTCGTGTCGCTGCTCCCCCTACAATTTTGATTGGTGCTCGTCGTTTTGCATCATGGATGATGCAAAACACAGTGTAATGATTGCACCGGAGGCAATCATTACACTGAGGGTTGCCACCCTGTCCACTTTTGGCCACGCCCACCGGGATTCGATCTTTTACTTGCGGCGCAAGACAGTATCTCTTAATTAACCGCTAAGCACTTCTTTTTCGTCTTACCGCGTTTGCCTTCAACAATGGCTGACACACTTTTCATTTCTCGACAAACAGATTTTGCTCAACTTGTGAACATGTCTTTTTTGTCTACTTCTTAAAAAGGCAACATCAGCGATAGTGTGAAACCAGTTTGCTCCTTATACTGTATTTATGTGAATTTTCAGTATTTCACAAGCCAGTGGACTGGCACGTTTTTTGTACCAGTCCAAAGTTTCTGGGATATGACTCCGGTTGATTGTGCTGCAAATCACGTAGCTGACTGAGTTAGAGAGTCCCAACTTGAGACCATCGCTTCTCAAGCCTCCTGAGGCACGAAGCGCCAGAAGTGTACGGGGCACGCGCTGCTTTTATTTTACTTCATTTCTGGACTTACTTTGATGGGTTTAAAGGAATGGAAGCCAACGCCATCTGGACTTGTGTAAAGAAGTAAGCGTGAGATGGCAGCATTGTGGGAGGTAGGAGGGAGATCGCACTGTTATGGCTGTGACAGGCAGGCATGAAGCGAGCAAAGCAGAGCACTCACAGACGATGGGCACTTCACCCATTCCCATTGTGCGGTGTCTGGAGTCACTTACTAACATTGCGCCGTGAAGCTTATCTTCTTTGCGTGTTTTTGAGTGGTGTTATTAGCCTAGAATGCACCGATGAGGCTGATTTGCTTAGGGGCTCTGAATCATTTTGCGCACGCCTGTTCTGTAGCATGTGAAGGACGCAGCAGTTTTGTGAAGACTTTCTGCACGCCCGAATACATTTTCTATTTCCCCTGCTTGTTTAACACCCTCAGTAAAATACCTCCGTGAATTGTGCATTACAACATATTTACATTCAGGGTAAGATTGCTGCTGAGACCATAGGCATTTGTAGGCAGTGTGACTTGCTCAGTAGGCCACCAGGAATAAGTTGGATTGCGTTCTTGGAGGGGTCCTTACACAAATTAGCTCTGCACAAAACGTATCACATAATTTTTCGCTATTTTGCTGCTTGTGTTTTACGGAATGGGACAAACAGAGTTTGCTCCACTTGTGAACATGTCTTTTTTTGTCTACTTAAAATGGCAACATCATATTGTGAAACCAGTTTGCTCCTTATACTGTATTTGTGTGAATTTTCAGTATTTCACAAGCCAGTGGACTGGCACGTTTTTTGTACCAGTCCAAAGTTTCTGGGATATGACTCTGGTTGTTTTTGCTTCAAATCACATAGCTGACTGTGTAAGACTGAGTTAGAGAGCCCAGACTTGAGACCAGGGCCGGGTGTGGTCTTCCCGTCTGTGTCAGCCTGCCTAAGATAAGTCATGAAAGGTTCCCAGGTATCTTTAGGTCATGTAGCTAGGGGCATCATGTCCTAATATGCTATCAGCAGCTCCTGTCAGTGTGAAATATCTGCAATACAGGCCTACTTTGTCGGAACAGGCCGTCTCCACCAGTGCATCGCCACCCTACATTTAGGTAGCAGTATCTCAGTAAGACACCGACATCCCACAGGGACCTCCCCCACAAAGTCCAGCAGGTAAACAATAGGGTCTGGCAGAAGTACAGTTCCAGTGATATTCTCTCCGCACCGCACACAATCACCCGAAAGTTCTCTACCCTGGGGCAGGACCATGTTAGATGCAAAAAAGTGGCCTCCGGCCCATGGCAGCTCAAGCAGTGCGAGTCTGTTGTTAGTCCGATTCTGTGAAGTTGAGTTGGTGTACAATATGTTCTGTGTAGGTAATTAAAGTGTATCAGTTGCAGTCTGTATTTGGGAGACAGTTTCTCAATTTGGGCACAGCAATACTGCCATTGTGCCTCAGAAATTTCAGAGTGCAGGTCCCCTTCCCCTGCCATCTGGGCCCTCGAGGTGGCAATTGCAGATGCTATCTGTGTCAATATGTACAGCCAGGTTATAAGTTTGCTTGGTGAAGCAGTTGTGTGTATGTATTCTAACACTGCATACACGGGAGGAGGAGTGGGGAATGAGTTGGGAATAGCACTGTAGTGTGCTCTGGTTTGATAGTATAACAGTGTGTCCGAAAATCTCGAGGGCTCCGTGCCCATGGCGGCAAAGCTGGGCGCAAACTCACCTCTGGGTATAAGTCTGTGAATTTTTTGATTCCGCGTGTCTGGCCACTCCTTTGTCCTGCAGGGGCGGGAGTAAAGGTTTGTCTATCAATTAAGCAGTAGGCGTGTATAGTACGGGCAGGCCAGCCCACCTGCCGTCTCCCGCCCAGCGCACATACTCCACTGTGCTGATTTTGTCTTTGGGGGGCTCTGTAACATTTGAACACCACTATTTTCAGTGGCAGCGGCAGTGTTTTATCATGTGCTATCTCTAAGTGTGGCTGGAACGGGATAGGGTGGAGCTGGTAATGCAAAAATTGAGCTTGAATGCATAGCGCGTATATCTGCATGTCTGGTGCACTTATGCCACCACGTCTGGGCGGCAGTATCTACCTTTCGTAAGATGCTCTTGGCTGCTTGCCAGCCCATGAGAGCGTAACCAGGTTAGACCACAATTGCTTAAAAAAAACTGAGCTGTAAGGGGGATCGGTATGTTTACAAAGAAGTACAAGAACTTCGACAGTGATGGCTATGCAGCCTGCCAGTGACAGTGGAAGTTTGACCCACAGTTGAATTCGGGTTTCCAACCAGTCCCTAGCACAGCCGCAGTTCCCTTTCCATAATTCCTCTGGGTCCCTACTTAGCCATATGCCCAAATATATGACTGGTTCCATTTCCCATTTCAGGGGATGTTCAGTTGCATAGGGTTTTGTGGCGTCTGTCAATGGAAAGAGGATCGACTTGAACCAGTTGATCTGGATGCCCGAGTATCTGCTGTTACGGATCACCTCGCGTATTAGTGGTTCCAAATTTACTTTTGGGTCGCCACATATATGGCACATTGTTGGCGTACATGGATACAACGAGGCCACCGGTTGCGAAGACGATGACCTGATCGTCTCGATGTTGCCTCAGTCTGTCTGCCAACGTCTCCATGGCTATAGCAAATAGGAGTGGGGTTAAAGGGCATCACTATCTGGTGCCACGAGTAATGTTTATCGGTTCAGAGACACCACCATTTAGCCTAATTCGCACCGTTGGGAGGGTAATGAAAAAGTCGAATTTTCCAGGTAAAATCATAGCTTAGCCCCAGCTGGCCAAGCAGCGGAAAGAGGAAGGGCCACTCAAGAGTGCCAAATGCTTTGGTGTAAGGCAGTCACCGCCGATATATCTGGGTGTATATGATGCCTAGTCGCAAATATAGTACAGAGATTGTGCGATATGGCACGGCCGGTAATGAAGCCCGACTGATCCAGGCGGACAATCAATGGCAAAAGGGGCAACAGGCAGTTGAGTTCGCCTGCACTTTCGCATAAATCTTATTGTCAATATTAATTAGGGATAGGGGCGGTATGAGTCATATATTTAAGCAGGTTTGTCTGGCTTTAGGATGGTCACTCGCCGCCGCCTCTCAACAAGGTTGGAGTTTGTCCCACCATCAGCGACTCATGGTACATAAGATGCGGGATGAGTAAGAAGGCATATTCCTATTCATAGAAAGCCGGTGTCAATCCATCTAGTCCGGGCGCCTTGTCTGCAGGCAGACCTGCAATGACCTGGGCAATCTCTTTGCATGATCAGAGCATCTAAGTAATCTCTATGCCCTTGGTCCAGCCACAAAAGATGGTTGGAGTAAAATAAACACCCACAGTGACACCGGTTTGTCTTCTGTTCCAGCAGTATACAACTGGGCATAAAAAGAGGACATTACCGCTGGTAGTTTCGACGGAGACAAGGTCAACTGGGAGTCAGCCCCCCTTAATTCGGTGACATATGTTGAAGCATGGAGTTTGCCCAGCATTCCAGCTAACATTTTCCCCGGGCGGTCCCCCTCTCCATACCGTCGTGCTCGGGCCTGTTTGCTTAGGTAGTGCGTTTCCCAGTTGGGGTTTCTGAAATTATCCAATTCTAGATCTTGGATTTCCTCTTCCTGCCTGTACAGAGTGCCTCACAGGGACCATAGGACTCCGGATAAGTGTGCAATGCAGACGCCGTGTGTCACCTCCTAGAACCGGGGTCGGATTGAGATCACAATTCGGCCCGGGCACTGACGAAAAAAGTGGCCCACATTCAAGAGGCGTGGCCCATATTTAAGGGGCGTGGCCCACATTCAAGGGGCGTGCCCTTTCATGAAACACCATTTGCACAGACAAGGAATGAAAGTGGGATGATACTGTTCTTGCACACGACACAGGGCCAAGGTGACAATGGCCTACATGCTGAGCAACTAAAAAAAATAGCAAGGCCCCTTTTTGTCACAAAATTATTCCAGCCCTCCAGCACAGGAGCACCTGAAAAAGCAGCAAAGCCCCTGCTATTACTAACCTACTTAGCCCTCCCCAGACCTTCAGCTCAGGAACACATGAACAGAGGTAAGGCCCCTGCAATTAGTAAATTAATCAACCCTCCAGGCCTTGGGAAAATGTCCTAGCAGGGGAGCACAAAACACAGCTTTCTGGGTCATCCCAGGTAGCCAGGGGGGAGGCTGAGGTGAAGCTGGTGCATGGGAAGTGCCTTCCCAGTGTGTTCTGGCAGTTTGAGTATTTACCATTTACTGTAGTATTACCCTTGTACCTGTGTATGGTACCCTTTTGTAACTTGCACAAGTCACTTTTCTCTTGTAACACATTGTTTGCTACCTCTCACTTTTGTTTGCTTTAGATACTTGCACAAGTCCCACCATTGCCTACGTAACGTTTGTTCTTGTGCTGGAGTGTCTGCCATTAATTGCAGTATTATACCTCTACTTGTATTTTGTACGCTTTTGTAACCTGCACACATATCTCTTTTTCGTCCTGTAATGTATCGTTTGCTCCTCTTGTATTTTGGTTGCTCACTATTGTCACTTTTGATTCATGTAACTTAACGTTTGCTTTTGTAATTTATCCACTTATAATTTTCTCCTCTTGTATTATTGCTGTTTCTAGTGTGAAGCGCTCTGACGCCTTCGGGTAAAGTCCGCGCTATATAAACTCGCATAAATAAATAAAACAAAAAAATTCCAAACATCACCAGGCCCCTCGCCCACTATGCCCTGAATGTGAAGGGCTGTGGGCGAGGTGTTAAGATTAACACCGTTTCTGGGCTGCATGGGCGCCAGGGGGCCGAGGTGCAAATGGCTCAAAGGCCTGAGAAACACCTGGCCCCCAGGGAGGCCGATTATTGCAAACAATCACCCCTTCCCAGCCCAGCCTCAGCTTGATTGCTTGGCAGGGTAGGGGTGAAGGAGAGCCCACAGCTGACAATCGCTGTCTGGCCGCACAGCGAGGCTGCTTTCATTTTCTCAGTCTCTGTCTCCGTGCACTCTGTGGGCCGGTTTTTTTTCTCCCCTTTCCTAGTCCACTCTCTGTGGACTGGGACAGGGGAGAAAAAAAACGGCCCACAGAGGGCACTGAGGCACCGGCCCTTCGGCCCATTCCCGAATGCCCGCCTTGCCAATCCGCCCCTGCCTAGAACACCTCCCACAACATAGAAGGAGACTCAAAGGACCCAGTGTTCTGCGCAAAGTAGTCTGTGATTGCTGTGCGGATATCCTCTTTGAAGGATGCGTCACGCAATGCGTTTGAGGGGAGCCGCCATGTAAAAAGGCACATGGGACTTGGAGTGTTAGCAGCACCAGTGCATGATCAGCAAGCGTGTATGATTGCTGTAATCCCTGCAAGCGCATCTCTAGAAATGAGCCAGTGGTCAATGCATGACTTCCAGCAATATTAAGAGGAGACGCATGTTCCTTCCAGCACAGTCTGGTGACTGTGTCACCACACATCAGTGAGTAGGTTATCCGATATTCATGCGTTGAGACGTGTACTTGGAAAAGGTTGAACAACTCACCTAGTGGGTGTGTGGCTTGGCTGCCAAGCGGAATGGCTGCCTAATCTCGCAGCTCCGCTGACCGAGCGTTAAATCCGGGAATTATCCGACTATCCGACGCTACATCTCGGACCTGCTGTGGTCTGGGGTCTATGTAAGTCCATTTGATTCACCCTCCCGCTAAATCGTAGCTTCGGTGACCACGGCTGAGCGGATGGTGCTGCATGACGGCCAGGGCAGGGGCGCGGCCTGACGCTCACGACGAGACCGGGGACTAAATTAATGGCTTGCCCACGGGAGGCACATGCGGGTGGCCAGCAGTGAATCAGCACTGGTCGGAGCTTTCCAAAAACGGGAGCGGGAGCCTGTTCCCGAAAGGAGAATACCCACTTGTGCTCCGCTGCTGAGAACACTACTGTGACCGTGACCCTGGAGTTTAAGATTGGAGCGCTGACGTTCTCCTGTGAGGCGACTGCGTGGCCTGTGGTGCTGAGGCAGATTGATGTCATATACTGCGATTGGGAAGTATAAGGTACTGAGCAGGAGTGTACTCCTCATCCAGATACCACAAAGCCGCCTTATCGATGGTTTCGGCACCCGAGGCACGAGAAAATGAGTGTGATTGGTCATCAGGGTGCATATAGCAGGAGGCATACATCGGCGAGGTCCGCCATTTTGAGACGCATTCCATTACCTGAATATATTCTGATTTATGGGGAAGCTCGTGGTGCGTCCCGCCCAGCTAATGGATACTAGTACGTAAGTGTACTTTTGTGTACTGCTGTTGCCAATAAATATACGGAGGACATGTGACATCCACAAGGGCATCAACGAAGGGAGGCATGCCGCACATCGGAAGGACATCCCCCTTGGCAGATGGTAGGCCATAACCATATATGCTGGGAGACGGCCGGGCCTCTAGCAAAGTGACAATAAGGGGGTATTTGGAGGACGTAAACGTGTAGTGCATCCAGCTACACCCTGCACGCGGCTGACGTCATCGGACTAGTTGCAAGATTGTGGGGCGGACCCACGACCTCTGGGGCGCGTGCGGGGCCGGACGGCCTGTGTGTGCCAGATAAAACGACGCAAAGTGACTGAGCCTTGCTGCCTGCAAACGCCGCAGAAATCTGAAACACAGCAGTGTCGATTGGCCCTGCCAAATAATAGTCACGATAGCCAGAGTGAGTGTGGAAGATCGTAATTCAACCTGCGGATCGTGTGGGTGCGCAAGGGCAGCCATGGGAAAACCGGACACATGACAGCCCAAAATATCTTTTGACAAGACGAAGCAGAAGCCGTCTGGCCCGGAACAAACAGATCAGAATGTGGTGGGTGAGGGCGCAACTCAGATACCGGCTGAGGACATTAGGACCATGTTTCAAGACTTGAAAACGAGCATGCAGGGCATAGACGCCAAAATGGACACTCTAGCGGCACGGATGGACGGTATCTCGTGACGAATGGACAAACAAGAAGGCAGAGTGAGCGTGCTGGAAACGCGTGTAACCAAAACAGAGGAGGGGCAGACGGAGCTCGATAAGAAAGTGCGAGGTATGGACAGAGTATTGGATCTAATCCAACAAAAGAATGAGGATTTGGAAGCGAGATCGTGATGGAACAATGTACGTATAACGGGAGTGGCGGAATCCACAGACATATCGAACATGGAGCGATATATTGAGACAATGATGAAAGATCTCTTTGGAGAAGGATTGTCCCCGATGTTCTTGATTGAGAGGGCGCACAGAACACTAGGGCCCAGACCTAAGCCAGGGCCTCCGCCCAGGCCGATACTGGCCAGGATCCTAAACTACAGGGACCGGGATACCATACTACGCATGGCCAGGGACAAGGGCAAGATACAGTATAATGGAAACAACATCGCTATGTATCCGGATTTTACCCTGCAGGTGCAAGCAGCCCGCAGAGAATTTATACCAGCGAAAAAGATTTTTCAACAAACAGGCACAAAATGCCCGTTGATATACCCGGCGAAATTGAGAGTGCAGGGGCCTGGCAGACCCACCTTCTTTGTGGATGCGAAGGCGGCGCTCCAATACGCCAAACAACTGGTCAAAGAACAGAAGCAGCAGGCGGCTCCAGAGGAACAGGAATCGACTGACAGGCTAAGTGACATTGAATAATGTGTATATTTGGATAAACGATGAGTACTATACATATGGGGTTGTTACGGCTGTAACTAAGGCTCTCGTCCCCATATCGATAGAGGGTACCTTCCTGTAAAGTGGGAGGGAAATACACTCTGGAGTTGGGTTTCAATGTCCACTCTAACTAAATAGCTCTACTTGATCGGGTGGGTCCTTGAGATGCAGAGGTCAGGTCAGCGCTCGGTCACCCTGTCACTAGAACAGGGAAGGATGGTGGCCAACCTGCGTACCCTCTGGGATGATTCCCGTAGTTCGGATGATTCTTTTGCTAATGATTCTGGTTGTAGTTGGGAGGTGGGAGGGGGGGTTGGGGTTTACACAACCTGATTGGGGGGTTGGTGTGGGCGGGATGGGAGGAAGAGAGAGACTGAGGAGTTGCATGGAACAGTTGGGTGGGGGGGGGGAGTTCAAATTCAGATGATATTGCTATATATACACTCATTTTGGAACTGGAAGACTTTGTCTATGTTGTTGTGGAAAAAAAATGGAACACTAACGTGCATACTATATTATTCAAATCAATTTTGTGTGAATTCACAGTTACCACTGCCTACATTAGAGTTATTGTGCATATTACCTAGGATAGGAGTAGAGATGTGCGCAGGTATATTGAGTATGGTGTCTGAATTGTGGAAAGTTGCGAAGTGCTATTTCCCTGACATAATGGGATTGGGCTGTTAGGACTATATATACAAGGCTTTGAGCTACTGTGAAGAACATTAAGTGTATCTCTTGGAATATACGGGGATGAATGATCGTAAAAAGGCAAGACTGGTTCATTCTTATTTGGTGTGAAAGGATGCAGATATATGTCTGTTACAAGAAACCCATTTGGCCACTGATAAATTTCCAGTGTTCAAACATAGTCGCTGGGGAGAAGTAGTGGAAGCCCCGTACTCAAATTATACCCGGGGGGTGGCAATCCTAATTCGCAGAGGTCTCCAATGGCAAACCCACAGGAAAATAGTAGATCCTGAAGGCAGGTTTCTATTACTTCTAGGCACGTTGTGCGGATTGCAGATACTGATTGTGAATGTATACAGCCCCAATTCAGACTGCCCTGATTTTTTTATACAACTATGGCATAAAATACAAACATGCGGCTCGGCAGCTGTGCTTTGGGGAGGTGATTTTAATGTAGTACTCTTCACTATGCTCGACAGACAGGAGGCTCCCCGAGAACACCACCCCAGGGCTGCAGGTATGTTGGGGGAAATCATATCGGAAGCTGAATTGATAGATTCATGGAGAGCCCTGAATCCTGATGTCCGGGCAGGCATATGTATAACAGCTCATAGAAATGCATGGTCGCGACTGGATTGTTGTCCAAAGATCTACATGCAAGGGTGCTGGAGACAATACATCTCCCGAGGTCCCTCTCTGATCACGCTCCTGTAGGAGTGACAATTGCTACACCGCCGCAGTATGTACAGCCGTTCAGCTGGCGATTTCCCTCCCGGGCGCTACTTGACCAGGTATTCCGCGAGGAGCTCCGTAGTAAGCTTCTGGAATACTTTGAGCTTAACAAAGGCTCAGTAGAATCGCCGGGCACATTGTGGGAGGCTTGCAAGGTGGTGACGAGGGGGAACTGCCTGGCACTCAAAACGGGGGTACTTAGGTCCATTAGGGACACGCTGGACCGACTAGAGAGGGACTTGGCGAATTTAGAACTTGCCATCGCAACGACCCCATCAGACCTCATACGAGCGGACTTCCGGGCGAAACTAACACAGTTTCAGGAAGAGGCAGAGAGAGAGGCAAACTTCCTTAACAAATATGCTCAGGCTAGGAGATACGGTGAAGGGGATGGTGCAGGGAAGCCTTTAGCCACTCTACTGCGTGCACCCAGGGGAGCAGAATATATTACGAAATTACGAGATGCAGAGGATAGGCTAAATAGAACGCTGCCTGAAATACTACATACAATGACTGAATATTACAAAGCGTTGTATACCTCACAGGTGGCACCGGAAGACGAGGCAATAGCGGAATATCTGGATACTATCGCTTTGGCGTGGTTTAATGACGGAGCAAGAGAATATATGGACCTCCCGATCACGGCAGATGACATACGGGTGGTTATCGCGGGCATGCCAGCGGATAAGGCCCCAGGACCTGACGGACTAACCGTAGCCTTTTATAAAGAATATGTAGACATTATTGCACCTAGATTGCACAGGGTATACATGGAATCAGTTGAGACAGGAATTCTGCCACCGACACTAAGGGAGGCCATGATAATAACACTATTGAAGCCTAATAAAGACCCAACCTGCCCTGACTCATATCGCCCTCTCTCGTTGATTACCCTAGACGCCAAGATATATGCCAAACTAATTGCGGATAGATTGAAGCCCATGCTACCCCAAATTGCATTGTCTGACCAGTCGGGGTTTGTGCCGGGTAGATCAACATCTCACAATTTAAGAGTGCTGTTCGGGCTACTGCATTATCTAGATCCTAAGGTGCAAGCGGCTGCCGCCTTATTAGATGCCATTAAGGCGTTTGACTCCCTTGAGTGGAGATTCCTGTTTGCCTTGTTCACACAAATGGGATTCAGCCCTCTCCTTATCCAACAAATAGGGATACTATACAACGCCCCCACAGCGCGGGTAAAGGTGAATGGGCAAATCTCAGAACCTATTAACATCACAAGGGGGACTAGGCAGGGATGCCCTTTATCGCCTTTGTTATTTGCCATTGCGACTGAACCTCTGGCAGCACGCCTCAGACAGCGCCACACACATCGTAGCATTGGATTCACCTCGAGAGGCCTGCTTATCTCTATGTACGCTGATGACATGACCATTTATATGATGAACCCCGCTGAAAACTTCGATCCACTGATGAGAGAGTTTGTGCGATACGGTGGGCTCACAGGCATCAATATCAACTGGTCAAAGTCGGTGATGCTACCGCTAACTGACCAAACCAGGCATAGTCACACTGAGTTTCCAATAGAGTGGGTCACGGAAGAGGTTAAATATCTGAGCATCAGATTCAGCCGTTCAATTCAGGAAATATGGCTGTCCAATTACGGAGTGGCAATGGACTGGTTGGAAGTTAAAGTGCAAAGGTGGAAAACATTACCGCTGTCCCTAGCGGGGCGTATTGCACTAACCAAGATGGTGGCCCTGCCAAAATTTCTATACTTATTTGTTAATATTTCCTTGCCACTTACTGGTCAATTTTTTTAACGGCTGAAGACGGCCATTCTAGAACTAGCCTGGGCAGGCAAGCAGCCCAGGGTATCATGGAATCTCCTCACGCTTCCATTTTCTCAGGGGGGGCTAGCAGCCCCTGATTTTGAGCTATATGCATACAGTGCACAAGCCCAATACCTACATTACTGGCAACACCCTATTCCTTACCAGCCACACGTGGCGATTGAGAAGGATGTTGCGGCTCCCACCCCGCTTCAAGTAACTGTATATCATCCATATAAGAGATCCCCTGCGGATATCAACACGGTTGAAGTAGTGAGATGGGCCTGGCTAAACATAGCCAAACGGGCAGGCCTCGTGGAGCTATATGCACCATCGATGCCACTGTCGAGGAACCCATTATTGGGACCATTGACAGATGGTGCAGTGTCGGAAAGAGCACGAAAGTGCGGCCTAGACACCGCAGGTGACCAATACCCGGATGACACTTTTTTATCTCTGCAGAAGATGTGTGAGCCGATAGAACCTACTGCATCAGAAATGTTGCTTTACTATCAACTAAGGGCAGCATGCAAAGCTAGACACACAGAATTCCCTGCAGCGCCACCAACGCTGTCTGCGCTGGAGAACTTGATCGCCAATAGCTCACCTCGTAATTTGATCACACGTATCTATAGCATTACCCAAGACACTGCTCCTATTTTACAAACTTCGTCGAGAACACTTTGGAAACTAGAAGCAAACATAACCATAACGGAAAAGCAGTGGCTATTTTGCTGCTCACAACTCGAAAACCTGTCACCTAATTATAGGTTGAGGCTCATCCACTTTAATTATTTACACAGGACATATTGTAAACCGAAACAGCTCTTTCGCATGGGACTTCAAATTATGCAAAATGTTGGAGGTGTGGAGAACAGGAGGAAACGTTCTTCCATTTAACATGGGAATGTATACCAATAGGTAGTTACTGGAATGAGGTACATGCAACATATAGGGCAGATTGTAGAGCTTGATTTGCAGGCTGATCCGCTTCTGGCACTATTGGGGTATGTTATGAAAATACCATGTGCTTCCCGGAAACTGGTGGCCCTTCTACTATTATTGGCCAAGAGACACATTGCACTACATTGGAAGAGAGTGGCTCCACCTACAGTGGCGGGGTGGATTAAATCGGCTATCTATTGTAAAGATCAACTGACGACATATTGGGAACTTATGCTGCAACGATCTAGACCTGTAGATATATGGGGGCCTCTGGTGGGATGGTTGGAGCGAACGAGTTCAGACTTGTGTTGTTGAATGTGGTTGTGAAATGTGGAGTTAGGGTGACGTTGCTGTTGAAGAAAGCATTGATAGATTGATGGGCCATATGGTCCACAAGACATTAGCTCCGAGTGCGGGACTATCTAAGTGGATGTCGGGGATGTATAAAATGTACTTAATTGCTCTGGGTAATCTCCAAAATGTGTTCGAATGGGAGATAAGGGGTGTTGGGACCGCAAGACTGGGACGTTGGGTATTGATGCTGTTGTGCGCGCCTGTTCATGTTCTTCTTCCTGCTCAGATATCTATGCATCACATGTATGGCTGCTGCCTCGGATTTAGTTGTTCTGATTTGTTATTACCTATGAGCACTAATGATAATCTACACGTGTCAAATAGCAATATGAGTGTATAGCATCGTGTTGCTGCCTGCCTTCGGGTTGTTGGCTGAAGAGCAATGTAAAATTTGTGAAGATGAATAAAGGTTTTTTTAACTAAAAAAAAAACTAAAAAACAACTCACCTAGTGCAGACCAGATGGAATTCTGGCTGCGTAAGCCTCTTGGTGACGCCTGGCGGTACAGTCGGAGTGGACCTGGGCGTGTGTATGACTGTAGTCTGGTCTGCACTAGGTGAGTTGTCCACCCTTTTCCGAGTACACGTCGCTCACACATAAGCAATCCACATGCCTGACATTCCCTTGTCCTTTCCATCCGTAGGCCGACCTCTCCCCCCACCTCCGCACTCTGTCCTGATGAAGATCCCAAGTGACTACCGAAGGGAGCACACTGTGCGTTGAAACGTCGATGACAAAATAAGGCACAGATTAACCAAGGTCCTGCAGACCAAAAGGAGCATCATTAGCTACCAGGGCCATTGGTCCTATGTCTGGCCACTCAATCCTTTCCTTTTCACTTGCACAAACATCCCTAAACCACCCTGTATATACTGCACCATTGTTTATCACTAACCACATATGTCACATGATCACTTTGTATATGTAAATATCTCACCTTTATCTACTGCAGAAGTGAATACTCATGAATGATTTAATTATTATAAACTGAACAGTAGATACATTTATACTGTGCTATAGTCATTATTCTGAACTGAACTTCTGTGTTTAGGCGTGTGTGAAATCCATGCCCAGCATTTTCTTTGGGTTTATTCCGTATGCACCACTTAGTGCGCAAATAAGCAACCTATGAGAACCCGACAGAACCATTTTTTGTTTAAGATTATATACCCAGGTTCTGAGGGACACAGGGTCACCCCGTTTTGCTATTTGTTCACACCTCAGATACATCATGTCTCGGAGAGACAGCTCAAAAGCTGTCTAGCCGAGACACAAAAACAACAAGCATTGGAAATGCAATAGGTCTCGCATTAGGAAAGTTTGAGCGATTGGTATTGTAAATGACCCTTTTTTTATTTATGTGTTGGTTTTAAAAATACCAAAATTAATAGCTTTGTCAGTTACGTCAATAGTTTTAACTTTCGCAAATGTGACACCTATAGCATTTGTAATGCAATGTGTGTTGTATTTACGTGACTTAGATGTATTGATATTACAAATAACAATGGCTTTTAATTTTGTAAATAATTAATACTTAAATAAAAGTTATTGTAAGTTATAATGGCAATAGCTTAAACGTTTGTAAATAACTTTTGTGAAGCTTATGTTCAGTGTATTTTATTGTGACGAAAATCCAAGAACATTGCATTTGCACCTACACACACACAGAGCCACACACACACACACACACATATAGATGTGGTGATGGTGGATCTGGGGGATATGGTGGTGGTGGTGGTGATGGTGGATGTGGTGGTGATGGTGGTGGATGTGGGGGTGGATGTGGTGGTGGTGGTGGTGGATGTGGTGGTTGTGGAGGTGGTGGATGTGGTGGAGGTGGTGGATGTGGTTGTGGTGGATGTGATGGTGGTGGATGTGTTGAAAGTGGTGGTGGATGTGGTGGTGGATGTGGTGGTGGATGTGGTGGATGTGGTGGTGGAAGTGATGGTGGTGGGTGTGGTGGATGTGGTGGTGGTGGATGCGATGGTGGATGAGGTGGTGGATGTGGTGGTGGTGGTGGATGCGGTGGTGGTGGTGGATGCGGTGGTGGTGGATGCGGTGGAAGTGGTGGTGGATGTGTTGGATGTGGTGGTGGATGTGGCGGTGGATGTCATGGTGGATGTGGAGGTGATGGTGGATGTGGTGGTGATGGATGTGGTGGTGGATGTGGTGGTGGTGGTGGATGCAATGGTGGTGGTGGATGGGGTGGTGGTGGTGGTGGATGGGGTGGTGGATGTGGTGGTGGATGTGGTGGTGGATGTGGCGGTGGATGTGGTGGTCGTGGGTGTGGTGGATGTGGTGGTGGATGTGGCGGTGGATGTGGTGGTGGATGTGGCGGTGGATGTGGTGGTGGATGTGGATGTGGTGGTGGATGTGGTGGTGGATGTGGTGGTGGATGTGGTGGTGGATGTGGTGGTGGATGTGGTGGTGGATGTGGTGGTGGATGTGATGGTGGATGTGGTGGTGGATGTGGTGGTGGATGTGGTGGTGCATGTGGAGGTGGATTTGGAGGAGTGGCAGCACACGGAGATGGATGAAAGTGTGAATGGGTGGATTTATAGAAGTCACAGGCTTGGCTGACTTCTCGACCGGTCTTGTCAGCCGTGTCCGGTGTGCAGGCTGCAGTTCCGGACCTCGAGCGCTTCAGTACAGTACCGAGCAAAAGCTGTGACGTATAAGTCCGGCTCAGTGGAGTATTGAAATTGGAGGTGGGCGGTAGCCGGTGCTGGTGTTAAGGTCACGCAAGTGAGCTCGTAGGAGTGAGTCTGGTACCTCGTGTGAGTGACAAAGGAGTGAACGTGTTCTCCGAGGTGTGAGACTACTTATTAAAGTGCGATGCTATGCGGAGCCGCGCCGGCCACGGTGGTCTCCTATGGTGATCCAGATCCTGGGCTCCTGATCCTCGAAATGTAGTGTTGGCAAAGCAGATGGACACCTCCATGTGGCCTCCACATGGTTTCTCATGGGAAGTGATACCTACACACCACAAAAGACAGCACCAACCCTAACGAAAACGAGTTAAAAAAATAAATAAAAAAACAAGACGGTGGGCATTGCTGTGGGGAGGGGGGAGGGGAAATGCGACACGGCGGGCAGTGGGAAAGACAGCACCAACCCTAACTAAAACGAGAAAAAAATATATAATTAAAAAAACAAGACGGAGGGCATTGCTGTGGGGAGGGAGGAGGAGAAATGCGACACGGCGGGCAGGGGAGGGGGCGGAGCGGGGAGAGCGGCGATGAGGGTGTGAAGCAGCCGGGGCCTTTGAAGTGAAGCTAAGCTTCACTTCAAAGGTGTGGGAGGAGTGCGGCTGACAGAAAGGAAAGCACAAACCTTCATGACATAGGTAAATCCAAAATATAATCACTGAGTCAACAGAGCCACTTTACCAAGGACAATACAACAACTATGTACAACCAGTGGGTACAACTCTGGTAAATGCCTCATAATACTTGTGACCAGACAAATGGTTCTGCCTCAATCATGTATTACACTGAAAAAACATTGCCACCTCGTGCCTGCTGTGTGCCTCTTTGTGGAACACCAAAGTCAACACACTATGCACCATCCCTCTGTCCAAACTACTACTGTGCTCTAGTGAATAGCACAAGAACATCACTTGCAATGCATCACGGACAGCGGGCAGGATGCCTCAATGAGTTAAATGCTCCCCGCTGATGAGTGCGCTACCTGAAGATCATGAGTTTGAATCGTGCTATGGCAGAGTCCGCCTTCCATCGATATGCAGGTCAGTGAATGAAATGCCTTTGTATTTGGTACTCGTAACGACTTTTATTTACAGAGTTTAGAAATAGCAGATCTTCGACGTGAAGTGCTACACATTAAGTAAGTGATTAAAAGAAAATCAAAGTGGAGCTCAAAGGTACACCCCTGCTATCTCAGTCAAGGCACTATAACCCCAAACACCACTGACACCGAATCACAGCCACCTCGGAAATCATACCTAGGAAGTACATTCCCATATGACAACATACCACACTGTGGTCAGATGGGCAACGGTCCCTGGGGACATCGCACCGATGATGTTTCATCAAATGTATAGTTGTTTCTTCACATCTTTATTGTATGCATTGTATGTGCAAACAGTCCTTGTTCGTAAAGACTTCTCTTTTTTTTCACTCTGCATGTCATAACCTCGTTTCAAACAGCACATTCGGAATCGAGAAAGTTTAACATTTGTGGATCGGCCACAATATACCCGAGTATAAGGCTTGAATTAACGTATAGGATTGTAGCATAGGTTCCTGGGGTGGACGAGGCACTCATGGGCCGTCTAATGGTGGTGGAATGAAGTCTAGATACAGCCTCTAAAAGAGGACGCCATGTTGCAGTGCTTAAGGATGGATAGTACAGAAATGGAGCAGAATAGACTGTATGAATAAAGTGCGATATCTAGGAGATAGAACTCACACACGCAAAAATTATATTTCTCAAAGGGAGGACTGTTGTCAAGTTTATTGACCAATTTTTTTATGCCATGAACAGCTACCAACAAACTCGCTATTTTCTTGCATAGCCTTTACTCCAGAAAAGACAGGTTATACATAACGCACAAGTGCCCGGAGGATGGAAAGATTCTGATCATTACCATGGGCAAGTGATTATCCGATGCAAAGACGGAGGGCATTGCTGTGGGGAGGGGGGAGGAGAAATGCGACACGGCGGGCAGGGGAGGGGGCGGAGCGGGCAGAGCGGCGATGAGGGTGTGAAGCAGCAGGGGCCTTTGAAGTGAAGCTAAGCTTCACTTCAAAGGTGTGGGAGGAGTGCGGCTGAGGGAACAGATGGCGATTTGATGATGTGCACGCGCATTTTAGGTCAATGCGCACGGGCACAGCACCAAATCGCCCAGTTGGGTAAAGTCTGTTTAAGACGCTATAGTCTCGCTCTGCTCAATGCGCATGCGCATTGAGAGGCGAGACCTAAAAACGTCTTTATTAAGCTATGATCCCAGACATATGGTAGTGTGCTGACTTAAGCAGGAAACCACCCCAGTGATGGCATCCAATCGTAGTGAGTCGCAATTCATGGCATTCCTAGTCATTAATGATGAGGTAAGTCAGATTATGGAAAAGTGTAAATTCTATGTTAGCATAAGGGGCAGCCATTTTGTCTGTCGCGTCCATTTAGATTTACTCTGCTGTTTGCCTTTTCAACCAGCCTGTGTCCTTAACTTTAGCTGACCTCTCTGACATGGTAAATTTGATGTATGTGCTGGGGGCTGCAGCTGCTGGTGTACCTGGTCTTGAATTTTATCAATTGATTGCTTATTGCTGCCATAAACATTCCTTACTCCCCCTCCTCATCTCTAGTCAGAGCGCCACTTCCTCAGAGTCTGTACGTTGCTCTATGGGCCCACCTCTCGGTACCTCTAATTCAGGATGTTATTACAGCACTGAAAGTTAGAGTGACCAAGTGGGGGGAAGGGTTTGAGGAAGGGAACAGCTGGGAGGGAGACCTGTAAAACAAACAGTTAAGCATACAAACAATAACAATCAGTATACATAATTCTCAGGTACCAGACTCTGCTACGTGGAGTCTAATTGCTAATGAGTCTCTACTTTATCATGAGCCGGTGATACAAGTTATATAGAAAATACACTTCTTAGGAATGTGTCTCAATCACACCTATTGTGGGGATTTTTCTCCTTCTGAAACTTGTTTGGATAAGTAATATTTTACATATACTTGTAAAAGCATGCCGGCTTTGAGCACACTTCATAAGTGGTGCTGCTGTTGTAGTACTAGGACTGTTTTGGAACAAAGTCAGCCAGCTCCCCCAGAAGTGACCCCGAATAGAGATATGTATATAAAATATGGTATTTGTCCCATCATGTATGTCATTGTAGAACAAATACACAAAGAAAGAGCCCGATCTACAGTGGTCAGTAAATGGATCATTTGATATTAAGAAGGTTTAGTATGTGGAACAGTGTTTGTGTGGATATGTTTGATTTTTTGTGTATGTAGGATAAGGAAGTGCGAGAGAGAGAGAGAGGAAAGCAGAAGTTATAGCGCAGGGGAGCGCCATAGGACGCGCCAAAGACAAGCCTAAGAGAAGCCCGTCAGCGCCCGTCCGCGACCGGACGGGGCCAGGGGCCATGTCACTAACATCCTCAAGAGGAAGTGGCCCACCTAAGGTCAGGTTGAGTTATTCCTCCCAAGCTATGATGCATTTAAGGGTAATACCACAGATTACATGTGGGACAGAAGAGGGAACCCCTCCCGAGGGACCGTTCTCATGTAGGTGATGTCACTTTCAGGCACAACCCAACTCCCTGCAACACAGATCACCCCCAAAATACGACTGCATGCATGGCCATCGAAACTACTCAGGGTGGGAGGAATTTGTTGTGCAATATAAGATCTATGCCCAAACATTACACTGAGGTCTGGGATCTTATTTCTACGTACAAACCTGACCTCTGTTTCCTCACTGAGACATGGCTTAAACCTCACTCGGTCCCTGTTATTACCCTTGGGATTCCGGAAGGGTATAAGATCATCAGAATGGATCGGCCTACTAAAGCAGGAGGGGGCATAGCGATCGTTAATAAATGTAGCATAGCTGTTTCCCTTTTAGATCAATGTTGTAACTCTGATTTTGAAATGATGATTTTTAAAATTGGTACTTCTGCTAAGTATTGCAGGAAGGGAGCATTGGTGTATCGCCCTCCAGGCCCTACAAAAAAAGTCTCTAGTTCCCTGGTCGAAGTATTGGCTCCGTATGTCAATACAGATAAAGATTTTCTATTGCTCAGAGACTTTAATATCCACAGCGAGCTAAAGGATAACATGGAGGCCCAGTCCTTCTTGAATGATGTCTCCCTGCTAGGTCTAAAACAGTGCAACAGCGGACCCACCCATCAGACGGGGCATACTTTAGACCTGATCTTTTCCAATTTTCCTGATATTAAGTGTCACGCACCTATACAGACTAATTGGACAGATCATTTTATTTTGGAGTTTTCGAAGCCCAAAATTGATGTACCTCTCAGCCACTCTTTGCCGATTCCGGTATGACGAAGACAATGGCATTAGATATCCCATGAAACCTTCAAAGAGATATATATTGCACCGAAATTTCAGCCCACGGAAAATATTGATTCCGCTATTTAAATATGAACTTGCCATACATACAGCGGTAGAACAGATTGCCCCACTTAAATTATTCAAAAACCGTCCTGCAAAAAAACAGGAAGTTTGGTTTTCCGAAGAGCTGCGGGTTCTCAAACGAACCGCCAGGAAACTTGAGAAAGCCTGGAGAAAGGCGTACCTGGAGGTGGACAAATCCAGTTACCAGACTGCTTTGAGCACCTACCATAAAGCCATCGGAGTTGCACGTAAGAGTCACATTACCTTACAACTGGAGGCGGCAGGCAATGCTCCTAAAGTTCTATATCAAATTTTAAATACCTTCTTAAAGCCGGTGGCGTGTGAAAGTACGGATATGTCGTCTCAACAACTATGCGACGACATTTCAGGCTTTTTCACTGATAAGATTGACATTATCTATGGAAAAATTAGAGCGTCCATCCCACCTACAAGTAGTTATATAGTTCACACGCAGGTGAGAGTAGGTGCTAATCCAGGCACACTTCTCAAATTTCCCAACATCACCCTGTTGGAAGTGGAGGGGCTGATTGATAACATCAATAGTGGGAGTCCTTCAGATCAGATACCAGCAAGAACAATGGGAGTTGTGGGCAGGGCACTTGGTCCTGAAATCCAGAACCTTGTCAAACTCTCGCTTAGCACGGGCTGTGTCCCACGAGAGTGGAAAAAGGCTCTAGTAAGACCCATCCGGAAGAACACGTCCGTTCCATGGACCAATCTGTCCAACCTTAGACCTATCTCCCTGCTCCCTTTCTTGGGTAAACTTATCGAAAAGCACGCCAATAAACATCTGTCTAACTTCCTGGAACAATCGGGAAGCCTGGATCCCTCTCAGTCCGGTTTCAGGCCGAAATATAGTACTAAAACGGCCCTGCTGTCGGTAACTGATGATCTCCGTATGTACCAGGACAAGGGTATCTCAGCTGTCCTAGTACTGCTGGACTTATCGGCAGCGTTCAATACTATTTCACATAAAATCTTGATCAAACGACTGGCTGAGAGTGGACTGGAGGTCATGGCTCTGGCTTGGCTTAAGAGCTTTCTCTCCGACCGCACTCAATGTGTCATCATGGGTGAGTTCCGGTCGGATGAGGTTAAGATTGTAGTGTAGTTCCTAGTTTCCCACTAGGCCCTGCGCATTGGAATAACATAAACAGTAGTATCGACGTGGAACTGCGGATATTCCAGGCCTCCACTGACTATGCTAAACTTAATTGGGTTGTGTTACCAACTAGCTCAGAGGTCACTGGAAACTTTCTTCTCTGCATAGGAAGTGATCAGCTTCCTTGGCACAGACAAGAAGGGATTCAGTTTTCCAACAACCGTGCAACATGACAACTTTGCTCCTCAGATCAAGAGTCGATCTCTAGGGTCGTGTGAAACAATAGACACAGATTTCACTCAGTCAGTCTAGTGCAGTTTACTTTCACAAGATGTAGAGAATAGAGAGACGGGCGTTTAGTCAATAAAGGGTTAACATTTATTGAACAGTCTTTCTTCTCGTACAAGAGAAATGTATTGCCACAATTGCAATAACTGTTATTATGAAAAGTACGTACAGTAAGATAAGTATTGCGAAATAGAACTGTAAAAGCATTGATATGGTTTCTTAGCCATACAATGGTTTAAAAGTAATAAAACATATATACAGTCATATATACATTAGGCTAACATACTCAACTGGTGCTTCTAACTAAGCCTACCCCAGTGTGCCTGACCTAAGCCTAACACGTGAGAAGGGGAGTAAGTAAGTAGCTTAAGTTAAGTTGGTTTTGCCAAGGTTTGTTGCAAGAATTCTCGTCTAAGGGTTTAGTCAACACCATACCTCTGAATAGAATGATGGAGGATTGGTATCTCCTTCAGGGGTCTCTCTCGATATCCCAGTCACCCGCGAGGGTAAACTGGAAGCGCCGGGACTGGATTTCTCTGCACGAGAAAGGCAGCGGCTTCTCTCAGCGCGTCGAGGAAGGAGGGGTGACAGCGTCCGCAGGCAGCTGGGCTGGATGTCTTCGCAGAGGACGGCTGCACGGCTCCTCAAGCGTACTGAACCATAGTTCGCGCTGTAGCGGCGATAATGGTAATCAGTAGCTTCACCACCACAGGATAGCAGGCTGCAGCGACAGAGTGCTAGTTTTTACCAACACGGGGTCATGCAGGCAGCTGGCATCAGCAACAGGTTCGCTCATTGCTTAAGGCAACGTTGGTAATATTTATACCTGACAGGTGCCGGGTTTGACGCAAGTTTGCTGGACATAAGACGTCAATTAAAGATGTCACTAGGAAGTGACAGTTATCAGTTGCTCATTAGAGTTCCATTACTAATCAAAACATAGCAAGCGGGGATTTCCAGGTTTGCTAAGTTTTTATCTTGTTGAAGAACTCGGAGTGTTATCTAGGAATATCAGATAGTGACTGCTGCTCTGTCATTGCACTAATTGGTCGCAAAGGAAGTAGCAGAGAGTCATGCTGGAATGTGGCTCTGTTCGTGTGAGGCCAGAGATGACTTTTCAGAAAATCGCACTTGAACGGTTATGCCAATATAGGGAATAAATGGATTTATAGCCGAATAGGGGCATAAGGTCACAGTATCGATCAGGAACCTAGATAAGCACGCAACACCCACTCCACGTTTTCATGTCCATCAAAATTACTAAAACTAAGCAATAAGATGCATGTGTAACATTGCCCACCCCAAAATACATAAATGCATTCGAAATAGGCGTACTTGTAATACATGGAATTTAGGTACTGTACGTTTTTTTTTAAAGCATAGTAACCATTCAAAAGGTATTGCATATGAAATCAATGAACGATTATGCAAAAAGAATTACACATGAAGTATCTCTGACAGAAGAAATGCGAGATAAGTCATCACATAAAGATGCATTGTAATAACATGTGTGCTAGAGGCTGGTGTTATGTTGTTATGTCTCTAGATGTGTTTAGAAATAGAAGTGTGAAGCTTCTGTTCTCTAAGAATAGTTTTTACGTTAAGCAAAGAATTGTTCGTGCCAAAAAGGGTCAATATTAAAAAAATTGTCCAATTCAAAGAAAATAGATTTCCAAAGCTCCTGGCAGTTTTTGTTGATCAAAACTGAAGGCCGAATTCAGAGTTCATGGGAACGCTGTGTGTCGGAAAGCTTCTCAAAAGTTATTGTTTCTCTATGGGTGAGAACATCGTATCAGACAGGCTCGCAAAGAATTGGTCTACAAAATCAGGTGATAGTTCAACCAAAGTAGATAGCGCTGTAACTTGGCAGGTGTGAGAATGATTGCTGTCATCGAAGGCAGGACCAGCAATGCTCACAGAACGTTGTACCTGGATGATGTTGCTTTTGTCACTCGCTCCACTGATACCACTTGGCTGTAGTACAGGAGTCTCCACAAATGCCGTCATCAGGATTGGTAGCCGCTGGGGACAACACAATGCGTGAGCCGTTATTGGACTTAGCAAAGTATCGACGTCCATTGGTACTGCTGATGGAAGTGAAAGACAGATGTCCAACACGCATTCCTCGCCGCAAAGCATACACCGTAGCACAGGTAAAATGCAATTTTGCCATATCGGTCTGAATGAAAGGAACCAGGTCATGTTTAGATCTCTCAGCCTGGCCAATCCGAGGACGTTAGTTATCCTGTCCCTGTAGCGCATTGCTAGGATTGTCTCTTCCATTCCCATGGGAGCTATGTCTGAGCCGAGGCTTGCCATAACGTAGCAGGATGGTCAAAAATAGAATCCCTGCGATGAGTCCCAAAAATAGTGGAATACCACCAAAAATGGAGTGCACGAAATTAGGAAAGATTCCCAAAATTGCCTGGAAGGGTGTTAGCAGTCCCGTAAAGACTGTCTTAAATATGCCTGGGATGCTTGTTGCACTAGACATGTTAAGGAGTTGGCTGAACATTTCTACGAAATGCACGGGGCAATTTGTTGATAAAAGGTCATGGACTTCAGTAGCCGTCCTTGCGACTAGAAGATCATACGTCTCTTTAGATGACGTTATAGGCACTGTTGTCTGTAAAAGCACAGATTTCATTTTGCTTAATGTATCAATTCGTATAGAATAGAGATTCAGACGAGGCCAGAGGGGAGTCACTATGTCTGGAGGCCCGCTCGGAAACAATGCTTGCATACAACATTTGACCATGGACGTTACTTGTACTAGATAACTTTTCCCTGGCGCGAGGCCACAGCACCTGTGATCCGTTCTAAGAATGTAACTCCCGTTTGCGAGTTGCATAAAGAAGGGCTCTATCTGAGTTGCAGGTGTGACTAGCTGGTGGCATGAGAGGTTGTTTGAATTTCCATCACATGCTCCGTGTAAATTAATACCCTGACACAAAAGTATACCGCTTAGTGAGTGTTTACAGTTGTCACCACTAAGAAATACATTTTTGTCACTGTCACTATAGCAAGAATGAGTGTATGGTAATTTCCATTCGGATTTAACATATCCCTTACCCAATTGTTCATATTGGCCAGCAGGTATGTACTCAAGGCATTTATGAAATCGAAAAGTTGTTATCGGAATTGTGATAATTCCGTGTATTATCCATTCAATGACAGGACTCTCTGACATTGTCAATGATAATCTCTCGAGTTTCTCGATGCTCAAGATTGTATAGTCTGCTCCTTTCTGTGCCAAACTGATCTGTTTATCAGTAAGGTTAAAAATGGAAAATAATGACGTTGTGTTGATTAAACGCCAAGGCACATAGCCTGAACGAAGATTTTGCAGCGTCCAGCCCAATTCTATAATAGAGCGTAATTGAGATTGGCCATGTTGTAACATTAGCAAATCTCTGTCTATCACATCAAAGGCAGAGGATACAATATTGTCCAAAGAATATATTCTGGAAGACAGAGTCATTAACCCATTGTCTACCACAGAAAGTGATTTCTCCAAATTAATACGATCAATTTCTCGTATTTTTTCAGCAGTTTCAATTTGCTTTACTTTCCAAGCCTCGTTGTAAGCAGCATAGATACTGGTCGCTATGAAACGCTTTTGACGCTGTTTGCGTGGTCCAAGAATGAAATCGCGCAAATCAGCACCATCTTTTAATAAAGACAAGTGTTGTTTAATTTCAGCCAGTGTGGATGTGGTTAGCCATTCTAGGCAGAGTTTCCCTACACTGTATGTTGTTATAATTCCTGGATGTTGTCTCTGGGAATATCTAGGGTCTAATCTGGTCATTTGTAAACCCTGTGTTTTATTCAGGAACCTATCTTGACAGCTATTTGTGTCTGTAGGCCAGATTAACCACTTTTTCCAATCAGGATGTGTTCTGTTGAAATGTAAAATTTGTGACACGTCTAACTCAATATCAGCTGTTGTATTCTCAGGTATTGGCTTTGGAATAGACGGTTTTTTAAGGTCTCTGTTCTTGGCTAGGCCAAGACAAGATGTTTGGTGTACAGTGTCATTTAAAAATAACATTTGTTCTGGTATCATGCAGGTTCTAAACAGTGCTTCTATGCCTTGCACCTGCCAATCTTTTGTACCCCAAATTGTTTTCGTTTCAATATTATTATTCCAATAATCAAAACCAAATGTCATCATTTTGTCATAAAATGCTTCTGAATATATCAATTTAGAATTTGTCAGCATTGTTTTCATTCCTGTTTTATCTAACAGTTTGTAATAAAACGTTCCTGCATCACTGGTGTTAAACCCTGAGAAGTATTTGAATTTCTCAAAAAATGCTTTAGAACTGCTTTTAGGTGGTGTAGAACAATGTTCCCATTGATTATACATAAAAACATTTCTAGGCTGTGCAGATTTATGCAAGTAATGATCCCCATAGTGGGTATAACAGAATAACTGCTCATAACTAGATGAACCTTGTAAATAATCATGATCTGTGAATCTAGCTGACATTACTAAATCAGACATCATGTCATTAATACTGTTAAAGTCCCAATCATCAGAGAATGTACTTGGTGTCACGAAGTCACTTAAGGAAACCTTTAGTTGATGAGGATACTTCAGGATTTCGACCGGACCATAGTTCTCATAGTCTGTTTTCTCCCATACTACCCCACCAGGTATTGGAATTGCTGTGACATTTACTGTTGACAGTTCTCTTTTCTTCACGTGGGATGATCTGTGTGGTTTCAGGACTAGGTTGATGTTCTGACTTGCTGTGTCCATTGTAATATATTTTCCTTCAATGAATTTTCCCAAACACAGTACCATGATGAGCCAAAGCAGGAGGAAAAATACACCTAGACCGAACCAGAACTCTAGCCAAGGGGAAATTAGGTAGATTTCCTTTAGTTGATGAAAGAGTTCCGTTGCTTTTTCTTTAAAAGACTTTTTTGTTTCTGGCATTACTTCGGGGTCATTTAAATCTTCAGAGAAGTTGTCGAAGTTGATGAAATAACCAGAGGCAGTTCTGTCAATTGATGGGATTGTTCTTTCAATCTGTCTCTCGGTAGCACTTTCTGATGCCACATCATTGTAGACTGGTGTTGTTTCTTGACGAACTGTTTCAATCTGTGTTTCAAGAGGCACGAGTTCCATGGCATTATTGCATAGTCCTTCATTGTGCACCGCAGGCTGATCGAATGTGAGGAGTCTTTCAGTTTGAACCTCTTGGATTGTTGCAAGTTTGGGTATTCTGTTGTTTCTTGGGAGTCCACTGGGCCTACTGTTGATTATAGGCCACATGCTTGTGGTTTTACCAGATCGATAGACACGACTCTGTTCTCCTTTTTACCAGCAAGGGGCGGTAGCACAACTGATCTTGTTCCGGTGACTGCTAAGACAGGTACTGCTTTTCTGTAAGAAGGCCCAAATTCCTTCTTAACCGCGATCTTTTCTCTGACTAGATCCCCAATCTTTGGAATCCAGACAGGCCTTGCTGGGGCTGTTGCGGGTGGTGCCTCGTCAGTGGTACTTGGCTGTTGCTTTAACTTTATGTTGCTTAATGATTTTCTTGTTTCATTCAGTTCCTGTAAAACAGCCAAACGGTCTTTTACATCAAACTGCGTTTTTTCTTCTTGTACCACTGACATCTGACTATCGAGGTCCTGAACGTTCATTCTAATTCCGAACAATAGTTCGTATGGGCTGAAACCTTTTAGAGAATTTCTTGGCATGTTGTTAAGACTAGTCTGGACACTTATTAAATGTTTGACCCACCCAGCGCCTGAACCTAATACCTTCGCTGTTATAGATTGCTTTATGTCCCGGTTTTTTCTTTCTACCACACTTGTGCGACGGACAAGAATACCGCAACCCAATTCTCATGCTAGCCATGGCCTCCTTATAGGCTCGAGAGCTGAAAGCAGGACCCTGGTCAGAAAGGAACGTGGTAATTGCGTATGTGCCGATATGGACTCGCAAATCTTTTATAACCGTTCTAGCGTCAGCCGAGCGCTGGAGGCCTCATTATTTAAGTGCTTTTCGTCTTAACTGTGTACACTGGGACGCGCTTCTCTTCTTTGATTGCGCAGATAGACCGCCTTATGCTGTCTAGAAGGGATCCTGAAACTACTCTGGCCTGTTCATTTCTGCGATCTCGGTTGCAGTTTTCACATTTTTGAGCAAAACATTGAATATCTATACTCATTCCTGGCCACCAGTACTCTGATTGTAATTCTTTCAGAGAGGCTTTAATTGTTTGGTGTCTCAGACCCAACCCCATGTGTGCTTCCAGTAAGAGGAAGCCCCTCCTGCTCCTGTTTGGAATTACTCTGTCCCCCACTCCAGGGATTCGAGCAAAAGGAACGGAGTTTGCATCGATTATGTATGCATAATTGAGTGGATAGTTTACGGGTAGTGCTGCACAGTCGCCTTTTACGGTCGTTTTTACTGCCAGCATGGTTTCCCCGTCTATGTACTTATCTGTACGCTTTTTTGTGGCTACGGAAGCCGGTTTAGTTGCTTCCGCGGTGGCTGTATTAGCCAATGAATTCCCTGCAACGTGAACGCCATCACGTTGAAGACTCTGTGCGTGAATCACGTGAGTCTTTTGTAGTTCTTTGTGTAAAAGAGCTACCTCGTTCCAGAGCTTTTTATGCTTTATTGTGGCACCTGTGTCATCTTTGTAGTCGTTTTCGATCCAACTCTGCAGTTTATTGTTGTAAGAGTTGACGCAAAAATGAGAATCGCACACTATAAGTGTCGGGAATTCACGTTCTGCATTTTCGAGCGCCATCTTTAAAGATCTGATTTCAGTTCTTTGAACCGAACAGTTTCTTACAGATTCAGTTTTTGTTACTTTCGGTCTGAATTTACCGCACAGCCAACGACCTTTAATGATCGCACATGCTGCATTGTAGGATTTACTCTCTACATTAAAATGCTGTACAAAGCTATCTGTATAGATTATACAGGCGTATTGTGGGAGAGGCAGAATCTCGATTGGCAGAGGATATTCTTCTTCATATTCTAAATCATTCAGTTCTTCAAATTGCGGGGCGAAATAGTATTTCATGTCCTCCGCTCCTAGAGAATCTATGTACTGTATCCATTTCGGATCCAGTGACACTGTAGGCAGGTTTACTGGGCTGAATAGCGCCTCGAAGGCGGATTCCGCTGTAAGGATATTAATCCGTTTGCCGTGTGCTAGTTCTCGTTCATTTGCTAATGCGATTTGCACTGCGTTCACAGTTCTTTCTGTGTGACTGAATGTTTTTTCTGCTTGTGTGTACAAGTGAGATTTAATTGAAATCGGTACCTTTTCTCCCTCATTAGAGGTTAGGTACGTGAATCCGCATCTTCCTGGGATGACTCGGATTACAAGATCGATCGTGTTGTCACGTGTAT
This sequence comes from Lissotriton vulgaris, assembly GCF_964263255.1. NCBI lineage: Eukaryota > Metazoa > Chordata > Amphibia > Caudata > Salamandridae > Lissotriton > Lissotriton vulgaris. Next base: position 297,513 of record NW_028245873.1, on the reverse strand, counting down.
CTAATTTTGTTTTTGCTAACATGTCTGTTTGCAGTGATCTCAAAATTTCTGTGTGTTTTTGAGTCCAATTGATTTGTTTTAAATCAGGTTTTATTAGTTCGTAGAGAGGTTTAACCCTCTCTGCGTAATTTAGTATGTAAGTTCTTCCGAAATTCAGAAAACCTAGTATTGATTGTAAATTCTTCAGCGTTTTTGGAGCTTGGAGTACAGCGCACTTCTCTAAGAAGTTGTCCGCTAGGCTTTTCCCTTCACTTGATAATTCGTACCCTAAGAACAGTACTGTCAGATGGGCAATTCGGGACTTTTTAAAGTTGAATTTGTAACCTTCTGCTGCGAACCCAAGTATGATGGTGTTCACTCTTTTCAAGTGAGTATCCAAGTCGTCGTCTGTGAGATAAATATCATCTACGTAAGATAATGCTTCATCATCATAGATTTGTAGTAACTCTGTTACCCTAGCTGAGAATAGTCCTGGGCTGTTCTTGAACCCCTGTGGGAGTCGACAGAATTTTTTCTGTGACCCAAATGCGGAGAAAGCGGTCAAATATCTGCTTTCTGGTGCAATGTTTTGACAAAAGAAACCATTAGAAATGTCTAATGTCGTTTTATATTTTTTCCTAACTAAGTTATTCATTAGGGCTGCACTATGCGAGTTTTGTACTGCAAAAGTTTTGCAACACGTATTAAGATGTCTGTAGTCCAAAACTAGACGATATGAATTGTCTAGCTTGGAGACAGGAAACAAAGGATTGTTCATTTGAGAGGTGCATGTTTCAATCACCCCCTGGTACTCAAGTTGATCTAAGATCTCCCTGACTTGTTTTTTAGCTTCTTGCTTTATGGGATACTGCCGTTGGGCAGTTGGTTCACTTTTTAGTTGGATTTTGTGAGGAGGAGAATCCTCATCCCATCCTACATGATTTTTATATAATGCAGGTGCCTGGGCCACTGCCCATTTCCTTGCATATGTATATTTTTTGTGAATCGGAATGTGATTCGAGAAGGCAGGCATAATCACTTCTTCGCCACGAGGGCACTCCCTGACAAACTCTGGGGGCCAATCTTTTTCAGCTAACAGAATATCATAGCCTTTTGAGAGCTTATCCCAAAATAGACCCTTAATTTTCCTAGTCTTATCACCCTCTATACGCAATGTTATTTCATATATTCTATGGGGCTCGCTAAGTCTGGCGTCGGCAGTTTCAACCTGAATGAATTCATTCGTGTCCACTGTCTCCAGATGACTCATCAAGATCTTGCGCGCTATACTGATCTCTGCTGCACTGTCCAACATTGTCAATGCCCACTCCCCGTTTTTCAACTGTGTCCTCAGTATTCTCGGCATGGTTGATTACTCTAATACTGGCTACCTTCTTTTTCTGAAATTGAGATTTCTTATTTTGAGCAGGTTCCTTGTCTTTGGACTTGGTGTGCTCTCCTGGGTCTGACCGTCCTCTTCTTTCCGAATTCTGTGGAAAAGATCGAGAGGGACGTGTATCAATACTTTGATATCTATCAGGTTTTTTTATATTATCCCGATTTCTAAGGTTATATCTTTTCTCAGAGGGCTCCCTCTGGGGAGACTGGCGTTCTCGAGTCGGAGTTCTTTCCCTCCGTCGAGGAGACCTTCCTCTGGACTGGAAAACTTTTTCCTTGGGAGTGGATTGTTTATTTCCATCCCAGCTCTTTTTAGGAGTGTTTAAATTATTTTTAATAAATAATTTTTCAGGATTTTCGAGCAGTTGGGGCTTAACTGGTTTCCCACCCAAGCTGTCTCTACCTAATTCTTCATAGCACTTTTCTATGATTTTTGCAAGCTCAACAGGATCTTTTATATCTGTTTCCTTCAACTTCTGGCGGATCGCCACAGATGCTGCTTCTCCCTTTACGTTGGCTAATAATATAGCCGTGACCTGCTTGAAATCTTTCAGTAATTTCATACCTAGATTTAAAGCGGGCTCTGGACCGAATTCATTTTGAATCTGTTTTAGCACGTCTGGTATTACCGCCATAGACGGAACACTGTGTGTTTTTGTGTAAATGGAAGCAAAGACTGTACCCCAAGTGTCACAGTCTTCCACGTGTGGTGCGATTCCCATAGGAAGGCAGATGGTCAAGATTCTGTGTTTCTCAATAGGGGTAGTATCAGGAAATACTGCCTCTATTTGAGTGATTTTCTGGGCTAACCAGAAAGGAATTTGTTCCCGTTTTACGGGTGTTTTACCAAGACATGACTGTATGTTCTGTGGTGTAATTTTATTTGTGTTCCCCTGATGAGGGGTCAGCTGTGGTGTATTAACAGCTGGCTGGACTGTTGCAGTCCGCATTACATATTGGACTAATTGCCTATGTATTTTTATTAATGTGTTTAGCTGTGCTAACAGCTCTTCTCTAGACATTCTTGCAATGTCAGGATGTGGTGTGTAGCTGGCTAAAACCGGCCACGTGGCTCCTGGTCTACCTAGTGGACCGAGCCTAGTTATGTGATCATTATGTTTTAGGGCGCCATTAAACCAGAGCAGGTGCTCTTGAAATTTAAGTGGAATTTCAACCTCCTCGAAAGGGGCGTACTCATCCGGAGGTTCCTCTATTTTGTAATAGTGAAACTCTTGTGTTATAGCGTTTACCGCTGGAAAGTTTATCCATGAATAGAATACCTCTGTCTGCCGATACTCGTGAGCCTCTATCACGAAAATTACTGTACCACCTTGAGGTGGCAGTCCGTTTTCTATAAGTTTTAAAGTTATAGATCTTCTTAACTGGACCGGGATGATAATAGCATCCGGGTCTGCCTGTAGGAGACTCGAGTCCTCCTCTATTAGTATGGAAGCCAGCCTAGCTGCTTCTTCATTGTCTGACATTTTGAAAATGTAGTTTTTGCAGAGTAGGTCTCCAAGGAGACAAAGATTAGATGCACAATATTTTGGAACACTGTATCCTTCAACGTTGAATAAACCAGAGCTTTACATAGGAATCTCTTCCTACTAAGGTCGGGCGGATTTTAACCTTTCACCCACTCCAGACGTCTATTGGAGTATTTACGGGAGAAAGGGGTCTGTGAAATATGCACGACTGAGTTACTCTATAAGTCTTGCGTTAGTTTATCGCCTTACCAAACGTTGGGCGCCATGTAGTGTAGTTCCTAGTTTCCCACTAGGCCCTGCGCATTGGAATAACATAAACAGTAGTATCGACGTGGAACTGCGGATATTCCAGGCCTCCACTGACTATGCTAAACTTAATTGGGTTGTGTTACCAACTAGCTCAGAGGTCACTGGAAACTTTCTTCTCTGCATAGGAAGTGATCAGCTTCCTTGGCACAGACAAGAAGGGATTCAGTTTTCCAACAACCGTGCAACATGACAACTTTGCTCCTCAGATCAAGAGTCGATCTCTAGGGTCGTGTGAAACAATAGACACAGATTTCACTCAGTCAGTCTAGTGCAGTTTACTTTCACAAGATGTAGAGAATAGAGAGACGGGCGTTTAGTCAATAAAGGGTTAACATTTATTGAACAGTCTTTCTTCTCGTACAAGAGAAATGTATTGCCACAATTGCAATAACTGTTATTATGAAAAGTACGTACAGTAAGATAAGTATTGCGAAATAGAACTGTAAAAGCATTGATATGGTTTCTTAGCCATACAATGGTTTAAAAGTAATAAAACATATATACAGTCATATATACATTAGGCTAACATACTCAACTGGTGCTTCTAACTAAGCCTACCCCAGTGTGCCTGACCTAAGCCTAACACGTGAGAAGGGGAGTAAGTAAGTAGCTTAAGTTAAGTTGGTTTTGCCAAGGTTTGTTGCAAGAATTCTCGTCTAAGGGTTTAGTCAACACCATACCTCTGAATAGAATGATGGAGGATTGGTATCTCCTTCAGGGGTCTCTCTCGATATCCCAGTCACCCGCGAGGGTAAACTGGAAGCGCCGGGACTGGATTTCTCTGCACGAGAAAGGCAGCGGCTTCTCTCAGCGCGTCGAGGAAGGAGGGGTGACAGCGTCCGCGGGCAGCTGGGCTGGATGTCTTCGCAGAGGACGGCTGCACGGCTCCTCAAGCGTACTGAACCATAGTTCGCGCTGTAGCGGCGATAATGGTAATCAGTAGCTTCACCACCACAGGATAGCAGGCTGCAGCGACAGAGTGCTAGTTTTTACCAACACGGGGTCATGCAGGCAGCTGGCATCAGCAACAGGTTCGCTCATTGCTTAAGGCAACGTTGGTAATATTTATACCTGACAGGTGCCGGGTTTGACGCAAGTTTGCTGGACATAAGACGTCAATTAAAGATGTCACTAGGAAGTGACAGTTATCAGTTGCTCATTAGAGTTCCATTACTAATCAAAACATAGCAAGCGGGGATTTCCAGGTTTGCTAAGTTTTTATCTTGTTGAAGAACTCGGAGTGTTATCTAGGAATATCAGATAGTGACTGCTGCTCTGTCATTGCACTAATTGGTCGCAAAGGAAGTAGCAGAGAGTCATGCTGGAATGTGGCTCTGTTCGTGTGAGGCCAGAGATGACTTTTCAGAAAATCGCACTTGAACGGTTATGCCAATATAGGGAATAAATGGATTTATAGCCGAATAGGGGCATAAGGTCACAGTATCGATCAGGAACCTAGATAAGCACGCAACAAGATCACCAACGGGGTGCCACAGGGCTCCTGTTTGAGCCCAACTCTTTTTAACATCTATGTGGCCCCCCTGGCCAATATTATGAGAGCCTTTGGTTTTTGTCCAGTGTCTTATGCTGATGACACCCAGCTGCTTTTCCCATTTAAATTCCTGACCGCGGTGGTTAAGCGATCTTTCTCCGAAGGGATGAAAGCAGTATCCCAGTGGATGTCTTCCAACTTTCTTCAGTGTAACGTTGGTAAGACTGAGGTTATGCTTTTCGGTGAGGCCAAGATACTATGGTCCCCTGATTGGTGGCCATTAGATCTGGGGCCAGTTCCCGAACCATAGCAAGTAATCAAGAACCTTGGGGTTCGCCTCGAACAGGAGTTGACCTTGAAACAACATGGAAATAACACAGTGGAGTCCTGTTTCCATATGATAGGACTCCTCTGTAAGGTTTTTCCGCTCCTCCCGGACTCCACTAGAAAGACTCTGGTCCAGGCCTTAGTGCTTAGTCGGCTCGATTACTGCAATGAGCTCCTGGCATCTGCTAATGAAGAGGTACTGGACCGACTACAAGTGATACAGAATACTGCGGCCAGGTTAGTCCTCAACGCTCCCCCCCAGATCCCAGTCTAAACCTTTGCTAGAAAATCTTCACTGGCTATCTGTCCGCCAAAGAGTGAGATATGTTGCATAGTACATAAAGGACTACATGACCTAGGACCCTCTTATCTGGCAAAAAAATGTGTTCCCTATGTTCCCACACGTGCTCTTAGGTCAAGTAATCAGCTGCTTCTGAGGGTCACCATGACTAGAAGGGCCAGACAGGGTGGTAAAGCACTGCCAGTGGTGAGCCCAACATTGTGGAATAAACCTCCTCTCCTGTTAAGGCAGTGCTCGGATCACTTTGCCTTCAGAAAAAAAACTGAAAACCTTCTTGTTTCAGGCCTAAACTAGCTAGGCCAAGATTTAATCATATATGATTCTTTGTTCAGGATTATTGCCCCTTGGTTTTGCCACTGTTGTCTCTGGAGCGCGGAGATACTCCTTCGGGAGTTTATTCAAGCGCGTTACAAACCCGCAAATAAATAAAATAAATAAATAGCGAAGAAAGAGCAGCGGAAAACGATATATCAGCATTTGTTGAATTGAGAGATAAAGAATGCATGAAGAAATAGGAAACAACGATAGGGAACGTTGATTGCAGGTTTATGTTTATCCAATACTTAACCCCTTCGATGCTCATGACGGAACCCAGCCGTCATGAGCCAAGGGTGGCCTGTGCGCATGACGGTTGGGTTCTGTCACGACCACGCCCGCGATTGGAATGTCCAGCACCGGGCTGGAATTCCTGCCACAGGCAAGGTGTTAATAAGCCTCATAATGATTCTATCTTATTAGAGCGACCCCCAACTTCATATAAATCTCCTGATCCGAGTTCCCCTGAGGGAGGTACTGCAGATGAGGAAACATTTCCCTCAAAAGCGGTGGACAAAGATAAGCAACTCATACGACAGACTTTCTCCACTCTGTCTAGCGACGATAAATTGAAGGGCAGTGCTAGAGAAGAATCTCGGCGGAAAACCACCGCGACGGTCCTCACAACTATGGTTGAGGCTTGGGAAGACGCAAAACAGTTATATTTTTTAGAAAAATTCTGTTGGGATGTATTATATAATTGGCAATATATCTCTGATGAACCAGGCCCAAAAGACTTGAATGTGGATTATAAGCAGTTAGGAGATGGGACTTACCCTTTCAAAAACATACCTGATACAATTAGACGAGCGGTTAAACTACGGGATGACACATTGAAACTACAAATGGAAAAAGAATTCGCTAAACAGCAGCATAAAAGTGTAGATATAGAAAAGTCTCAGACAGAGAATGCAGATGACCCATTCAATGTGAATAATCCAAGTAGTAGTACGCTTGCTATGAAACCAATGCGTGAAGCCGCACCTCTGTATGTTCCCCTGAAGGGTGCGGGAACAAATGATGATAAGGGTTCTGATGATGCAAAGGGATGTTTCATTATTAATTGGGTCGATACTCCTTGGAGTCGAGCAGATGTTATGGCCCTTAAGATTGCCTTTCCCGACCCACGGAAAAACCCTGCTGCCTTCTATTAGGAGGTGGAGGGAGCCATCAGCTCTTGCACTATGACCTTAGCGGATATAGATATGCTCTTTGGGCTTATTTAGCCCCCTGATATGTGTAGAACGATACATAAAATTGATGACACTATGGCATTTGGTGACACTTAGGAAAAATTTGAAGAAATAGATGTGGATAGGTTACCTGCCCAGAAGCCCAACAGGGGATATTAGACCTCCCTAAGATATTGTAACTAAATTAAAAAGTCTTATACATCCTAAGAAAATAGATTGGATTATGTTTGCATCCTGTAAACAGAAAAAGGATGAGTCCGTTTCTGATTTCTTTTCAAGATTTGAGGAGACATTTCATGATTTTAGTGGCCAATCATTAACTGACAAGACAGGAAAACACCTGTTTGTCGACAAATTTGTTGCTGATATGTTACCTGAAATATCTAGTCGCCTCAAGGCCAGTGAAAGTTATTGGACCAAGTCCTCCCCAGTTTCCCTTTCGACAATGGCACAATATTATGAAAAATAGGAACAAGAAGCGAAAGGAAGGGAGATTAAAAAGGTTAAAGATTTGAAAACAAAGGTTATGATGGCGCGAGTGTATGGTCCACCATTTTGGGGAGGTGTAAGAGGCGGACTTGCAGTGCATACACCCGGAGCTCCTTCGGGAAAATTTGTCTCCTAAACAGTGTGCCTATTGTAAAGAGACTGGGCACTAGCGTTCTGTGTTCCCCAGTTTGCAAGGTCAACAATCCCAGCTGGGAAGGGGAAGTATGAGAGGGTGCCCAGGGAATGTAGGGAGCAGGGGAGGTGCAGGAGCTCGCCCCCGGTTTGAGGCAGTTGAACTGGGACCGAACTACCCCAATACCTTTGACAAACAACACCAGTACCAAATGACTGATTACTCTGCTGATAGGCCTACAGATTCTGATTATGCTTAGGGATGCCTAGGACAGGGTGTAGGACCGGTTGAGGTGCCAGTAGATCAAATGGGTCCCTATATTGACGCAAATGTATTGGGATCTACTGATCAATTTCTGGTTGATACAGGGGCTACCCGTAGTGCCCTGTCTAAAAAACTGGTCCTAGGGCTCCTCTGTCTAGCATATTGATAACATTGATTGGGTTTGACGGAACACCTCCCCCTAGCCCACGTTCACAGCCACTTGAATTCGGACTAGATAAATTCACTGCAACATGTCCATTCTTGCTCTCTCCTAACACTCCAGACAATATTGTAGGTATCGATATGTGAAAATATTTTCGTGCTACAATACGCTGTTCCCCAGAAGATGTAAGTATTATCCTTAATGACAACTATTCAATTATTGATAGATCTTGCCTTATCAATGAGGACACCGCTCTGGCGTCCCTACCTTGTACTTTGTGGGCTAGATCGGGCACTAATGTGGGCCAAATGGTTATTCCACACGTACAAATTCAAGTGAGTGCCTCGTTGCACTAAGCAGGTATTGTCCAGGATTTGATTAAAGTGGGTGTAGTGGAAGAGGTTCCCTATAATACCTGCAATAGCCCTATCCTTCCTATTTTGAAAAAGGACACTGATACTAAAATTTACAGGTTCATTATTGATTTCCAGGAGTTTAATAAAATAGTGGTGCCCCAACATCCAGTAGTTTCTGACATAACTACCCTCCTCGCTATGGTCTCTCCCACTGCCACCACATTCTCAGTAATTGATTTGAAGAACGTGTTATTTTCAATACCCATTCACTCGGACATCCGTTATCTATTTGGATTCACACTGAAAAACAGATCCTTCCGGTTCTGTAGAGCTCCACAGGGCTATACAGAAAGTCCTAGTATTTACAGTCAAGCATTAAAGAGACAACTTGATTCCTTTACTGTACCAAAAGGGGTGGCCCTCATTCAGTATGTCGATGACGTTCTGCTAGCTGCAGATACTCCTGAGCAATGTGAAGAAGGTACATTGTTACTGTTATCGTTTCTTGCATCACATAATCACAAAGTCTCTAGAACGAAATTGCAATATTGTAGAAGGCAGGTTACCTACTTAGGTCACCTCCTGTCTAAGGAGGGACATGCGCTCACACCAGATCGCATTCGGACCATTCTAGATACTCCTGTGCCTTGTACTCAAAAGGAGGTCCGTGCATTGATTGGCCTTCTTTTTGTAGGCAGTGGATCCCCAGTTTTTCACACATTGTTAAACCTTTGTTAGCCCTTTTGACCAAAGACACCCAATGCCCCTCCCATGGACTGCTGAATGCCAGAGCGCCTTCCAACAGTTACGCCAAGCCCTCTGTTCTGCACCAGTATTAGGTACTCCAGACTACACTACAACGTTCACACTTTATGTACATGAAAGGGAAGGTTGTGCCCTCTCAGTCTTAGCAGAGATACACGGTGATAAGCAACGCCCGTGTGCATATTTTTCAGCTGTCCTTGGCCCAGTCATTCGTGTGCTGCCTGGATGTTTCTGAGCGGTGGCAGCAATGGCTGTATCCATACACCAGATTTAAGGAATAGTTTTATCACACAAACTGCTTGTGTTAGTACCCCATTCAGTTGATGCTTTGCTAAACCAAACAAAGATGCAGCATTTGACTAGTGCTCGTCTGAGAGGATATGAATTGACTCTTTTGGCCCCCCATATCACACTAAAAAGATGCTTGACACTAAATCCGGCCACATTATTGCCATTTCCATCCACTCAGTCTCAATCACAAGAGTCACATGACTGCATATTTTTCACTGAAGAGCAAACAAAAGGTTGCGTCAACCTGCAAGACACTCCCTTCTCTATTACAGACGGGGTTATGGGTTGATGGGTCTTGTTTGAAATTGCCCGATGGCACTATATCTGCTGCCTATGCTATTACAACACTCCAGACAAACGGATTCATGGGAGAGCATAGAATTGCCACGAACAATGCAGGAGGCACTAATAGTGGTAGTGCCCAAACCCGGGAAGAACCCGACATCACCAGCCTCGTAAAGACCTCTCTATGCTAAATGTCGACCTCAAGCTCATAAGCCATACCTTAGCAAAGAGATTATTGCCATACCTCCCCCAGCTCATACATGAAGACCAGTCAGGGTTTATACCCCGCAGGAACACCCTTAGGAATATCCGCAGGAATGCGCATGTCATGTTGTCCTTAGAACTGAGAAAAAAGAAAGCGCTCTGGCCTTTTAGGACATTGAGCAAGTCTTTGACTCCGTGAGGTGGGAATATATTTGGCAAGTATTACATAAACTGGGTCTGGGGCCCCGGTTAATTGCGTGGGTAAAACTACATTATACAAACCCAATGGCCAGGGTGCGCACTGGGAGATATGTATCGGAAAGCATTAAACTCCTTAGAGGAACGCAACAGGGATGCCCGCTTTCCCCGCTGTTATTTGCCGTAGCAATAGATCCACCTGCATGCCATTTAAGACAAGCATTGAAAGGATCAGGCATAACAATCAGTGAGTTATAACACGTGTTATGTTATGTTATAACACTTGGTCTCACTCTACGCAGATGACACCCTGGTAAATTTGAGCAGGCCGATGATCTCTACACCTGTGTTAATGAGAGAGCTAGAAAAGTTTGTGGAGGCTTCTGGACTCCGAATAAGTAAGTCTAAATCCCAGTTTTACCTGGTAGGTGGATTAGGTGGACTTGCACCATCACACAGCTAGAGCTCCCTTGGACAAAGGGCAGTGTTCGATATCTGGGCATACATATCACAAGAGAGTAAGGCCGATTCTATGAATTGAATATGGGAAGGATAGTAAGGGGGTTGCATGGGAGCATCCGGTTTTGGAATACGCTGAAATTGTCCTAGATGGGCAAAGTAGCCTTGATATAAATTGTAGTATTGCCTAGACGCCTCTGTCATGCAAGGGTCTTTTTATGAAATGCCACGCAGAATATTCAAGGAACTAGACGCCCTGCTAATACGGTTACTCTGGAATGGGAAGTGCTGCAGGGCGGGGCTAGATGTAATTAAACGGCCGGGGGACTGGAGGTACCAGACTTGGAGTTATACTACCTGTCATCACAACTACAACATGCAATACAATGGTTAGACACAGATCCTACTTGGCAGAGAACCTTCTTCTCAGGATCCTGCAGGCGGCAGCAATTGGGGACCCTGTTCATGAAAGGCAGGGGGATACACGAATCGCTCCCTCCACTAATATGGCTAATGGCAAGGATATGGGAAAGGGCGGTACTAACCGTAATTAAAAAAACATCCTTTGCACCACAATTATAAATTTGGATTATGCAACAATTTGCCCAAGTGTCGCAGACAATAGCGGTTGAAAAAAAGGAAAGGAGGGGGCTGTTTAATGATGTCGGATTTAACCGCATCGCTGCTACGCGAATTCCCCGCCCATGCTGACTCCGCCTTGCGCGGGTGGAGTCATGACGGAACGGTTCCGTCATCCGCACAGCTCAACCGACGTGCATGACGGAACCGTTCCGTCAACAGCATCGAAGGGGTTATACCCTGAGGGCAGGTTTATAACATACCAGGATGCAACAGAAACATTTATGCTGGGTGAGGGGCAATTCCTACAGTATGCAAATCTGGCAGCCACGGTCCGACAGCTATGGTCAACATTCCTGGAGGCTCCAGAACACACACATACACTAGCCACGTTGATTACAGTGGCAGGTAAGCAGAAATTTGTAACCCACCTATATAGATCACTGAGGGCAGACAAACAAGGTAAACCACTTAGGGTGGATGAGAGGTGGCAGACGGCTAGCGAGGAGCCAAGGCCCCTAGAAAACTGGGCACACATACACGGGAAGTCTGTAAAGTATAAATATGTGCCTGGTTTAAACAGATATAATATAATATTATACAAATTATGTGTTTATCCCCTAGGTCAGGGGTCTCCAAACGGGTCCTGGAGGGCCGGATCTATGCCAGATTTTTGGGATATCCCCATTGAGATACATGTAGTAATTTTAAAAATCTGGCATGGATCCGGCCCTCCAGGACCGGTTTGGGGACCCCTGCCCTAGGTTACTGCATGCCATAAACACAACACGAGACCCAAAGTATCCCAGATGCCGATGCCCCGAGGCAGATTTTGTACATATGGTATGACATTATCCCACAATAAAAGGGTTTTGGGCAGAGGTAATAGAGCAACTTAACAAAGTGTTGAGGTGGAAGGTTTTATTAGAAATGAGTTGTTGTCTCCTGGGACTGTTACCCAGAGACCCAAAACTTAAAACCAGCAGACGTTTCTTCAGGGTGGGACTAACGGTGGCCAAAAGACGAATAGCAATACACTGGCCAACCCCAAGAAGCCCAACTATGGATAAATGAGTGGCGGATCTTAAGGAATGGGCAACAGCAGAGGAGGAACACATGCGGAAAAGGGGGAGGGACGAGAAACTACCAGAGGTTTTGCTGGCCTAGGGAATGATGATACAAGAGCTGATAGGACCAGCCCAAAACACACAACAAGACCCCGATGGGGAGAGGGACAGGAAACGGAGGACAGCCTGCGGGTAAATGAACAAACAAGCAATACTCTGAATAGTATTGAACGAAGGGAATGTAATCCAATTAGTAATAGAATAATGTTACCTGGAATCGACACCTAATGTACCACATGGAATAACTGATAGCTAAAGTTGGCTCAGGAGATAAGGGGGGGGGTTAGAGGTTAAGTTCATATTCTCTGAAGTACACGAGGCGTTGCATGGGAAGTCGAAGGGAATGTAATGCAAAGTTGATGTAAAGCTGTAATAAGGACAATAACACATCGATTCTACATGCTTTAAATGTGAAAAAAACTAATGACTGTTCAATAAAACGAATAAAGAAAGTTTAAAAAAAAAATAGAAATGCCTCCAGATGCGTCAATACAGTGGGATGAAATTATGTGTCTGTTTTTGCTCAGTTAGTGATTCAGTGAGGAGGAAGAAATCCAATCTCCAGTAGCTCTTTGCCTCGTGCAGTGTTACGGTGAGCCAGAAGAATGGAAATGCCCCCAGGCACTCTTTATACCTTGCAGTGATACAGCGAGCTAAGAGAATGGAAAAGCCTGTGGACGGTGTTTATCCCACGCAGTGATTCAGCAGCAGGAGAGGAGGATGGAAATGTTTAAATGTTTTATCCTGCACAGTGCCACCTTGGTAGGGTGCTTGTGGAAGCGCTGTATCCCTTCCAGTGCTACAGTGCAATGGAAGAAAAGAAATGCCTGCTTGTTCTTTATCCTATGCAGTGATATAGTGAGACATAACCATAGAGACTTCAGTGTATGGTCTTTATCCATTTCCTTGATACTGTGAGGCTGATGAATAGAAATGTCTATAGATGTCTCCCGTGCAGAGATAGGGCTAGGCGGAAGGATATAAATGCCTAGAGATGCTCTTTGTCACGTGCAGCGATGCAGTGAGATTGCAGGATAGAAATGTCCTTTATCCTGTGCAGTAGCTGTCATGATGCATACAGGGGTCCTAGGGGAATTTTGTTATTCCACCACAACCCACTGAAGTGTATTTTTTCAGGGTTAGGGTTTTTTTCTTTTTTAGGTTGAGCCTAGGGAGCGTGCATCCGCTGTCTGCAAGACCTGCTGTGAGCAGCATAGCAAGTGTAACACCGCCTGCTGTTTGCCTTTGGTCAACTCCTGCACTGCTCTTCTTTTCTAGCTTCTTTATTGGTTGGTTCTCCCTAAACATCACTTCATTTTATCACAAGGAACACTGACGAGCTAAAGTTTTGTTATGCTGTAAGTGTTCTTTTATTATGTTAAGAACTACTTCTTTTATTTTGTAGTCTGCCACTACGTCGCTTAGCGCGGCACCTGGTTTCATGTTTTTTGGTCTCGCCTGAGACAGCGCATGCGCTGTCTCTTCGAGATATTTAGTAAGTGGATTTTAAAAGTGCAACCAGAGGCTTTTGCTAGCCTACAGCTTGCGTTCACGAGCTCGTGCCCGGGCACAGCTGCCATCTGTGTTTTTATTGCTGTCATAAGGCTCCTCTGCTTGCTCTACCTCCTCCCTTTTCCCCCTCCCTCCTGGTCAGCTTCATTTGTGTCTTCTAGCTGTGAATCATGCTCCTCTGCTCGCACTCCCCCTCCTTTCTCCCCCTCCTCCTCGTCAGTTTCATTTGTGTCTTCTATCACCGTGAATGCTCCTGCTTCCACCAGGCACACACACCATCAGCCGACAATGTAAGTGCACGCTTTTACCAGGCACACACACCACCAGCCGTCAGTGCACGCTTCCACCAGGCACACACACCACCAGCTGTCAGTCCACGCTTCCACCAGGCACGCACACCACCAGCCATCAGTGCACGCTTCCACCAGACACACACACCACAGTCTTCAATGCACGCTTTCACTGGGCACACACACCACCAGCCGTCAGTTCACGCTTTCACCAGGCACACACACCACCAGCCATCAGTGCACGCTTCTACCAGGCACACACACCATCAGCTGTCAGTGCACTCTTCCACCAGGCACACACACCACCAGCCGTCAGTGCACGCTTCCACCAGGCACACACCACCAGCTGTCAGTGCACGATTCCACATGGCACACACACCACCAGCTGTCAGTGCACGCTTCCACCAGGCACACACACCACCAGCCATCAGAGCACGCTTCCACCAGGCACACACCACCAGCCATCTGTGCACGCTTCCACCAGGCACACACACCACCAGCCGTCAGTGCACGCTTCCACCAGGCACACACACCACCAGCCGTCAGTGCACGCTTCCACCAGGCACACACACCACCAGCCGTCAGTGCATGCTTCCACCAGGCACACACACCACCAGCCGTCAGTGCACGCTTCCACCAGGCATACACACTACGAGCCATCAGTGCACGCTTCAACCAGGCACACACACCACCAGCCGCCAGTGCACGCTTCCACCGGGCACGCACACCACCAGCCGTCAGTGCACGTTTTCACCGGGCACACACACCACCAGCCATCAGTGCACTCTTTGACCAGGCACACACACCACCAGCCGTCACACACTACCAGCGTCGGTGCATGCTTCCACCAGGCACACACCACCAGCCGTCAGTGCACGCTTTCACCAAGCACACACACCCCATCAGCCATCAGTGCATGCTTTCACCGGGCACACACACCACCAGCTGTCAGTGCACGCTTTCACCAGGCACACACACCACCAGCCGTCAGTGCAGCAGGCAGGCTCTTCTCAGAGTTTCTTGGGAAATATGTGTTCGATGCCTGGGAGGGAGTGGGTCGAGTTTCCTTAATACTAGTAGGGCTGGCGCACAGCGGGTTTGAAAGAAAGTTTCTCCAATTTAAGGTGCTATGCAAGTAACGTCAGGCGTCCCTCGACGTTCGTTATAACACTGTGAGTTTGTGGGGCCAGTGGACCACTGGTCCCATCCTTGTATGCACACTATTTTTCCTCTATAGAACACAGAGGATTCACGCTGTTTTGGTGATGGTTTAAATGCGTTATTTATTCATCAGAATATCCTCGATTTAACTTCACATTGGTTCAATAATATTGTTCATTTTCACCACATGACACAATCCTTTATACACATCCAATGCATTTCGGGGTTATCGTGCACCCTTTCATCAGGGAAAGGACACTACAATCAAAACATGAAAAAATAACAGTAAAACAGTTTGTCAAACATGTGGGGAAGGATACTCGCAGAGTCAAAGGAGGGTCGGTTTGTGCAGGTCGGCAGGGTGTGGTGATCTCAAGTGTCGTTTAGTGGGTTCACCTTAATGGAACCAAAATCCCGTGGAAAAATAAACTTGGTTGAACCATGCTTACGTGTATCACGTTTGTCGTGTCGCCTGGTTCTGTGGGTAAAGGGTGATGGAGAGTGTGTTAAATTAACGGATAACGGAAGAGGTTAGCGCCTGTGAAAAATATCCAGGTGCTAGCAAAGTGAAACTAACCTGTGGGTGGATGACGAGTTGCTCCGATCGTGTACGCGGGTCCGGGCGGAAACGCCTTTGACCGCGTTTCGTAAGATTCAAAAAGACACAATCACGTGATGTCTCCAAAGTGAAAAAACGCTCACTCGGAGTTAAAGGGACCGGGGAACGTAAACATGGGCTCACAGTGAGTTAAAGGAACATGGCTCGGGTCAATGGTTCGGGTTGGGGTGACTTAACTAGTGTATGTGACATACTGTTTAGAGTAGGGAGAAATGAAGTCTGTAAGAAGTGGTTAAATACATTGTAATCTGCGAAACCAAAAAACTGGATACTTAATAGTCAAAGAATAACAAGATAAACACTGCAAAGAATAATATGCAAAAGAAAGGTAAATAAATGCGTAATCATCCGATCACACAGGAATTACTGGATCAGTCCATGGGCACCCTTATAGGTAGCAAGAGAGTTCGATTCTGTCATTTAGACCAAATGGCTTCTGTGTTGACAGTCTTTGGATCCAAGTGTTTTCTCTTTGGAGGAGAAATTTGGTATTGTCTCTACCTTCACATTTTGGAATCATTTCCAGTATGGTGAACTTCATTTGGGAAATGTTATGTTTTTCTTCATGAAAGTGTACTGCCAATGCAGATTTGGTATTTTTAAGACGAATATTAGATTTGTGTTCAGTAAGTCTTATTTTGATTTTTCGTTCCGTCTTACCAATATATAGTTTTCCACATGGACATTTTGGCGCATAGATGACATTACTGGTGTCACATGTAGCATTGACCTGTAGTTTTATCTTGTGACCTTTCATTGGGTGGTTGATTGTGTTTCCTCGAATGATGCTATTGCAGTTTCCGCAATTGAGGCATGGTTTGGTGCCTGAATAAGTGGTAGTTGTGACAGGTTTATGTTGTACCAGTTCTCCAAGGTTACGTGCTCTAGTGAACGCGAATAGTGGAGGTTCCATGAAAATCTGATTGAAATCCGGTTCCAGATTCAATAATGACCAATGTTGGTGTATGATCCGTTTGAACTTGGTAGTAGCTGTCGAAAATTTTGAAACAACCACTATACTGGTCTGTTGTTTTTTGACACTGGGTTGTAAGAGTTTTTGTCTGTCTGTATTTGTAATCTTCTGTTTAGAATCTCTGATGATATTGTCCGGGTATCCTCTATTTTGAAATTTGATGGCAATTTCTTGGATTCTTTGTGTGGCTTTTTCTGGGTCTGATGTAATTCTTTTAGCACGTGCCATTTGGGAAAATGGTAAGTGTGTCTTCAAGTTTGGTTCATGGAAACTGGTGTAGTGGAGCATGTTGTTCCTGTCGGTTGGCTTAATGAATAAATCTGTTTCAAATCCTTGGCCTTTGATGGAAACTTTAACATCCAGGAAATGAACACTCTTTTCTGATATTTCCCACGTTAGTTGGATACGTTCATCAATATGATTGAATTCCATCAAACGATGTTGCAGTTCTTCTTTGGTGTTTTTCCATACGATAAAGATATTGTCAATGTACCGTGTGAAGAGTAGTAGGTTGTCTGTCCATAGTTTGTTACTGAATATCTGGGTTTCTTCGAATTGCTGCATGAAGATATTAGCATACACGGGTGCTGCTGAATTGCCCATAGCCATTCCCACAAGCTGTTGGTACCATGTATCTTGATATCTAAAGTAGCTTTGGTACAGTATGAAAAGCATGAGTTCCATCAGGAACGTTTGAAAAGATACCTCCATTTCAGAATTGAGTAGAGACTGTTCTATTGCTTCAATACCCAGAGAGTGGGGTATTGAGGTATACAGTGAGCGTACATCTGCAGTGCACAGGATTAAGTTGTTATTTACGTCGACTTTTAAACTCATGAGTTTAGAGATGAAGTGTGTGGTGTCTTTGGTGTAGGTTCTCATCGCTTGTACCATTGGTTGGAGATACTTGTCCAACAGTTGACCTATTGGTTCGTGGAGACTCCCGCATGTAGAGACTATTGGTCTCATGGGGGGGTCCCATAGATTTTTGTGACATCAATATTAGTGATTACCATCTCACTAATCATGAAACTCGACTCCTACAGAAGGGAACATCATTTGTACCTACGACTAATTCAAATAACTTGGAGCTAGAAGTTAGTTTTTTCAAACTTATGCGTAAACTTCGACTACGTCACTTTTTTGACAATGTGTTACCACCACAATCTAGAGATGAACCCGACCAACTACTTGGATTGAGACCTCAAAGCACATTCCAATCACCAGTCAGTCATAAAACATTGGATTTATTCGAAAACAGAGTCAAACAAGATCTACTCAAAATTAAGCACACGAACAAAAAAATTAAGAACATCACACAGAAGGACCTAAGCACATTGAGAACCATATCATCCAATGAAAGAATTAGATGTATGAAAGCAGACAAGGGCGGAGCCCTAATTATCATGAATACAAATATGTATGAATCCAAGGTGATGGAATACATAAATGAAACAACAACATATATGAAATTGGATCAGAACCCTACAACAGAATACATGAAAACCCTTCGGAATATCTTGGACAAAGCACATGAGGTTGGAATAATCAATGAGAGAACTAAGAACTTTCTTATTAAAACCAATCCGAAGAGTCCAACCTTGAGAATGGTTCCGAAAATTCACAAACATCTATGGGACCCCCCCATGAGACCAATAGTCTCTACATGCGGGAGTCTCCACGAACCAATAGGTCAACTGTTGGACAAGTATCTCCAACCAATGGTACAAGCGATGAGAACCTACAGCAAAGACACCACACACTTCATCTCTAAACTCATGAGTTTAAAAGTCGACGTAAATGACAACTTAATCCTGTGCACTGCAGATGTACGCTCACTGTATACCTCAATACCCCACTCTCTGGGTATTGAAGCAATAGAACAGTCTCTACTCAATTCTGAAATGGAGGTATCTTTTCAAACGTTCCTGATGGAACTCATGCTTTTCACACTGTACCAAAGCTACTTTAGATATCAAGATACATGGTACCAACAGCTTGTGGGAATGGCTATGGGCAATTCAGCAGCACCAGTGTATGCTAATATCTTCATGCAGCAATTCGAAGAAACCCACATATTCAGTAACAAACTATGGACAGACAACCTACTACTCTTCACACAGTACATTGACGATATCTTTATCGTATGGAAAAACACCAAAGAAGAACTGCAACATCGTTTGATGGAATTCAATCATATTGATGAACGTATCCAACTAACGTGGGAAATATCAGAAAAGAGTGTTAATTTCCTGGATGTTAAAGTTTCCATCAAAGGCCAAGGATTTGAAACAGATTTATTCATTAAGCCAACCGACAGGAACAACATGCTCCACTACACCAGTTTCCATGAACCAAACTTGAAGACACACTTACCATTTTGCCAAATGGCACGTGCTAAAAGAATTACATCAGACCCAGAAAAAGCCACACAAAGAATCCAAGAAATTGCCATCAAATTTCAAAATAGAGGATACCCGGACAATATCATCAGAGATTCTAAACAGAAGATTACAAATACAGACAGACAAAAACTCTTACAACCCAGTGTCAAAAAACAACAGACCCGTATAGTGGTTGTTTCAAAATTTTCGACAGCTACTACCAAGTTCAAACGGATCATACACCAACATTGGTCATTATTGAATCTGGAACCGGATTTCAATCAGATTTTCATGGAACCTCCACTATTCGCGTTAACTAGAGCACGTACCTTGGAGAACTGGTACAACATAAACCTGTCACAACTACCACTTATTCAGGCACCAAACCATGCCTCAATTGCGGAAACTGCAATAGCATCATTCGAGGAAACACAATCAACCACCCAATGAAAGGTCACAAGATAAAACTACAGGTCAATGCTACATGTGACACCAGTAATGTCATCTATGCGCTAAAATGTCCATGTGGAAAACTATATATTGGTAAGACGGAACGAAAAATCAAAATAAGACTTACTGAACACAAATCTAATATTCGTCTTAAAAATACCAAATCTGCATTGGCAGTACACTTTCATGAAGAAAAACATAACATTTCCCAAATGAAGTTCACCATACTGGAAATGATTCCAAAATGTGAAGGTAGAGACAATACCAAATTTCTCCTCCAAAGAGAAAACACTTGGATCCAAAGACTGTCAACACAGAAGCCATTTGGTCTAAATGACAGAATCGAACTCTCTTGCTACCTATAAGGGTGCCCATGGACTGATCCAGTAATTCCTGTGTGATCGGATGATTACGCATTTATTTACCTTTCTTTTGCATATTATTCTTTGCAGTGTTTATCTTGTTATTCTTTGACTATTAAGTATCCAGTTTTTTGGTTTCGCTGATTACAATGTATTTAACCACTTCTTACAGACTTCATTTCTCCCTACTCTAAACAGTATGTCACATACACTAGTTAAGTCACCCCAACCCGAACCATTGACCCGAGCCATGTTCCTTTAACTCACTGTGAGCCCATGTTTACGTTCCCCGGTCCCTTTAACTCCGAGTGAGCGTTTTTTCACTTTGGAGACATCACGTGATTGTGTCTTTTTGAATCTTACGAAACGCGGTCAAAGGCGTTTCCGCCCGGACCCGCGTACACGATCGGAGCAACTCGTCATCCACCCACAGGTTAGTTTCACTTCGCTAGCACCTGGATATTTTTCACAGGCGCTAACCTCTTCCGTTATCCGTTAATTTAACACACTCTCCATCACCCTTTACCCACAGAACCAGGCGACACGACAAACGTGATACACGTAAGCATGGTTCAACCAAGTTTATTTTTCCACGGGATTTTGGTTCCATTAAGGTGAACCCACTAAACGACACTTGAGATCACCACACCCTGCCGACCTGCACAAACCGACCCTCCTTTGACTCTGCGAGTATCCTCCCCACATGTTTGACAAACTGTTTTACTGTTAATTTTTTCATGTTTTGATTGTAGTGTCCTTTCCCTGATGAAGGGGTGCACGATAACCCCGAAATGCATTGGATGTGTATAAAGGATTGTGTCATGTGGTGAAAATGAACAATATTATTGAACCAATGTGAAGTTAAATCGAGGATATTCTGATGAATAAATAACGCATTTAAACCATCACCAAAACAGCGTGAATCCTCTGTGTTCTATAGAGGAAAAATAGTGTGCATACAAGGATGGGACCAGTGGTCCATCGAGTTTCCTTAAACCATGCTGACTATGCAGGTGCAGTGCATGAACTCCTGTGTGAGTGAGTCATGCTGCCTGGGGCTCACTCACTCCACACTTGTAAATTGCGCCTGCACCAGGCTTTTTCTCATTTGCAAAATTCGGAGCATGCGCACAGCTAGGCAGCCCCCACACCCCCGGGAATGACTGCTTCCTACAACCAGAATGGGAACAACATTCAGAGCAATGAAAACAAGTTAATTTGATGCAAAGAACTGTTAACAAAAACCATGTCCAGCTATTGTAGATCTGGCAACTTAAACAAAATTGCAACAAAAAACAAACAAGCATTGGCTTAGCCAAAAGGTCTCGCTTTTTGGACCCTATAAGTATTTAGTTATGCAGCAGAATATCCTTGGTGCAACAACACCAATTGTTGCATGGCTAAACACTTATAAGGTCCCAAATGCGAGCCTTATTGGCTATGCTAATGCTTGTTTTTTTCTGTTTTCACCATGGCACCAGCTTCACGGGCCATCATGCGCATAACTTAAATATAAACAGGTGCTGTGCTTTAAATTTTAGCACCGCTCCCGATTTTGGAAGTTGTTTCCTGCCTCGTGTTTTTAGGTCTCCGCCTGCGAAGGCTGCGCTTGCGCAGTCTTGCAGGGGAGATCTTATGTTTTTTAGTAAGGGGCTTAAACCCGCCCCTCTTCCCCATTGGCTGGCTTCCTAAACGGAGGACAGCCATTGGAGGAGAGGGGGGTCACTCCGTTTAAGACCCGTCTTTTTGGGATTCAGGGGTGTGTTTTTTACTTTTTTTCTCTCCTCTTCCCATTGGCTGAAATTTTACCTTCCAGCCAATGGGAAGAGGAGAGAAAGAAAACCACGCCCCCGAATCCGAAAATCACGGGTCGTTTCTCCGAGGCATTTCTGCTTTGCCTCAGAGAAATGTGGTCGTGTGGAGTTTCTCCTGGTTGCTGCCCGCAGCTTGGATGACGCAGGTAAGCTCTCCCTCCACCCCGTGCCCCCTTGCTGAGTGCTTGCTCTCCTGCCCCCCCTCGTTGGTTGTGCTTGCTCTCCTGCCCCCCCTCGTTGGTTGTGCTTGCTCTCCTGCCCCCCCTAGTTGGTTGTGCTTGCTCTCCTGCCCCCCCTAGTTGGTTATCCTTGCTCTCCTGACACCCCCTCGTTGGTTGTGCTTGCTCTCCTGACCCCCCCTCGTTGGTTGTGCTTGCTCTCCTGACCCCCCTCGTTGGTTGTGCCTGCTCTCCAGCCCCCCCTCGCTGTTAGTGCTTGCTCTCCTGCCCCCCTCGTTGGTTGTGCTTGCTCTCCTGACCCCCCTCGTTTGTTGTGCTTCCTCTCCTGCCCCCCCCTAGTTGGTTGTGCTTGTTCTCCTGACCCCCCCCTTGTTAATTGTGCTTGCTCTCCTGACCCCCCCTCGTTGGTTGTGCTTGCTCTCCTGCCCGCCCTCGTTTGTTGTGCTTGCTCTCCTGTCCCCCCCTCGTTTGTTGTGCTTGCTCTCCTGCCCCCCCTCGTTGGTTGTGCTTGCTCTCCTGCCCCCCGTTGGTTGTGCTTGCTCTCCTGCCCGCCCTCGTTGGTTGTGCTTGCTCTCCTGCCCCCGTTGGTTGTGCTTGCTCTCCTGACCCCCCCTCGTTGGTTGTGCTTGCTCTCCTGACCCCCCCTCGTTTGTTGTGCTGGCTCTCCTCCCCCACCTGGTTTGTTGTGCTTGCTCTCCTGCCCCCCCCCCTCGTTGGTTGTGCTTGCTCTCCTGACCCCCACCTCGTTAGTTGTGCTTGCTCGCCTGACCCCCCTCGTTGGTTGTTCTTGCTCTCCTGCCCCCCCTCGTTGGTTGTGCTTGCTCTCCTGCCCCCCCTCGCTGGTTGTGCTTGCTCCCCTGCCCCCCCTCGTTGGTTGTGCTTGCTCTCCTGACCCCCCCCCCCCCCTCGTTGATTGTGCTTGCTCTCCTGGACCCCCCCTCGTTGGTTGTGCTTGCTATCCTGCCCCCCCACCCCCCCTCTCCTCGTTGGATCCTGCTCATTGGTTGCTATTGTAGGGGAGGACGACTCTTTGGATGCTTAACAATGCTTTTTGACTGCACACTGGTATTTTGTAAATAATGAGAAACTTGTGCTGCTTTATTTATTAAAACGTATTGGGCTACCTGTCATTGCAATCAGGGATAAAGAGACAGAGGAGTGAGTGACAAAGAGAGAGAGAGAGAATATGTGAGTGTGAAAGTGTGTGAGACAGCTTTATGGGGGATGGTGATGGTTAGCACCAACAGTTTTTAAATTAAAAACAAACTTTGAAAGTGGGCCTTTCTTTAAAGCCCTTGTGTTTCAAAGGAAAGATAATGATTTCTTTCTCAACAATATGTGCAACAACCCTTATGTTCATTCAAGTCGGTGATGCTTTCACGCTTTACTGCAAAATGCATGGTATGTGGGCTCCTATTTCCTGAGAGTGATTTCTTTTCCCAGATGATGTGTTTCTGCAGCTTTGTTTTTCGTTTAACATATCAATCTTGTACAGCACATACTGCAAACTGAGCCGCCTTTAGGTTTCGGAGTGAGTTCCAGAGGTGGCTGAGTGGTAATGATAGCATGCCTAAGAGCTCTGTAGTTTAGGAGGAGGCGTAACTGACTACCTGTTGCTGCCCACGGCCGGGCTCTGCTCCGTTGTTTGTTTTCGGCCGGGCTTGGCTCCGCCATTGTTGGACTCTTGCTGTGGGTGCTCCTGGCCGGGCTTGGCTCCGCCATTGTTGGACTCTTGCTGTGGGTGCTCCTGGCTGGTCTTGGCTCCGCCGGGGGACACTTGAAACTACATCCCCCAGCAGCCCCTTTGCGGAAAGGACGCCGCCGCCGCCACACTCGCAGTCCGGAAGCGCCGGGAGGCGCATAAAGGAGAGCACGCCCCCTCGTCCCGCGGGACACGCGCGGGCGCGCACGGGAGAAGCCCGGGACAAGGGCGGGCCCTCTGTGGCCCTTAGAGGCCTGAGGAGGCTGGGCTGGGCCAGATACTCTGGACCTTTTGAACTGATCTTAACC
This sequence comes from Lissotriton vulgaris, assembly GCF_964263255.1. Classification (NCBI taxonomy): domain Eukaryota; kingdom Metazoa; phylum Chordata; class Amphibia; order Caudata; family Salamandridae; genus Lissotriton; species Lissotriton vulgaris. The sequence goes on along the minus strand of NW_028245873.1, from coordinate 273,645 downwards.
ACGTAACTATCAAGTGAGACTTTTCTTAATTTTTGTAAATGCTGTGTTTATAATGCCACATTTTCTGATTTACTTTTTGCCTTACCCGTGACACATGATGTCAAAATCCAAAAATGACAAACCGGCTACTGGCCCAGGTACCATTGACAATTATATGGTCAGAAAGGTTTCTCAAATCAACAGTGAACGACGGGCATCGCTGGGGAAGGGGAGTACCGCAATATGTGCGGATGAGCCCCCGCAGGATGTGGGGGAAGTTGCGATAGAAGCTAACCGCGATGGGCTAGTTGGTGATGTGCCTCCAACACCCATTGTGGTTAGGGTGGAGGTACATTCAGACCATCATGAGGCATCTAGTGAAGAGCTTGAGGATGGTCCATTTAACACAAGGCCGGTTAGGACCTGTAGGAAAGTATTGTCAAAAAGGGGGGGGAAGCAGAAAAAGAACGGTGGTGTCGCAGTAACAAAAACTAATATTGCCCCAGGGATCAATCCCTTTGTATTCACGGGGAATAAGGAAGGCAGCCCTAATCTGAATATAAATATTGAACAGTTTACTACTATTATTAAAAACCTTGAGGCTAATCTGGAGGCAAAGCTTGAAGAGTCACTCAGACCACTGGTTGCCAAGATAGACACCCTGGTTACGGAAGTGGCTAGGCTTAGCAGCCTGGTCTCCCCCCAACAAAGGGCAACGACAGGTATAGGGGCCAAACAGGGGGAAGGAAGGCAGGCAACGGTAGTGCAAAGTAAAAACCAGCAGAATACCAGCAATGCTGTGGCAGCGGCTAATACCGCTAGTACCGCTAGTAGCAGGCCCTCATTAACACCAATTACCCCAGTTCAATTGGAATCCTCAAATCTGCAGCCACAATTAAATCCAACTGCTTGTAATAGAGCGGATTCTAGACCTCAAAGAAGTAATCACAGAAGCAATCGTTACCTTAATTTACCACCGGATTGTGCGCCATTTGTGGTGGTTCTGACTAATGTTCCACCTGTTGGTACTCATCCTGCTTCACCGTATGGCGAGTCGCACACCTCGCTTAAAAATAAAACAGTGTCCTGGCTGAATAAAAACTGTGGCTTTCCGATTGGGTACTCAGACGAGGTAATGGCGGTAAGGAGGGTGAACTGGGTGGGACCGTCTAAAAAAGTAGGCAGTGGAGACTGTATTGTGGTGAACTTTAAACATCCTCAACATGTGGCCACGGTACTTCTAAGAGCTTCTTCTTTAATAAACAATGAGGATAGCATATGTGTACGCCCGCTAGGGTATTTCTATGCACATCTGTGTAACAACCGCCCCCAACAAAGGCTTGCGATACCCTTGTGTGATTTACAGACCCCGGGCAATGACACGCGCTTTATGTATAATATTGTAAATTCATGTGGATCTGGAAATGTCTTAAATACACATAGCAGACCTAACTTCACTGGGAACTATCTACAGGGATTTAATGTCAACACACAGAACAGGTATGAGCTTTTATCAGGCCTAGAGATGTGTGATTGACATGAGATACCTGTGGGCCAGGACAAGGTAATTATTGATGGTCCAGTACCCACTATGGACCTACAGGATAAAGTTGGATGCAGGAATGTTGTCTCATGGAATGTGGCGGGGCTGGCTACTAAAATGGCAGATGTAAATTGGCTTACCTACATCAAACAATTTGAGGTCATTTGTCTTCAGGAAACATGGCTGGTAGAGTGTGATTTGTTTTTAGAGGGGTGCAAGCTTTTTATGTACCTGCTACTCCATCAATTAGAGGCAGGCCAAAGGGTGGCTTGGTGACCTTTGTCTCTATTCTGGTCACCTCAAAAATTCAAAAAATTGATGTTTATCAATCAGGTGTGCAGGGTGTAGTCCTAAATGGTAAACACAGGAGGGCTGGTCTCGTAAATTTTTATAATGCTACTAATGATATTACAGCATCTAACCAATTACTTGCACTTCATGCTTTTATTACTACCTCTATGAAGGACTCTAGTTATAACCTAATGATTATGGGAGATTTTAATGTGCATTTATGTGGTGATCCACTTAAGAAATGTATAGCGGACCTGCACTATGAGCGTATTAACGGTCTACATCTAGAACACACAGCGGATGGGGAACTGTGTAATGCGTTACTAGATAATTTTGATTTGTGTTTGGCAATGACACTCAGGGATCCCCTAAAGAGTTTTGAAACTCCCACATTTAAGGGGCACGGCAGGGGCACTTTCATTGACCATATGTTACTATCACAAACAATGCTGCCCTTCCTGGAATCTTTCGATATTGAGGAAAACGAATTTAGTGATCACAACCCTCTTGTAATTTATTTGAAGGGATTGGGGATCACCAATGAAATGCAGAAGAGCACTGCTGGGAGGCTGATTACCACAGATGGGAGGCGGCGACTTAAATGGTCAATGGTTACCCCGGACCTTCTGTATAAAAACATTGAGTAAAATTGCATAGAGGATATTGTTAACTGCACTCAGAAGGGGACAGAGCCATGGGAGGTTTTAACTGCTTACCAGGATCTGTCGCGGAAGGTCTCAGACCTGCTGATGGTCCCAGTTAAAAAGAGCATGGAGAAAGGGTGGCCAAGGTGGTTTAACCACGAGTGCTCTAAAGCGGCACGGAATCTTAGGTTAGCATTGTCAGCTTCCCCGAGAATTCAGGAGAATATTAGAGCTTGCCGCAAAATATATAAGTCTGTCCTTAAAACCCATAAGGAGTCTGTCACGAAGCGGAGCTTCCTGACTTAGATGAACTCCCTGACTCGGACGGACGGGGTGTCCTTGCTAATGCTTCTTCCTTTCCACCCCGTCCGCAGGATCCTTTGGACGTTTCCTGGATCTCCCCGGCTCTGCCTCAGGGACGTGTACCTCTGTATCCAGACCCTGTGACGCTAGGGGCATGTCCACCTGCACTCGCCCAATCAGGTCAGACGACGTCACCCGATACTGACCAACCGGAGGAGGCGGGGGCGTTTAAGGAAGCTCCGTTCTGGATTGCCGGCGCGAAACCTTCGGAACGCCAGTTGGAACACGAGGAGGACGCCACGGAGGAAGACGGAGCCGCTGTCGTGGAACCGCTGCTGGGACCCCTGAAACTGAGTGACGACAAGCCAGGAGGCCAACGATACCACGAGCCGCCCCGCCACACTTCCAGGGGAGAAGTGTGGCTCCACAAGGTACGGGGGCGTTTTCAAGGGTTGTTCAAATCACGGGGTGGGACGGGGTAGTCTGAGGGTGGTCACTACCGTCGTATCTTGTCGGCCGCCTACACTCCCTGACTGATAGGTTTGGTGTTAGTAACCTGGTGAACCCTCACTACCCTACCCTCCTCCCACATTTGTATATGTCGAGCCCAGCCCCTAACGTGGCTGTTTTTCTTTCCTTTTCTCAGAGTGATCTCCAGCCCTGTGGTCAACTTCCGCTTCCTCAAGACTGGAACCGAAGACCCGGACCCTTCCCCAAAGGAGAGGACCCTCGTGCATTGTTTGTTTCCCAGGAGACTGTACTTTCAAACCTTGAACTTATCTCGGTGTTGTTAAACCGAATAAAAAGAGTTACAGACCTGCTTCAACTCGTAACGATTCTCATTCTCCCGTCCCCGTTCCCCACAGAGTCTTTGAGAGAAGAGGCATGGTGTGAGATACTGGACCCATCCACGCTAAACTGCAGCTCCAGGTTCTGGGCACTAGTTAAAAAACCGTTCCTGGCAGATGAGCCAGGTGATGGCCTGGACTGCTGCATAACTAAGGAGGAATGGGAGCAGCATTTTAAAAAACTGTATTGCTCAGAGGGAACTGTAATAGAGGAGTCAGCCACTGTTGGTAGAGGAGGAACTATTGAATTTGACATTGGGGAGGTGTTGGAGGCTATAGAAGGACTGACCGCAAGAAAGGCCCCCGGACCTGATGGGATTCCCCCGGACTTATTCAAGTCCAAACCAGGTTTTTGGGCGCCTATTTTGGTGGCAGTCTTTAATGCTGCTGCCAAGGCAGGTTGCCCGCTGGCTTGGGGATTGTCGAGTATTGTGCCAGTATTTAAAAAAGGAGATAAGGGTAGTCCCCATTGTTACCGGCCAATCTCCTTAATTGACTTGATGGTTAAAATCATTGGGAGAATTCTGTTGCAGAGATTAACATGCTGGGCGACCGACAATAACATCATGTCGATCTCCCAGTATGGCTTCTGTGTGGGGCGTTCCACCACAACCCAGTGCCTTAATTTGTTCCTTGTCTTGAGTAAATACACGGTGGCTCAGAAGGGAACTGTCCATCTCGCCTTCATGGACCTGTCATCAGCCTTCGACTGTGTCAACAGGGGAAGGCTGTGGCAGTACATGAGGGAGAGAGGAGTGGACATAGGGATTGTTGACTTCCTGGTGGACATGCACAGTCACACTAGTGCTAATGTTAGATACTCTGCGAATGGCGATACTACTGGCAAGTTTGACATTAAAAAAGGAGTGCGCCAGGGATGCATTCTCGCTCCATTCCTTTTTAATTTTTATATAAATGAATTAGATGCCATTTTACAGAAGGTACAGGCAGACTGTCCTAGAGTGGGCAGGCGGGGTATTCCAGTTCTTTTATACGCAGACGATGCGGTTTTAATTTCAAGAACGGAGAGGGGACTCCAGATGCTTTTAAATGCTTTTAATGTTTTTATGACCGACAGGGACTTACTGGTCAACAACTCGAAATCATATATTATGCATGTTGGCCGGCAACCAAAAAAGAATTTTGTGTTTAAACTTGATGATGTGCCAATCCCAGTTACAGAAACGTTTTCCTATCTTGGCGTTTTATTTGATACTAAACTCAGCTGGGGCCCTCACTTGGCCAAGAAAAAGGGAGAAATGGCCAGGGTCAACGCATCCATTTTTAATTTTGCTACGAAACTGGGGAAGAAACCAGTTAGTGCAATGGTCAAGTTATATAACGCCAAACCAGTTGCTACAGCAGTATATGGTAGCGAGCTATGGGGCTATGCAACAGGAGATCAATTACAGGTCGCTGAAAATAATTTCCTAAAACGACTCCTATGTGTGCCCGGGAGCACTTCTAATCTGGCAGTCCATGAAGAACTGGGGACACAGTATTTATGTGACAACTTTGCTCTAAGGCCGCTGACCTGTTGGCTTAACCTGTGGTTAAATCAGGATATACCTCTTACTCGCCAGATTGTAAGAGATCTTGTATCTCAGGATAATTCTATGTGTATCCCCTGGCTAAAATATTTAAAATCCTGCTTTGAAAGACTGGGACGGCCAGAACTGTTTGACCATCCTAATGGGATTGTAAAGGGTGAAGTAGCAGCCATTAAACATGCATTTTGTAATGACAGGCATGCCCAAAGAGAAAGTGAGCAGTTGTTGAAGCCTAGTGTTAGGAACTATGTGATGTTAAAGACCTGTGACAGCATGAAACCTTATTTAGCAGGATCATTTACCACTCATGAAAAATTTCTGTTGTCAAGGTTCAGACTTAACATTTTTCATCATCTTTTAACCAGACCCAAGTCGGATGTTTTTAATAAGTCTGCAGCGCCCTGTGGCTGCGACGGGAAGTCTCCACAGGATATGATGCATTTTATGTTTTTATGCAAATTTTATGAATATCCCCGCAAACGTTACCTTGTTGCCCTTCTAAGAAGACTTAATTTTAATCAAATCAGACCAGCTCTTATTTATCTGCAGCTCTTGCACAGTGACAGTGTTCTCCAAATAATAGCATTTTTAAAACTAGCTGTTAGACTGAGACTCTGTCTGGACCAATGACCGCTCTATTTTTATATAAATTTTGCCCTTTGCATTTTACTCTGCACTCTTGCACTTTCAGCCATCCGGCTCATCTATTGTTACTGAGACATGTGTAATATGACTTTTATTGTTGATATAATCGGTGGAAATAATGTGTACAGTGTGTTTTTAATTTTATTGTTTATATGTGTACTTTTATGGTTTGAAATATAACCGAAATAAAGTCTCTTTTGATTTGATTTGATTTGATAGCATGCCTAAGAGCTCTGTAGTTTAGGATGAGGGAAGGCAGTGTGAGTGTCTATTAGCGAAAGTCACTGTGCCATAAAGATTCTCAAAAGTGCCCATTCAATACTTGGCCTCTATGCAGAGCTTACAGAGTTATTGTTAGGTGTGCCTATTGTAATTACTTTTCTATGGGAAACTTTGTGAAGGAGTTGCACAACTTTTAAAATATGGAAAGTGCCATGGGAACATTTGTCTAACTCTCCCTAGCCGCCCCCTGCGCAAATCCCCCCCCCACCCAACACACAAACTCACACTGTGTGGGAAGCTGGCCTGCTGGTTTTGCCTGCTGGCTGCAATCTGGCTTTGACACTCTCTATACAGAAGTGAGTGGTGCCAGTGGGGAGAAGTGGGAAATTACCTTTAGAAGGAAGCGGGCATTGCGAACTAGGAGGGAATTAGTTGCAGCCTCCTAACAAACATTTTGGGCAACTGTTTTTTTTTTTGTATACAAATTAAGCCCAGTTTGGTGATGTGGGTTCTGATAGGGTCGAGGCGGGACTTGGTTTGGGGTGCTGTGCTCTGTTATCACAAGGTGGCCACTGTCCTTTTGGGGAGCACAGTGGAGTGTAGGCTGTGGTCCCCAACTGTCTCTCAGAGTTGATTGCCTCGAGGACGCTGGCCCAGAATCTGACGTGACGCAGCCTGGCTCTGTGTGTGTGCATAAAGCAGGGGTACAAACTTAACAAACTCAGCATAAAGATTGCAGCTGAAACGTCCTTCAGCCATATGATACATAGCTAAGCCGAAGTGGACACTTTCTCACTCAGAACAGGACGCCGCAGAGCATGCTTTCCTCACCCATAGAACAGGCACAGCAGTGTCTGCAAACATGAAAGCGTCATTCGTGGAGTGATGACCGTGCTGGCAAGCAGCAGGGCAAGCGTCACCCACAAACCAAACAGGAAAAAAAAAGCTTTGCACACACAATCTGAAAGCAAACAGAGCAGTATGACTGCGCAATGTGTTGCTATGCAGACTAAGGACTCCTTGCTAGCCTGCATTTGGGTTTCTGTGTTTGCAGGCAGGAAGCGGCTTATTGAAAGAATGGCCATGCAGAGAAACACCTGAACTCCACTGCAGTCACACTGTTCATCAAGCTTTGTTGTAGGAAACCTATCACTTGAATAATGTTAAAAAGTGCTAAAATAATGAAGTAGCTGAGCGGTAGTAAATAAATGCAGCATGGAGGTAGGTGGCTCGCAATGGTTTATGCTGCATTTACCACAGGGACATAGAAGAGCATGAGATGTCATTATTCACTGATAGTGCGGCTTCCTAATAGTGCTGTTGCCATGAATGCTCTATGCAGACGCCTCCCTTTCCAATGAGTGAGAGGGCACGCTGTTTTACACTGCCCATCAGTACAGGCACGGTTTATATTAGCAATTTTGGACATTGCAGTGTGTCAAAAAACATAGAACAAGTATTCTCTGCAAAGTTTCTATAATGGTCCTGATCACCAGTCACCCCTTTCTCTCCACTGCCTCTATGCTCTCTTGCATGCTCTCTTTCTTTCTAATCTTTTTCTCTATTTTCCACCTCTCTCTTTATCGTTCTCGCTAGTCCTCTCCCCAGTTTCTCCTGTCTCTCTCTCTAATACGTAGAAGCGCACACGTGTATAAACACATTTGACTCCACAAAAATAGGAAAGGTACCCCGTTAGTAAGAAAGGAACAAAGTGAATTCACTAATAGAAAGACTCCCTTTCCTTGGCCCACATTCACTGACTCATATATTCCATTCCATGTGACTTCTATTAGAGATGCAAAACCTTTATAACCAGTTAACATGTAAAAATTGTCTCAAAACACCGACCCCTGTATTGTATAAAAAGTCAGATTTATTACACATTTGTTCGAATATTCTAAATTGTAGCATAGTATATAGAGTACCGAATTGTGCTGAATAAAAAAAAAGAGGATTCTTACATATATAAGAAAAAAACCTGGATCAATGTTTTGCTACCAAAATACAACCAATACATTTCAATTTGACACGTTTTCTGGTAATTCTGTAGCACAGTACAAAAAACAAGAATTTGCAATGCAATCGGTCTCGCCTTTGGGACATTATACGTATTTAGCTATGCAGCACATTAGCCTGGGTGCTGAAACATTTACTGTTCTTTAACTTGGAGGGAAAGTAAGCACCAAACTGTGTGACTCACCAGGTATGGGAACACATGGAGAGGAATATTGCCTTTCAGAGGGAAATGGTATATTCCAAAGCTCTATTTTTAATCTAAAATCAGGCCTTCAGTGATCATATCACTGAAAATACAAGATTTGAAAAAAATATTATTGTCCACGGGTGCTTGTGGAAGACAACTTCTATGGACTGGAATCTAAAGAATGCTTAAGCGATTCTGGTATTTTACTGACCTCTGCTGGTTGTTTTATATCAAGAAAGTTCAATAGAGCCAGTTGCCAGAAAAAAAAGAAAGTCTCTCAGCAAAAAGCAATTCTGGTATGTTACTGACCTCTGTTGGTCATTTTCTATCAAAACTGTTAAATAGAGGCAGTTGAAAAGAGAAAAAAGTCCCTATGCGGAAACAGACAAGTCCTACGGCCGATCTTCAGAGCCCACAAAGTACATACACATATAAGTATATAATAAATATATACTAAGGCATATACAAGGGGTCTCGAATGCTCGATCTAAAAAATTACAATAAAAAGTCTCAAATATTCAATGTCAAATTTCATCCAAACTATAACTCAAAATTGTCGATGTGGCGTTTCAGTGGTTTTATTTATTCTCTCCACCTTCTTCAGGACAATTAATTATAATAAACACGTGGATGTATCTAAATATTCGGGGGGAAAGTTTTTCTTCCCTAAACTTTTTCTGGTTTAATCCTCATTTGGGTACCTTATTTATTTCTTTAACTGCTCTTTTCGTATTCCAGTCTCCAATATTTTGTTCATGGGGATAAATTAAATGATATTTGGTAGACCTGTCCTTGGTTTATCCACCCACCTCAGTTATTAATTCTGTGGTGGAAAAGCGTTTATTATTTCTTCATTTGGAGTAGAAGTATGCAAGGAGCCTTTATTATTTAGGTCACTGTATCAGAGGTATAACGTTCGATATCCTTCCTCGTGATCTTCAATTTTCACTGAAGGATTCTCTCTCGTGATCCAGGTTTTTCAAATTTGGAAATTTTTCCTTAACCACGCATAGTAGTTTTTAGGGCTCGGGGGGGAGGGAACATTTTTAGAGCTTAGGGGATCAGCAACGTTTTTAGAGCTCAGAGGGGGTTGGGTAGTTTTTAGGACTGGTAGAGGGGGTTGGTGTTCAGGAGGAAGGGGGTAGTTTTAGGTCTTAGGGCCGGGGTCTTGGGCGCCATTTTATGGCTCTTCGCAGGGATCGGGGTACTTTTTAGGACTTGGGGGGCAGGGACGTTTTTAGTGCTGGGGGGAGGGGGTGGTCTTAGGTCTCATGGTAGGTGTTTGGGGGGCATTTTAGGGCTCAGAGCAAGGGACAGGGATCAGGTACTTACGTTTACCTGAAAAGTCTTAACCATGCTTATGTCTTTGCTATGCATGCCTTTATAATGCATATGTCATTGTAAAGGCATGCGTAGTAAAGGTGTATGCGTGGTTAAGACTGTGTGGTTCAGACCGCGTGGAATCAGCATGAGTGGTAATCGCATGCGTGGTTCCGTCACACAACCACTGGTTAGCTTGTGCAGCAATGCAGTGAAATGAGAGGATAGATGTGCCCGGAAACGATCTTTCGCCCGTGCAGTGATGCAGTCTGACAGGAGGATAGAAATGGCCAGAGATGCTCTTTATCCAGTGCAGTGATACAGCCTGACAGGAGGATAGAAATGTCCAAAAATGCTCTTTATCCAGTGCAGTGATACAGCCTGACAGGAGGATAGAAATGTCCAAAAATGCTCTTTATCCAGTGCATTGATACAGTCTGACAGGAGGATAGAAATGTCCAGAGATGCTCTTTATCCCGTGCAGCGATAGTCTGACAGGAGGATAGAAATGTCCAGAGATGCTCCTTATCCAGTGCAGTGATACAGTCTGACAGGAGGATAGAAATGTCCAGAGATGCTCCTTATCCAGTGCAGTGATACAGTCTGACAGGAGGATAGAAATGTCCAGAGATGCTCTTTATCCAGTGCAGTGATACAGTCTGACAGGAGGATAGAAATGTCCAGAGATGCTCTTTATCCAGTGCAGTGATACAGTCTGACAGGAGGATAGAAATGTCCAGAGATGCTCTTTATCCAGTGTAGTGATAGTCTGACAGGAGGATAGAAATGTCCAGAGATGCTCTTTATCCAGTGCAGTGATACAGTCTGACAGGAGGATAGAAATGTCCAGAGATGCTCTTTATCCAGTGTAGTGATAGTCTGACAGGAGGATAGAAATGTCCAGAGATGCTCTTTATCCAGTGCAGTGATACAGTCTGACAGGAGGATAGAAATGTCCAGAGATGCTCTTTATCCAGGGCAGTGATGCAGTCTGACAGGAGGATAGAAATGTCCAGAGATGCTCTTTATCCAGTGCAGTGATACAGTCTGACAGGAGGATAGAAATGTCCAGAGTTGCTCCTTATCCAGTGCAGTGATACAGTCTGACAGGAGGATAGAAATGTCCAGAGATGCTCTTTATCCAGTGCAGTGATACAGTCTGACAGGAGGATAGAAATGTCCAGAGTTGCTCCTTATCCAGTGCAGTGATACAGTCTGACAGGAGGATAGAAATGTCCAGAGATGCTCTTTATCCAGTGCAGTGATACAGTCTGACAGGAGGATAGAAATGTCCAGAGATGCTCTTTATCCAGTGCACTCATACAATCTGACAGGAGGATAGAAATGTCCAGAGATGCTCCTTATCCAGTGCAGTGATACAGTCTGACAGGAGGATAGAAATGTCCAGAGATGCACTTTATCCAGTGTAGTGATAGTCTGACAGGAGGATAGAAATGTCCAGAGACGCTCTTTATCCAGTGCAGTGATACAGCCTGACAGGAGGATAGAAATGTCCAGAGATGCTCTTTATCCAGTGTAGTGATAGTCTGACAGGAGGATAGAAATGTCCACAGATGCTCTTTATCCAGTGCAGTGATACAGTCTGACAGGAGGATAGAAATGTCCACAGATGCTCTTTATCCAGTGTAGTGATAGTCTGACAGAAGGATAGAAATGTCCAGAGATGCTCTTTATCCAGTGCAGTGATACAGTCTGACAGGAGGATAGAAATGTCCAGAGTTGCTCCTTATCCAGGGCAGTGATACAGTCTGACAGGAGGATAGAAATGTCCAGAGATGCTCTTTATCCAGTGCAGTGATACAGTCTGACAGGAGGATAGAAATGTCCAGAGTTGCTCCTTATCCAGTGCAGTGATACAGTCTGACAGGAGGATAGAAATGTCCAGAGATGCTCTTTATCCAGTGCAGTGATACAGTCTGACAGGAGGATAGAAATGTCCAGAGATGCTCTTTATCCAGTGCAGTCATACAATCTGACAGGAGGATAGAAATGTCCAGAGTTGCTTTTTATCAAGTGCAGTGATACAGCCTGACAGGAGGATAGAAATGTGTGAAGATGTTCTTTAGCTTCTCCAGTGATACAATCAGACTGAAGGTTAAAAATGACCGGAGGGTTGTTTAGCCCGTGCAGTAATGCAGTGAGATGGAAGGGATAGACACGACCAGGTGGCTCTCTAGCCCGTGCACTGATATAACCAGGCAGGCGGATAGAAATGCCCAGAGGGGCTCTTTAGCCCATGCAGTGAGATGGATGGATAGAAGTCCCTGGAGATGTTGCTTATTGCGTATAGTCAGGCGCGCAATGCCCATTGGACTCAAGGGGCTTCAGCCACCCCCCCGTCGTGTGTGTCAGCCCGGGCTCAGACAGCTCCCGGGCACACACACAGCCGCACCCGAGCACTTCACAGGTCTTTGCAAGACCATTTTCATGTTAATTAGGCATTGTTGTTGTTTCGCCCCTTCTAAGGGCCCCTGTAGCCCCACTCTACCTACTGCTTAAAGATTCAGCCCCCCCTGAAATTTTTTCTTAGCCCCCCCCCCCCCCCCCCCCCCCCCTCGAAATTTGGCTCTAGTTGCGCCTCTGCGTATAATGATACAGTGAGAATGAAAAATAGTGCCTGGAAAAGCTCATTATTCCATGCGTTGATGCTGTGAGGTTGGTTATTAATGTCCAGATAGACTCTTTATACCGTGCAGTGAAATAGTAAGACATAAGAATAGAAATACCTCGAGAATCAATTTGTCACTTGCAGTGATTCAGTGAGAGAATGGAAATGCCTGTGGAACTTCTTTATCCTGAACCGCGAAATAGATAGGAAATGCCCTGGACTGTTATGTACCTGTACATTGATACAGTGAGATGCAAAGATTGAAATGCCTGTGTAGCTCTTTATTTTGTGCAGGGATAGAGTGAGATGAGATGAACTAAAACCACCCTGGGGTATTCTGCAACCTGTGCAGTGATACGTTCTGATGGGGGATAGAAATGCCCGGAGATGCCCATATCTCGTGCAGCAATGCCTTGAGGTGGGGTGGAGGTTTCCCTTTATTATTTGTATTCTTTTCAGCCATACAGTGAGAGAACTGAAATACTCTTTATCCCGTGCAGTGATACAGTGAGAGTTTGAGAGAATACAAATGCCTGGAGCTGCTCTTTATTTTATGCAGTGATGCAAAGAGCTGGAGAGGCTCTGTGTTCCGTGCAGTGGTCAATGAGATGCAAGGATAGAGATGCGTGCATCCCGACAAGTGAATGCAGTGAGGCGCAAGAACAGACGCTTTGTATCGCGTGAGCAGTGATGTTCTGAGGCTGTGTGGTCCGTGCAGTGAGACTCGAGGATGGACATGCCCCGAGAGGCTCTGTATCCAGCGCAGTGAGACACAAAGGTACCCCTGCCTTGAAATCCTCTGTATCCCGTGCAGTGAGACGCAAGAGCAGACGTTTTTGTATCCCGCGTAGTGATGCAGTGATTCTGTCCACTCCGTGCAGTGAGACTCAGGGATAGACATGCTTTGAAAGGCTCTGCATCCCATGCAGTGAGACTCAATGATGGACATTCCGGTGAGATGCTCTGTATACTGCGCAGTGAGACGCAAAGGTAGAGACCTGCCTCGAGTCGCTCTGTATCCTGTGCAGTGAGACGCAAGAACAGGCATCCCGTATAGTGATGACACTGTACCCCGAAGTCCCTTGGGATACCCCGCATTCCTCCTCCACAGTCCGCTGCACTGTTAGTTTTCCCGCCCGGGTGTGTTTCGCTCCCTCCGGGGCTCTAATGAGGATTACTGGGGTGTCATGTGTGAGCGAGCCAGGGGCTGCAGATGTGATAAACTCCGCGCAGTGTGGGGGCGGGGGGTGAGAATTATCGCAAGGAGGGAGGGCGGGAGACCTGGAAAGAGGGAGGGCTAGAAAGGAATGAGAGAGGAAGACCAGGGGCATGTATATCAGTAACGCAGAGTGTCTGCCCAATTAGCGATGGAGGTTCGGAGACGGAGGTCTCGCGCGCTCCGAGCGGGAGACGAGAAGGGATGGGGCATTCGCCTGAAGGCATGTACGGAAACGCCTGGCGCGCGGACCTAGCTCGAGAGCAGCGGAGCGCTGAACCGGAGCGCGTGCAACACCTCGCGCTGCGAACGAGGCGGGGAGCTCCCCCGCGTGACGGAGCGCGCGTGCCCCCTGGTCCCCGGAGCTCCTGAGTGCTGCACCTGCTGTTGGGCGCTGCTCCCGCCTCGAGCCTCCTGGGACGCACGGCTCGCGCAGCTCAAGTTCTCGCCTTCACCCACAGGTGCCTCATGGCCCAGTGCCTTGCCCCTTGGCGCCTCGTCTCGTAGTGTCCCTCAGATGGACGATGTCGCTGCTCCCCTTCCCGTGTCCCCAAAACACCTGAAGATCTGGTTCCCGACCAGGTAGGAACCAGGGCAACCTTAGGTTCTGGCGCATTCCAAGATAATGTGTGTGCGTCGGTATGTGTTTCTGGATTTGCATAGTGCTTTCATGTGAGCTTATGTGCGAAGGCTGTATACGTTGTGTGCCAGTGTGTATTTTACATGTACGTAGTGTGTATATGTATATGAGATTTGTGCATTAATTTTCATGGTGTGATATATGTAGCATATGTATATGTATGGACTGTCGGTGTGTAGCGTATGCATAACTGTACAGCATGTTACTTTGTGTGTATGTGGGATCAGTGTTTAAGTGTCTGGGCGTAGCTTCCCTTGGTGCAGCAGGTGTAGTAGCACCGGGGCCCACCTAATCCTGATAATTGTATTTTGCAGTTCAGAAGGCAGCCAGCCAGCAAAATTGTCGGAAGCAGGGAATCGGCTGTCACATAAACTAGACATAGTAGACAGCTGGCCCAATCTCAACCCGGATGAACCTGGATGTACAGATTTCCTCCCAGGTTTAATTCATGTTCAAGGATCGATACTTTTTTGTCTTCCAGTAGTCTAGAGCAAGAGCCCCTTCGAATGCGAACAGACAGTTGGAACCTGTTCGATCTTCTTATGATAATAATAGATTCTAGAGGTCTGGAAGCTCAGTATTGGAACACGATGAACACTTGGCCCTTCAGGCTTTGTCGAACACATTCGAACTACAGATACTGAATAATTTAAAGTAAATGTGGTTACACCTTTTCTTTTTTCAGTCTGGGATTTATTGAAGGTCTTCTTACAGGGAAGCAGTACAGAGTTTACAATGCTGCAAGGGCGTGGTGAGAAACAAGAGAGAGAAGAATGTTTCTGTTTGTCTCCAGAATGTGTTTCTGTGCATAGTCACCACAGGCTTTGTGTGTTGTCAGTGTGTGCTTTGCTGTGTGGTGAGTGCGCATTGTTGCTTTGCTTGTTTTTAGAGTGTGTTTTGTGTGTGCTTCTCACTTTAACCCATATTTTTAGGACTGGAGTTAGCTAAGACCTTTGTTTTTAATAAAAATATGCAAATAATATTCACACTTGCAGGGGCTTTCAGGCAGCCCTCTTCATCCATTGGTCAGTTATAATGTTATAAATATTTTGCTCTGCCCAATACAGCAAGGGACACTGAGTCATTCTACTTCAACAATGTGTTTAACTGACTGTGAGTGAGAGCATTCTGCTCGTGCCCAAACCGGATATCCGCATAAATACTCTCCTTCATCCCAGGACGTACCAGTGCAGTGATTGTGTACATATTAAAAAAAAGTGTATATTTCGGATGTAGACAATTGTTGTTTTACTTTTGCGTGACGCCAGATGTTCCCCCAACACTGCTACCAGGATATTTGTGAGGCAAGTCTTCATACAAAAAAACTTCACGACCCAAATAATCATTGGCAAAGTCAAAGGTTAGCAGCCAACAGAGACATATTGGCTTCTCAATGCTTGTTTGGTGCAGTCAGCACATATTTCTGTGTGAGATCAATATATATTTTTTGCATGTGTATGCATGTATCTGCAGGTGGTTGGTGTGGTTAGCAGTGAGGGCAGTGTCTGCCTGTGAGCATATGTGTACGTCTATTAGCGCATATGTGTACGCCCCTATGTTCAATCAGTCATTTTCTGTGGTCAATTTGTTTGTGTGGGAGTCGGTTGATCAATTATGTTTTGTGTTTTTCAGTGGTTAATAGGAGCTATCTATGTGGCCACTGTGAGTCGTCAATACCTGTTTCTGCATTATAGTGGTTTATGATAATTTTGTGTTTCTTTGTATGTATAAGAGAGGGAGTCTGGCAGCCTGTATTTCTTTGTGTGCTAGTGTAAGAGCATGTTGCGCTTCTGTGTGTGGAGATGAGGGAAGTGTGTGTTGCAGTGTGTTGTTCTTGGTAATGAGAATGTGTTTGTGTTTTGTCTATGTGTGTGTGTGTGTAATTCGGCCTGTGTGTCTTTGTGAGTTTCTGCCTGGGGGTCGGTTTGTGTGTATTGTTAATGTGTATTTCAAGAGGTGGTCGGGCAGTGTTCAGTTTGTCCAGGGGTAGATGTTTGTAGATGTGGAGTTGGTTTACTTTTCTTTGTGTGGCTAGTGTGTCTGTGAGGAGTCATTGCCCTGTTTCTCTGTGACTTGGTCTATTCTGTGATTCATTGTGTGCACGTGTGCAGGACTGACATCAGGGTATTTAATCACTTTCAACCCAAAGGCGCCCAGTTCCCTTGAGGTCCTGCTCAGGGATGGACGGAGCTTCGAGGCTGCCCCCAGTGACTGTCACAATTCAGATCATGCTGTCTGCCCCACATTTAGCTTCATTGGGGTCTTTTGGTGTGTGGTCAGTTTGTGTTGTGCTTGTTTTTATTTTCAGTCAGGTGTTTGGGCGGTGGTCAGTTTGTGCCTGTGTGTGATGGAGATACTGCGTGAACATGAGCGATTCGAGTTTCGGCTTGTGTTCTGCAGGAACGATGCTCGGCTTTACTGGAGACGTCCTAGGCAGGAGGTGTGTTCACATACTTGACAACTCACACGGTGCCACAGTGTGACACACGATAGCGGCTGCCATCACACGCTCACCAGTCATGAGCCGATATCACACTTTGTCAGGGAAAACGAGTTGAAAACCACAGTAAATGGTGGTTTTCTTTCTTTTTTTTCCAGCGTCCATTAAGGAGTGTGAAAATACCCCTGGACGTCGGCACCCGCCTCAGCAAGCTTTTTTTTAGGGAGGGGGTGTTTTGGGGCGGGTGGGGTTCAAACGAGGTACTTGCTGCCCCCCCCCCCCCCCCTCCTCACACTGTGACATTGCTCTTCAAGTTGGCAGGTATGCTTTCAGTGTCAGGGGCCCAGGGCTGCAGAACGACTGCCTGCTTTCAAGCACCGTGTTCCAGGGACCGGGGAAGGTTTTGCTAGATGGGAGGACAGCCATTGGGAGTTTTGTTGTATCTTGATGCAGGGGTATTTGCCTACCCGGCTGCATGCCCTACATTTACACAGCGATCGGATAGCTGCCGAGGAACCAGTGATTCGACAGCAAGACTCCATACCAATGGCTCACTTCAAGCTACCAATCTCACTGCTGCGCCTGCAGGGGGAATGGGCACAGCACCATGGTGGCAAGGCCCAATCTAAGAGGTATCCTTTATGTGCTCGGCTGACTCATGTGGAGCTGCAAGTGATTTCGATCCGCAGCACAAAAGCACAGGTCGAAAATCCCTGCAGTGAGGAAAAAATGGCATTACTCTGTGCTGATGATTGTCGGCCTTCATTTTTGGGGATCTAGAATTATTTTTGTCCTCAGATTTTGATTAGGAACATGAGAAAGAAATGAGGAGCAAGACCGGTAGGAAAAAAGTGTTAACGGGAGAAAGCTGGGATGAACAAGCATTATCAAAACCAATAGGTCTGGTTTTAACGTAGTAACCTAAGCAAATGAAGACATGCACACGTGCTTTTTTCTCGTGTTGTATGTGTGAATGCTGATGAGCACATACAATTCAGGGGTATCGGCTTTGCCATTTCTGGCAATAAAAGTGGAAAAGGGATGTTTTCTCGATAAAATGCATATAGCAGATAAAGAACTGTATGTGACAAACACTGTGATGTTTGGAAGTACTTTTCACATGTAAAATGGTCCCTGCCGCTTTCCAGTACAAGCACTTTAGAGAAAGTGTCAGGATACACAAAACCGCCAACAACATGAAGTGAGAAAGAAGTCTCTCTCCAGGTGGCGCCATCGGCCATTCTGTGCATATTTTAAAGAATAGGTCAAACAGACACCGGCACTGTGAAGCCCCACCTAAAAAAGAACCTCTAAGAGTGAGGTAAAGAGACAGGACGACCCGGGTGGTGGTAGACAGACGCATGATGCAGAATCAAGGACAGAGCGCCTTGGTATTTAGTAGCCCCAGTATTTGACAGGGCAGTCTGCGGCTCGTAAACTTTTTTTTTGCTTCCCTGAATATTTTTCCAATAAATTAAAACAGTGGTTTGCTCAATATTGGATTAAGACAATTGTCTATAAGGGCTTGGGACATGATCTTGACTATGTCTCAAAGAATGATTTGGGTCTTTGATGACTTGAAATGCAAATAATTATTTACTTTTCCTTAGATGGCGGGTGAAGTAATGTGGTTCTTAGGTGTGTAGTAACTGTCTTTTTGGGTATTGTCAATTTTTGTGTTGAAAATAAGCGTTTTTGTGTGCTGCCATTGTGTATTTCGCAGGTGCTCAGCATATGTGTTTTGACCTGGTCAATGTGAATTATATGAACATTTTATGGTTTTGTGTGTGTGTTTAGTTGTTGATCTTGTGTGGTTAGTTTGTATATTTGAATGGTCATTGTGTGTGACGTCAGGGGGCTGTGAGCATTTTATTACCTTTTTATGTATTTTCATTTGGTACTTGTGTGTGGGGTGACTGTGTTTGTGCGAGTGGTTTGTTGTGAGCTTCTGTCTTAGCTCAGTTAATCCTTGTGCCTGCGTTGCATTCCTGGGTAAGTTTATTGTGTGTTTCTGTTTTTTTCATGTTAATCTTTTTCTGTTTCATTCTGCGTGTTACTCTGAGTGGTTTATTATGAGCTTCAGCGTGCGTTCCTGTGTCCGTTGTTAATCTGTTTTTGGTCAGTGTGTGCTTCTGTATATGATTTGTTAGTCCTATATGTGTGTGGTGTATTTATGTGCCTTTATTCTGTGTCTTTTTCTGTTATCAATTATTGTGAGCTACCATGTATACTTAATCTCTGTGTTTGTCTTCCCTATCATTAGGTGCATGTTTAGTGTGTGAATCTGTAATTTGTAATTTTTTTTAACTTCTGTGTGTGCTTTTAGTCCTTTTGTGTATCTGTGTACATGTTCATTATTGTTAGAAGGGGCAGCCCCAGAGGTCAGGTTATGTCTACCCGACTGCTCCGTGACCCACCTCTCCTGCCAATAATGCCGAGCCTTGACGAGAGGTCCCCACCTGGGAGGACTTCGAGTAATGAATCGTACACACTGAGACCACACCACACTTACGAACGGACACCGCACTGTAGGTTTTCAGTAACACGTTCTTTATGAACAGGAAAAAGGAATCAGTACTCTTATTTACAGGTGATCGAGGGATCGTAAAGTCTCAGAGATTCGGGTAACAGGGAAGCGGGACAGTCTTAGTTGTTGGGCCAGTACGATGCGTACCCTGCGCTCAGCTCTCAATCCTCGAGCCGGGGGGACACGGGAGATGATGGTCGTACTCGTTGTCCTACTCACTTCGGGTTACTCTGTTCGTGTTTGGTAGCGTCAATGGTCTAGCCAGACCAGAGTACTCCTCGAGCCGCGACAAAGTCAGCGGGGCTCGGTTCCGTAGATAGTTCTTGAGGAGCCGCGACCACGTCAGCAGGGCTCGGGAAGTTCGATGAAGATCTTTAAGGTTCAAGATCGAGCCGCGATGAGGTCAGCAGGGCTCTGATGTTCCAGTTCCGTAGATGCGATGAAGAGCAGCAACAGCGTGAGCAGGGCTCGAAGAGTTCCAAAGTTCAGGTTTCCCCAAGGGTCAGCCGCAATCAGATCAGCAGGGCTTTCTTGTCCAGGATACAACTGCCTGCTAGTTCTTGGGCGAGCCTTGATATAGTCTAGTGGCCCTTTGA
Organism: Lissotriton vulgaris; assembly: GCF_964263255.1. Classification (NCBI taxonomy): domain Eukaryota; kingdom Metazoa; phylum Chordata; class Amphibia; order Caudata; family Salamandridae; genus Lissotriton; species Lissotriton vulgaris. The sequence continues at coordinate 254,049 of NW_028245873.1, read as the reverse complement.
TGTCCGGACCCTCGCAGGCAGAGGTCTTAGGCCTTGGGGGCTGGTCGTTGGTGAGGTCCGGCGGTTGGCCCTTTGATCTCTTTGAGGATGCGCCCGGGAATTCCCAGACGTCCAGCAGGGTTTGGAGCCAGCACTCGGGGAGGCCAGAGGTGCGAGCGAAACCGGCTCCCAGGGGATGGCCAGAGGTGTGACAGAAACCAGTCTCTCAGGGGAGGCCGGAGGTGTCATCGAAACTCCCTGTCTTATCTCACTCGGGGAGCCCTCACCCTCCCAGCGGGGGCTGGCGTGTCTGGAGCCTGAGTGTCGTTGGGGCTGGGTGTCATGCTAGGCCCAGGGAGAAGGGATCTCGGGAAGGGAAAATGGCTGCTGGTGGGCCTATGGGGCCATGCAGGGTCTGGCGCGCAGGCCGGGGAAGGGTACGTGGGTATGCCGGGGCTGGTCGTCAGCGTTTGGGCGGACATGGATTGGACGACCAGGGATTTATGGGTGCGTGGCTGAGCTAATGGGGCGCTGAGGATCGGGGGGGAACCACGCCACGAGGCCAGGTCCAACAATTATGATTGTGCGTCTGTTATAAATCTGTTTCTCTTTTTTGTGTTAATTTGTGTTGGTATGAACGCTTGTTGTGAGCTTCTGAGCATAGTCAGTTCTTCTTTGCGTATTCTCTGTGTTTCTGTGCGTGTTCAGTGAATATTGTTTTTCTTCAGTGTCTGTAACCATTAGTAGTTTATTTACAGCTTCTATGTCTGCTTAATCGTGTACATCTCCATGCATATTCAGTGTGTGTATTTGTCTGTGTCTAATCTGCTTCGGTTATGTTTGATGGCTATTTCAGTACGTGGTGTATTTTGAGGTTCTGTGTGCACTTGGTTAGTTCTCTGTGTGTGTTGTATATTCCTGTACATGTCTTTTTTATGAGTTTGTATGTGTGCTGTTATGCCTGTTATCGATTATTAAGGAGAGAGAGAGAGGACTGGGTAGCCAATCCGAATCCCCAAAGTATTTATATGTAATCAAAAATGGACTGGTCTAACCAGGTTTAGTACAGGACCTCTCCCTGACCAACGACCCCGCCGCCGCCAGAGCCAACCTGCACGAAGGGATGAAAGAGGTAGCCGAGTGGATGACGACCAGCCGCCTGAAACTGAACTCTGACAAGACGGAGGTCCTCATCCTGGGCTCCTCACCCTCCGCCTGGGACGACTCCTGGTGGCCTCCCGCCCTGGGCACCGCACCCAAACCGACAGACCATGCACGCAACCTAGGCTTCATCCTGGACTCCTCCCTCTCCATGACCAGGCAAGTCAACAACGTCTCCTCGGCGTGCTTCAACATCCTACGCATGCTACGGAAGATCTTCTGGTGGATCCCCACCGAGACCAGGAAGACCGTCACCCAGGCCCTCGCCACCAGCCGACTGGACTACGGCAACGCCCTCTACGCCGGTACCACCGCCAAGCTCCAGAAGAGACTCCAGCGGATCCAGAACGCCTCAGCCAGACTCATCCTCGACATCCCACGAACCAGCCACATCTCCGGACATCTGAGAGACCTTCACTGGCTCCCCGTCAACAAAAGAATCACCTTCCGCCTCCTCACCCACGCACACAAAGCCCTACACGACCAAGGCCCGAGCTACCTCAACAGCCGAGTCAACTTCTACGCTCCCAAACGCCACCTCCGATCAGCCAACCACGCCCTCGCCGCCGTCCCCCGCATCCGAAGAGCGACTACAGGAGGAAGGTCCTTCTCCTACTTGGCCGCCAAGACCTGGAACTCCCTCCCGACCGACCTGCGCCTGACCCAAGACCACCTCTCCTTCAGGAAGAAGTTGAAGACCTGGCTGTTCGAGCAGTAGCGGCACCCCTCCCCCCCCCCCCAGCGCCTTGAGACCCTACGGGTATGTAGCGCGCTTTATAAGTGTCACTGATTGATTGATTGATTGACTCAAAACTGTATGTATAGGGGAACAGAATGTGTTCCTTCATGAAGCCCTCTCCCACCAACCTAGTTGGTGGCATGCTTCATCATCGGGCCCACCCAGTGACATCGAATGTGCTTCAACGCCTGTGTTACAGCGGAGCTAGTACGTTACTGAGAGTGCAGTGGTGGTGGAGTGATATGTGAACAGGTTAAAAACTATCCAGCGGTCCCAGTGCCCACGAGGGGCTATCTTTAATATTTGGGCCTCTGGTAGCATTAAAATCAAGGAAATGGATGTAGGTGGAGTGGTGATTATGAACTCCTACATCCGGTGGTAGGTCTACAGGTTTCAGCCAGGCCTTTTCTTTAACTGGCTTTCCTCAGGACCCCCCAAAAATCTGTGATGGTGGATACTACACTAATAGTGAGTGTGTGGTTTAAAATGTGTGATGCTAGAGCAGGGGTACAGGGTGAGACACTTGACTGCACTCAATCTAATGAATCTTGGTCTGGTTGTATCTGTGGGTGCCAAGAACCTGAGGCCATATACCCCTAGGCCTCCAGAGTCAATGCCAAAGGCACTGTGTACAATTCAAAAAAATGGTTCAGCACACCATATAATGTACAATGACAATATCAATGAGGTCAAAAATATCAATAAGCCATGATGTATTCTTTTCTTGCTTTATTTCAAATCTTCACAAACAAGTAGCCAACGCGTTTCGTCCGAAGGACTTCTTCAGGGCGAAATGATAAGATACTGTTTTGTATTCTGGACTTTAACAGTAAAAAGCAATCTCCAGCTACTGTGATGGCACCAGTCTCCAGAAACTTGGATGGCAAATATCCTTTTGTTATGTGATAGATTGATCAAGTTTTGTGGGATGAATGTATTCCAGCGAAAAGGAAGGATGTCAAAATACACATCCACGAAAAGTGATGTCAATATTCACCTTCGCTAAATTTCAGTTTCTTGCGGTCTCCTCGGGCGTCGTCTCGGAAAACTAGGATTTGCCATCCAAGTTTCTGGAGACTGGTGCCATCACAGTAGCTGGAGATTGCTTTTTACTGTTAAAGTCCAGAATACAAAACAGTATCTTATCATTTCGCCCTGAAGAAGTCCTTCGGACGAAACGCGTTGGCTACTTGTTTGTGAAGATTTGAAATAAAGCAAGAAAAGAATACATCATGGCTTATTGATATTTCTGACCTCATTGATATTGTCATTGTACATTATATGGTGTGCTGAACCATTTTTTTGAATTGTGGTTTAAAATGTGTTGCACGTGCTAAGGTGCCATACGTGTGGGAGGGGGGATTCCCTCTTCAAGCATAAGCTAGAGTTTTGTAGGGAATGCCCTATAGAGAAGTCTGGCAGAGGTATGGACCGGTATTGGCGGTCACGACCCATTCAAAACCTGTTCAGCTGCGGCAGCTCTCCGTAGGTTTTGATTGCTCTCTGTGAATGTTTGCAATAGTAATGTTCAATGAGGAGAAAATCAAGAACCTGCAGAGAAATACCGCTCTCCAGTGTCATCTGTGGAACATTTCTGTCCCACAGAGGTGATTCTGCTTTTCATAGTCTTTGTTGTTGGTGTTCGGGGAGCATTTTGTTTCGAATCTCGGTGTGCACCAAGTTCTTTGTTTTTTTTCCCTGTTTTATGTGTGGTTTGTGTGTTTTCATGCATCCGCTATCTGTGTTTAGTGTCTGTTTTTAACCATGTTCTTTTCTTTTGTGCTTATGCTTATGTTCATTGTTTAGAATAGGGTTCAAGAACAGCCAGAAGCATCTTTCTTTCTGAGGTAATTGTGAAGTTAATTAAAGTGCAGAAAGCAATATTCTATGGGGTTCAGTATGGTGTTAATGAGATGGAGACTAGAGATGTCCGCTCCTTGCTGATCAGCATAAGGTTAGTTTGGGGTTAATAACAGACACAGTCTCACCTTAGGGGTAGGAGTGGGGTTCATTAACTGGCAGAGGCTGCCCATACCAGAGGTTCAAAGTGTGGTTAATGAAAGGATTTGGTCAACTTCTGTGTTGTGCTAGGGGTCATACAATAGGTTTCTCGCTGTGAATGCAGCGGTGGGGGTAGCACTGTATTTTACTCATCGCTCTCCTTCTTCACAGGCCTAGGAAGACTCCACCCATCTGATGGCGAGATGGGAGGCGGATGGAACACCACTCAGCCTCACGATGTGCAGCCCGGTGGCATCATTGTGCCAGTCGTCTTCTCACTCATCTTCCTGCTTGGCACAGTGGGAAATGGGCTAGTGCTAGCCGTACTGTTGCGCAATGGCCAGATGAAGTACAACACCACCAACCTCTTCATCCTGAACCTGGGCGTGGCCGACCTGTGCTTCATCATTTGCTGCGTGCCCTTCCAAGCCACCATCTACACACTTGATGGCTGGCTCTTCGGTGCCTTCCTCTGCAAGGCTGTGCACTTCTTCATCTACCTCACAATGTATGCCAGTAGCTTCACTCTGGCTGCCGTGTCTGTGGACAGGTGAGCGCTATCATAGTTGTTGGAAATTAGCTTTTTGGCACTTGAGCTACACCTCACCTGAAGATGGCCAACAAAGCTGAAACATGTCTTAGGCTGCTTGTGTTGCCATGTAGTAGAGCAGTGGGCTAGTGGTTTGAGCCGCGCTTCTGCTTTTGTGATGGAGCCAAGACTGATTAGCATATGACTGGTCTGAGTCTGTAATAGCACAAACTAAAAAATAATGGAATGGAATGATAGTGGTTCTCATTTTACAGACAAGCTACCAGATTAGGAAATAGATTGCTGCAGAGTAATTCTCAGGGATTGATACGCTTTCGTTTCAGTATTTCCATCTATCACGTACAGCCCACAAAATGTTAGAAATACAATTACAAGCCCCAGAATGCAGTCTGCTGTTGGATGAAAAGTCAAGTAGTATCTGTTGATACAGAGACAGTTAGGAATTGTGCCATACATTCCAGCTTACTAATTGAAAATATTTTCTGCTAAATCTGCTTAGCTGGCAAATTAATTTTCAGACATATCTTGGACTATCAGGATGAACCTTCCAGGTGGCTCCAGAAGCATCTTGGAGCTTGGTGTTACTCTTTAGTGCATTCATTTGATATTTTATTTAAACTACTAGAATTTGCCTTGTTTTCTGAGGGACGGATACAACGTAATGCCTAGAAAAGCATATTGCTGTCCTGTAGCCAGTAAAAATCATGTGTAGCTGTTGAACAAGAATTTCTGCCAGAATTCTTTGCTGCTCCCAATTACCACCCCTTATTGTTTTCAATTCCCTTTGCTTGTCTTTATTCCGCCCGTTGCTGCCACTCATCTGGCCACAGGCATCCTCAGAGCCTTCTACTCAAAAAGTGAAAAGAAGGCCTGTTAATCAACACTACTGAGAAACGAAGGCCGAGATCCCCCTCCCACTGGATTTGCCTCTAACCTGCTGACCAACTCAGACCAGGCACCACTCCTCCTGGGATTGGGCATCTTTGAGCAAGAAACACCACTGTAGTCCTTGTTGTGGGGTATTTGATCCGCTCCGGTCTGGTTCTCTGATTAGAAAAAAGTGTGTTTAATGAGGGTGGACGAAGCGTAATCCCGGTTATTTTTGCAGAATGTATGGCAGCAATTTTAACCACAGCTCTACCTGTTCCTCCTCTCCCCCACTCTCCTTTTTTCTCAACCCCTTTAGAAACAAGTACACAGGGGCGGCTCCTCCACTAGGGCGGAGGAGCGTCGCCCCACTTCATTCTCACAGTGTGAGAAAGCCAAAACATAAAATGGTAATAACTAAAAGTTATTACCATTTTATGTTTTCTTTGCGCATTGCAGGTGGGCGGGGCTGCTCTGCTCTTTGAGCAGGGTAGGCGAGGAGTGGTTTACCTACTCCGAAGGATGCAAAGACTATTTGCTCGGCCCTCTCGGGCTGCCCAAACCAGTCATGCGCACTCTGCCCTTTTCCATGCAGGCTGCATTAGAACATGGCCACCTCATGAATTTTATTTTTGTGGTTGTTTTTTTTATTTCCATGTGATGCCCACCCCGGCGAAACTACTGCAAGTATATCCTATATTAATAGGGCCAAATGTTCCCAGGCTCAGAAAGCACACTATAAAAAAGGATACGCACATACAGATGCTAGTTGAGGCAGTGGCCTAATAAAATCTTAATTACCACCCCTGCTAAATACACAAAGGGTTCCCCCAGCCAGAGACTTATTAAAGCCTGGGCAAGGTGGGCAATTGTCGATGGCCCCCACCTTCCAAGGGCCCTCTGGGAAAGTGTACTTTCTATCTCACTTATGTGTATTTTCGTATCTTAACCTTCAACACATAATTCAATATTGTTAAGCAACATACGGCTTGAATGAGCAAAATATGGGGGAAATAATATTACAAGATATTCCAAACAGGGGCTTCTTGAAATTTTATTGCAAGAGTCCACCAAAACCTTAAGATGACACTTTACCCAGCACACCGAGGTGCTGGCGATTCCTGCGGCAGCCGCAGGTAAGAGCGGTGGCGGGGGGGGGGGGGGGGGGGGGGGTGAGGGGGGGGGGGGGGTAGCGTTGCAGCAGATAAAAGAGGGGAGGCCGTCGCCCCCAAAACCAAAAACTTGTGCTGGCTCTGGCGGACTCCAGCCCCCCCCAACCCACACTGCTTGTCCTCAGCCTCCGCCTCAACTGACCTAACCAACGAGCTCTGTCCTGCACATCTTTCTTGTTTGCCTATCTTAGTTTGTTTCTAATCTCGCCCCATTCCTGTCTCATTTTAAGTACCTGATTTTTTTCCCTTCTCACCAGTCTGTTTCTTCCATCAGGTTTATTTCCCCTCCATTTTTTCATACCACTTGCCTCTGTGTCACCTGTCTCCCTCTTTTTAACTCAACTGCCTCTTTCTCAGTGGGCACGTCTTTTTTATCACTTCTAGCTCACATTTCCAGGATCCAGCTTCAGTCCTTTTTTTCTATCTTTCTTGCATCTTTCTCACCAGCCACCTCTTTATCACTCTCTATCTGTTCTTTCTCTCTATAAGGTGTCTGCTTCTCAACTGTTTCGTTATCACGTCTTTCTCTCAGCTGTCTCTTTCTCGCTCAGCTGTGCCCTTCTCAGCTATCTGTGTATAGCCTCTCTCACCAACCTGCTTGGCTCTCTCATTTGTATGTTTCTCACAAGCCTGTCTCTGTAGCACCTTTTCTCTCTCAGCTCTTTCTTTATTACTGGTCTCTGTCATCTCTGTTATTTTATGTGCATGTGAGGAGTGTACAGCTCACCCGGGACGCTAATAAAAGGGAGCTGTGCTGGCCGTGTCTGGGGTCTAGGTAAAGAGCCATGTCTTCAGTTTCTTGTGGAACTCAAGAACAGAGATGGAGGCTGTGATTTGTAGGAGGAGGTCATTCCAAGCTTTAACAGTAAAGTATGTGAATGCTTGACTGCCGGCTCCAGCTTTGCATATGCGGGGAATGTGTGCAAGCAGGAGCGAAGGTTTCCGATCTCACATCTATCTCCCATTGACCTCTTCTCAGCTGCCTATTATTAACCTGTCTCTATCATAGTATCTCTTGCAGCTGATTACCCCTTTCTTTCATATGTCTCCATTTCACCTCCGTGTCCCTTTATGTTTGGTTTCCTCCTAGTCTCTCACTCCTAATTCTTTATCTCCCTCTCTCACAAACACACCCATCTCTCCCTCTATCTCTCACTTGTTTCCTACTACTGCTGTATTTGTCTTTCTCTATGTCATCTCATTTTTAGGTCTCGGCACTAGACGGCGCACATGCGCTGTCTCTAACCGAGAAATGTTGTATCTAGATCGTGGGCTTATAGCCCGCCCATAGGATTCCCATTTCCTGTCACCATTGTCGCTCCATTTTTTGTCCTCCCACTTGTCAAGGACATGCACATGCCTTGCTTTTTCCGGTGTTTAGCCCTCCCGGAGTTCACCGCCCAACTATATATAAACACACACAGCGGGCATTGGTTTGGGACTACTTTTGTATTTTTCGGGACGGTGGTCTCAGTTCCAACCATGTCCTGAGGTGACAACATTTGAGCTTTTTGTAAAGAAAAGTGGCCTTTATCCCAAACAATTACAGAAACTGACTAAGGTAACTCTAGAATTAGATTGTCTATTCTACGACTTTTTTTAAGTTGAAGGTTCCTGAAAGTTATGCAGGAACATACATGGCACAGTGGATAATATTGATGTCTCACAGGCAGTCATGCAAAAATGTCTTCTTTGCCATCTAAGAATTCTTAGTTGCTCATACTGTCAAAGGCTATAAAAACTATTTGAAAGAGGGGTCTTCTATGGACACATATACCTAGAAGGGTAGGTAGGATTTTGCTTTCATGCCAGCTTAGTTGCATGCATTGTATTCAAATATCCCTTGTTTTGATCAGTGTGCAAATGCCACATACGAGAGTTTAGAGGCAGTGGGGGTGGCGAAGAATCCATCAAAAGACACAATAACAAAGAAGACTTGTCATGGATAGCTGCCTCCCATACATTCACCATTCCTTTAAAACAAAACTGACGAGATTAATTTGAATATGTTAAGCTTTCAGTATAAAACCACCCCCAACGTTTCCAAACAGGCCAGCCTCTTTAAAAAGTCACTAGAGTTAGAAGAAAGTCAGCCATATGACTGGGGTTGTTTTTTTCATCATCAGCCTTAACCCAGAGAAATAAATTACGAGGCGCAGAAAAGGGTGAAAGGAGGGAGAACAAGATAGGAAACAGTGAAAACCTGCAGGAGTAAGACAGTTGGGAAGTGTAGGGTCACATTTAGGGATACATTTACCATGTTCGCATCTAAGCCCATGGTTGCCTTCCCAGGTTACTGACTTTGCACATTTCTCCTTTTGTTGACCCACTTCTTATTCATCAATGCGTGCCCGTACCAAAGCAGGACAGGGAGAGTTGGTGCCTGGAGAAATTTCTAGCACAGTTGCACCAAGCAATCCATTGCTTTGGGGTAGAGGAGGTGGCGTAGCGGGCAGACCTGCTGACGTTTGAGCTGAAGAACCAGATTCAAGTCTCTGCATTAACTCAATGTCCTGTGATTCTGGCGAAATCACTTAATGTCCCCATGCCTACCAAAAATGAATGTGTCCATTTGTAATGTAAATGATGCTCATATAAAGTGTTCCAATACCTGCGTGTCAAGTTTGTGCTATATAAAACTGCAAAAGCAATCTAGAAGAAAATTATGCATGGATGTGTGGAATGGGCGCCAGACTGGACTTTAGCCGATCAAGAATGCGAACTGGCTCAGTGTTCTGTTTGTTAATTTAGGACTGAGAGCCTTAAGTACAATCTAATTTAGGTTTGAAGCTGATTGATCTAAAAAAAAAATGCCACTGCAAGTACTAGTTTGTTTCACAGTTTCCGGGTACCTAAGCAGACGTTATAGGAAAAGTTCCAAATCATTGGGAAAAAAAATGAAGTGATGGTGTCTGACATTTAAACCATAATGTAATGAACAAGCTGATACATTATCTAAATTCAATAAGTAAAACACTTTTAGTTGTTTGCTATTCAGAAATTGCCGCTTCCATAGGCAAGCTAACTGTTAGAACCTCGCCTTGTGTCAGAGGTTTGCCTCCTGTGGTGTGGATACATTGTGGCGCCCCTCACCATCGGGGGTTGGTGTCTAAATGCCCATAGTCTAATTGCCCAGCAGGACCAAGATTCATGATTGTCGGCCCAATCGTTGTTGCGGACTAGCTATTGTAGGAGGGTACTTGCTATGTCATACTCATCCCATGTGACAGATTTTCTTCCACACATTGTAAGGTCAAGGTTACCACAGAGCTGAAGTGAATTCAATGGGCTTGTGGTTCCCTAATGCCTTTGTTCCAGACACAGTGAGACTCTCTCCCCTTCTGACAAAAATCAGGATGTGTAATTTAATTCAAACAAATATTTGGACGCACCAGCAACTCAAATAGCACTACTGCAGTGAATTCAACCACTCCATAGTCGAAAATTTGCTCTGACCTCCTTTTTAGGTCTCGGCTCTAGACAACATGCATGCACTGTCTTGAGCTGAGAAATGCTGTATCTAGATTGTGGGCTTACAGCCCACCCATAGGCTTCCCATTTTCTGGCACCGTCGTCGCTCCATTTTTCGTCCTCTCCATTTGTCAAGGGCATGCATATGTCATGCCTCATCCAGTGTTTAGCCCTCCCCGAGTGCACCGCCTAACTACATTTAAACATACGCAGCAGACATTGTTTCGGGACTACTTTTTTATTTTGCGGGACAAGGTTCTCACTTCCATCCATGCACTATAAAATATAACACGCTACCCATGTACACAAGCACTTTAGCGAAACACACACTGTGAGTAAGCGATATATATATGTTGCTATGTAATAGACAACCTAGTCTGCAGTTTGGAGCTCTCTGGATGGTTATGATAACCACAAGTGCGTCTTTGTGCTCCATTCTGCAGTGTGGTGATGCACAGAGGCATCAGAGCAGAATGGCACTGCAACATTATGCTGTGCAACTTTTTTAACTAGCTTTTTATTTCATAGTGTGCACACTGTAGCTCACTTTTAACTTTTAACTCGTTCCGCACTATTGGGCATTTTTTACCTTTGTGTGCTCTCGCACTTGGCCCTGTTCCACCGTGGCTGTGTGCCATTTGCGTAGAGAGCATTTTCTTTTACTTTCTGCCTTGCCCTGCTGGTGACACACTTCCGGGGGCGGAGGGGGAGGTCTAGTTTTGCCGCTCTTTCCTTCACTTAATCTCAATGGGACAGCGGACACGCCACTGGTGCGGCGAAGGTACGCCTAAGGCAAGCCCATCTTCCCGTCCGTGCCTGGACGTCGCCAGACATGCTGCCGGTCCGCTTGGCGAAAAGCAAACCTACTCTCATGGAGACCTACTAGCTATCAGGAAACTGGTCAGCCTATGCGATCATCCCCCATGTAGTTTGCTTGAAGGCCCATTCTGTTGTAGTAGTTGTGGGTTCAATTCATGGATGATTACATCCTCTCCTTCTTTCTTCTCCCCCCACCCCCAGCACATCAATAAACTCCTCATCCCCCGTTCCTTAGCAAAGCATTATGCTGAGGTTTATGATCTGTTGCAGGACGAGTCACCTGACGTTCTCTTTCTAACGGAGACCTGGCTCTCAGTTGATATGGTGGCTGAGCCAGGTCTGGTGGCTTCAGCATTGTGACTCTCAATAGAGAAACGAGAAGAGTTGGTATCGCAATCTTGCTACACCTGTACCTTTGTGACAGAGGTCTTGGTTGACTGTGAGTACACGCGTTTTGGGATTAACCTGAATGCCAGTTACACAATGTCCAGGCCACTGGTCTACTGCCCGCTGGGGTCCTCTAAAGAGTTCAGGGTGGCACTGACTGATGCAGTAAGTTCTCTGGCTCAGAGATCTGCCAACTTCAGCATTATTGGTGACTTGAACCTACATCTCAATAATATACATAACTCTGAAATGGGTAATTTTCTAGCAGGTCTTGCTGCCCTTCAGCGGATTTAACTTGTTCCAGGCCGTACCCATCTTGCAGGCCACTTGCTTGATCCAGTTTTTTCTAATCTTCTTGCTCTCACAGTGAATACCCCCATCCCGATGAGCTAGTCCGATCACTATCTGGTTTCAGTGATACTCTCGGGGGTAGAGCCCTTTCAGAGGGTGGCCCAGAAGTTGATACTTAAACGTCCTTGGCACAAACTGGACATAGATCAATTTCATGCTCTCCTCTCTAAGCACACCCTCAGCATTCCGGATCACCCTGATGCAGCCGATAAAGCTCTATCTAACTGGATTCGGCAGCCGCTTGATATACTCATCCCTGTGAAGTGGTCTAAGAGTCGCAAAAGTAAATCCAGCCCATGGTATAATAGTAAGCTTGCTACTATCCGGAAAGCATGCAAAAGGTTTGAACGGGCAGGTAGACAGGATTATGACTCGGCCCTGAATGGGCATTATCAAGCAGCTGTCAAGAACTATAACAGGGCCATCCAGAAGGAAAGGGTGGCCTACTTTGCTGACGAAATCAGAAGCAGCAGCAATCCCACTAAACGTATATTTTCTTTATTAAGAAGCTGGATAACATCTATAGGACCGTCCCCCCTACCTCGATCAGATCAGGTCCTGTTCATAGACCCCTCTCCACCTCCACACTCTGTCTTCCCTTCAATCTCCCATGATGAGATGCGTATGTTATGTAGTAGGGTCAAATCAGGTTCTCCTGCAGATCCTCTTAAGCTTGAGCAATTTCTTAAATCTTTGTCTTCACTCTTTCACTCTTTACACCTCTGTGTCAGCTGATCAATCTGTCTCTGTCCATGGCGGCTGTCCCCATGGCTTGGAAACAAGCCATGGTTGTCCCTCTGTTAAAAAAAACCCGTATTGGACGTTTCCAAACTCTGGCGAACTTTCGCCCCATCTCTCTCCTGCCGTGGGTGTCCAAGATCACTGCGGCTTACATTAACTCCATTGTGACAGGACACTTGGAAAACAACAGCACGCTTGACTCCTCTCAGAATGGTTTTCGCCAGGGTCACAGCATGGAGACTGCTCTCCTAGCTGTGACTGTATACCTGAGGGAGGCCTTAGATGCCGGACGTACCTTGGCGCTGATACTATTAGATCTCAATGCCACGTTCGACAGGGTATCACATCAGATCCTGTTGCAACGGTTGGAGGAGGCTGGAATCGAGGGCCTGGCCCTGGAATGTTTCACCTCTTTTCTCTCTGAGATAACCTTCCATGTGACGGCCCCCCTTTCGCCCCCTTGATACATGCTATCAAACAAGGGGTTCCACAGGGCTCAGCATTGAGCCCTACGCTATTTAACTTGTATGTCCAACCTTTAGCAGCAGTGGCCAGGAGTAGAGGACTAACGGTGGTATCATATGCTGATGATACTCAGTTGGTAGTAGCACTCTCAGATGACTTCACACAGGATGCTCTTAAGTTCGGGAGCGATCTTGCTGCCGTCGCAGAGTGGATGACTGCCAACTGCCTCCAGCTTAATGCTAGCAAATTCGAGATTCTGCTAGTAGGGAGAGATCCTGAGATGTGGAGTGAGAGCTGGTGGCTGGCGACCTTGGGTTGCGCACCTGCCCCCAAACAGGCAGTTAAAAACCTGGGCGTATGGGTTGACTCAGACCTCAGTTTCCAGGTCCAAACCAAAAAAGTCGCTGGGACCTGCTTTGGACTCCTGCGAGGGCTCAAACCACTGTTGTTTTTTTGATCCCACAGTCCATCAAGTCATCATCCAGGCTTCCATATGTGTAAGAACAAGGGTACCCCTGACACAAATTCCTAAATCAGGGAAAATAACTAGAATGTAAATATTACAATATAGGAAAGTTGAAAATATTTGTGGACCTAAATATTACATGTCATGAAAGTATACATGCAACCTCTATTCCATGGTATCAAAATAATTTTTTATTATTTTTGCAAATCAATTATACTGAATATACACATTAAAAAGGGATAGAAAACATATAATCCTCTATGTTCAAATTTACACTGTGATCTGGCAGTAAAGATACAAAAATCAATTCTTATATTGATCCAAAATCAAGTACATTTCGCACAGTGTCAATAGTAGATGTCTTCGAAATGAAATTATTTACAATAGTTCAATTTGTATCAAGGCATATACACAGAGAAAATGATCACTTCATTATATACAATGGACATTCATTTCTGGCATGGCTCTTGGAAATCTGTGTCCTCCAGGCTTCCATCATGTCTAGGCTGGATTATGCCAGTTCTCTCTACCTGGGGGTTAATAAGGCTGAAATCCTTCATCTGCAGAGGGTTCAAAACGCAGCTGCTAGAACTCTACTTGGCCTCCCTAGAACTTGCCCTACGACCAACGCCATCCGCCGACTACATTGGCTGCTGGTGGCAAGGCGTATTGATTCAAGTCCCTCTGCATTGCCTTCAAAATCATAAACTTCTCCCCAGGTATCCTGGCGAACCTGCTTTCACCTTATACACCTACTCGCCTACTATGATCTATAGGCCAGCATCTGGCGGTCCCTCAGGTGAGGATGATGCATGCAGGAGGACGCTCCTTCCGCACCTTGGCTGCAAAACTGTGGAATTCTTGCGCACATCCGTAGCATTGACAAGTATCTGGCATTCCGCAAGGCCATTAAAACGGACTGTTTCCCTTCGTTTCAGTCCTTGTCTTCCGATAGTAGCCTTCCAACCTCCGTCTGTTAGTGCTGGGATGTACCTTTGCTGGGGCAGCTGCGCGCTATACAAAACTTGTAACTTAACATAACTTTTAGAACTTGAATGAGGGGCTGCAGTTTTTTGGGGGGGCTAGGAAAAGACCCGCATCCCACTTATTACCTTAGGACAACAAATCACTTCACCACCTCCACTTTCAAGGAGAGGCACCCCCCCCTGCTCTGGTGATGACAAACTTCACCTCCCCTACTGTTGCGCACAAGCATTCCTTCTATGAATATCAACTGGATGCCCTCATTACCTGTGGCGGCCGCTGCCTATGTAAAGTGGTAGGGCGGGGTTGGATAATAAAAAAAAAAAAGATATATAAAAAACGTACCTGCTGCTCGGCTCCACTTCCGCTGATGCTGCTAGTTGCCTCGTAGCTCCTCAGAAGTGGATGTGCCTCAAAGCCCAGACTCACCACCCAATCCAGACGCTGCTCTCATGCTATGAGAGCAGCGCCAGGATTGGTCTGAGCAGACTCATTTACCTCTCAGAGAGTGCCTGGGAGTCTGTGCTGTTTCTCCAACTCGGCTGTGTAACATTGCTTGGTTAGAGAAGCATAAGTGTGCATGTCTGTTTGGCCAGCCTAAGACGGCCTGCCAAACAGACATGCGCACTTACAACTGCACACTACTCCTCCTCCTCCTTCGCCCTGTCATGACAGGCACCACCCTATAGTTATTGAGCCACTCAGGACTGTTATAAATAACATTATTATAACTTTGTGTTATTATCATTTTATATATCCTCTGCTGGCTCTGGGCAGTGGGGCTACACTTCTTTGCCATTACATAGGAACCGCCCCTGCTCATTACTCGCAACCGGATAGACTTCACCAGCTACTCTTTATACTTGTCCCCATCAGAGTCGGCTGCAGCCATCCCTCCTGCAGAACACCTGTGTATTGACACAGAAGTAGGACTACAGGGATGAACAGTCTGACATCCCTCTTGCATGTACTACATAAGCTGCTCCAGCTTTGATGACTGCTGAAACGCGTTCTAATACCGTCCCCATCTTGGAGATCGCATTCAAGAATGCTGCAGATAACTATTTACTATTGTTGTGATACAGTGCCTAAAGCGGGACAAAATCTTCAACAATTGATACATTATTTTTCTGTTACTACGTATTTCATTGATAATGGTAACCCTACGAGGAAATACAGTATGAGAGAAGTCTTAATTTGCAAAATGCACGCAAAAGTACATATTCCATAGACTGGATTTCTGTGAGGATTTCCATAGAAAATATGTTTGTATTTAATCTCATGCGACCTATACCACTGACAATAGCTCGGAGCTCCGCCATTGCCGAAACCCATGCTCTTTGTGCCAATGCTTCTTTATGTTTCTATTTCATCTCATCCTTTATGAAAGCGAAACACAGAGGCACTTTTTACTGGTGCTTTCTTCAATAGCAACCACATTCTGCAGGCGGGCCCTATCATTTGTGCCACCCACTGGTTGTGCAGGTTTGAGTTAGGCCCCTGGGTTGATGTCAGGGGGCATAAAAGAAGATTACACTGCTAAAGAAGCACAACTTGCTTTAGTTCAAGGCATACTTTTAAACTACCAGTTGGGTTCTGTAGAACATTACAGAAAACCTGGTACGTGAAAATTTGGTAATGGTGAAGAGGCCAACAGAGATAAAACCAGACCTCAATAATTCAATATTTTTGAGGGATAAACAAAAACGTTTTGTCCTTTTCTAATAAATGTGATCATAGCTAAAGCAATACAGATGCAAACGTGCATCTCTAGAGGCTCATTATTTAACTGCCTTTGGTGTATTACTGTACACTTAATTGTAATGAAGTTTAAGTAATTAATTACAGGTTTTATTATAGCCTAAATAAAACTCGCCCTGCAGAGGTGATTTTCATTCAGACGAAGACCATGTACCCCTCTTCAAAATGACAAGTCCAATTCCAAATAATAGAAACACTGCACACATCTCATATTTTAAAAGTTAGGACCAAACAAGCATTGGCAAATTAAATAAGCCTGATTTGTAACAGGAACATATTTTTCTGTCTGTGGTATGTTTAGGCGCTCAATAAGTCATTATAATTGTACTGTCACTCTTCCTTGCACTCATACATGCATTCATCCACCCACTGACTCATTCTGCATCACATACTTATCCATCCACATTAAAACAGACACATAAGCTCAACAACCATATGGAAGATAAAAGAATAAAACAGAAAAACGAAAAACATGCCTCCCTGTAAACGTGGCAGGCATATGCTTGCAATAAAAAATGAGTGATCCTAGACCAATCAATCAGAAGATTATTAAATACAAGGTGATGATTATTGACCTCACAATATGTTAGCTCACAAACGTATATCAATCGTACGTTTCATCAACAGAACATGAAGTGCAGCACAACAATTTTTATTATTACAATGTATTTATTTGAAAAATTTGGACTAAGGTTAAACAAACCTTAGAGGGTCATAAAAGGGTAAAGAGAGATGAATTCAAAGAACGAATGGAAAGGTGTGCTCGAACATATGAAGGAGTCAAGAGGACTCTGAGTTTGTCTAACAGAAGATGAGAAGCATAGATCTACATAACTGTACATAAACTGATATTACATATACAGTTCAATGCAACCTGGCCATATTAAAAAGCAATCGTTTGTTAAAGTATATTTATAAAATGCAAAATAAATTGTTCTAAGCAGGGACAAGGGTAGTGGAAACGATGGTCCAGGTGCGCGAAGGGGATAGCGCCAATGTTTCGATCCGACTTATCGGCAGGAGAGGGAAATTATTGCCTCGCCCATGCGGATCTTCCTCAGGACAGGGGAAGGGGTGAAGTGACCCTTATCAAAATAATTCTTACAATTTACACCCAGGTCCGTGGTCTATTTTGGGTTACCCCACTGGCTATAATGGTTGCAATAAAAAATTCAACATAGCAGTGGTTAGTCAATCGCAATGGTATAGTAAATGGTGTACTATTGCTTTAAGTTCCAGCAGGGGTGTATCTTTAGAAGCAAAGTGTTGACCTTCTTGTTGTGGTATACAAAAGTATACACTCTGCACAATGCCATCCCAAGTGGCCACTCTGGCAGAGTATAGTGTATCAAAGTTATACTGATCCAAGGTGGCCAACATAATGCTTCTAAATATGATGGCCATCTTGGGACTGTCAAACATTATACATTATGAACTATACTATTCCAGGATGACTCCTCAGCTTTTAGATAGTGACTGCATAGGGCACAGCACACTGCAAATGAGATGAGCAGTGAGTGAGTGTCCTGGTTGACCCGTCAGGAAAGTGGCAGGACACACCCGGAAATAAATGATTGGGGACCTATAAAGGAAAACATGAAAAACCAAATGTAAGAAAGTTGATTATTATTTGTGGTGTGTGACTGCCCATCTCAATGAAAAGTAACAGTTATTGTTAGGGTGAGCCCTCAGCGTCACTAAATTAACCTGAGCTCCGTCCCCGGGGAGCGGTGGCACAAAGTAGATAAGCTTAACTTAGGGCAATATATAATGTATTTATGCAGCACCACAACAGTAATAAAGCCAAAACACCAAGAAATAAAAATCCCAAACCAATTAGAAAAATGTAATAAACAAAATGACACAAAACCAACAAAGTTACAAAGTTACAATAAGGGAAACCAGAGAAGTTCGTTTTTAAAGTTTTAGGTGAAAACAACACCAAAAAGCACAAAGGGCCAATGGTAGCCAATGGTCGCAGTAGACCAGGACCTATGTGCGATTTGAGGTGAACAGCGATGGAGCGCGGATCAGATATACCAAGTGAATTGGTCCTTGTGAAAGCCTAGAAGTCGAAAAATGTGAAAAGGTTTCCACGTACTACTTTATAAAGGGATGCAGTCACTTTCTTTAAATAAAACATTGGAATTTCTTCTAAGTCCCAACGTACAACACAACTGTCCCTTTTTGAAGAAAAATTCTTTCCGTGCTGAACGTCGCTGACACTCAGCCACCACTGTAGAACTGAAGTCCAGATACCTGAAGTAGGTTGGTCTCGCTGACACTCTGGAGCTTTGAAGTATCTTGCTGAAAATCTTCGGAATCCCAGACTATGTAGTATTTTCAGAGGTATGGAGATTTCCGTGCTGGACTAAGCTGAAATTCAGTCTGATGCTGTGAAAGTGCTGGTAAAGATACTTTTCCTGGCAGGACCCTCTGAAGCTCTGGAGAAAACTTTTCAAACTTTTTTGTGTGTCTAAGCAATTACAGGCGCACACTTCTAAGACTCCTAGGATGTCAGAGGAAGACACTAGAGACTCTCAGAGGCCAACAGTAAAGTCCAGTCCAGGTCCATTTTCCATTGGACAGCTAGGCACTTCAGGGGAAAAAAGGCCTATGGCACACTGTATCGTCCCTGTAGCCACAAAGGAGTTAGTCATCTGACCCTTGACGTCTGCTTCTTTGTCCTGGGTATAAGAGGGAGCTGGTCCAGTCCTTCGGGGCTCCTTTCAGATCACAGAGAGCAGGTCCAGAAAGGGTTCTGACAATGTTGCCTTGTGGTGCCACATAAATGGTTGCTTTAGCTAAGGGGTTGGGGTGACTCTTGGACACTTCCCAACCATTGCTATAAAAGTTCCCAGGCCCACGCTTACCTACGTTTTCAGTAGTTCCTGTTTGCCTTACTGCAGACAGACCAAAAATGCACTGTGTCTGGGCTATTCCAAAACGACCAAGTAGGGGAAGTGTACTATGTAAATTAGTAGTGTCCTTCCACATCTATCACTATAATCCTGTTTGAAGCAGACCCTGGACTCATCACAAAAAATGAGACTGAAGTCTGGTAAAACAAAGCAGGGTCCTTCAGCAACCAGGAGGGGGTGTACAAAATAGTGTTCTAGTTCTATTTGCTCCCTGAAAATGTGTTACTTGGGCCTCACTCAGGTCTTTCGGGCCGAATGTGAAAATGTTGTGTCAACAGGATGAGCATCCACCCCCTACCTTGAATGTCCAGTTGAGCTTAGAGAAGTGATTATTAACCATTTAGGTCAACTTGTTTTATTCTGTTTCTATCATGGAAGGAATTTCACAACTCATCAAAGGCCAGGTACTGGCTGGGCAGCTGTTGGACATCTAATGCAAAGTAGCCCCCAGAAGCTTCACACAGGGGAAAGGTAACTTACTAAAAGTTACTTTTCTTAATAGTTATTACAAATCTGACTTCACCATTGAATTAGATTGTTAAACTATTAAGAATAGCGGTTTCATTCTTTTTCTAGTTGGCCCAAAACCTGAAAGTAATATTTCTATCTGTACTTTTAGAATGTACTCTGGTTTTCTCTATTCTACAGCCATGCCTGTCACAGTGAAAATAGCTCAATCATTAATCTGTCCTCAGGAGAACCAAAATGTAGGTAAATGTTGTGTTTTTAATACAAGGGCTTAGAAGACAAATGTGCTTGCCAGCTAAGAGGGTCTAACCAGTATTATCATAGTGCAACTCTTCTACTGCCAAAGTCTGTCAGAGGAAGCAACCAACATGAAAACATCCTTGCTTACTACAGTATTTTGTGAGATTTCAGGTAATGAAAGGCCTATTTACAGGCATTAACTTAATCTAATACTAATTACCCATATAGGCCTATTGGCTTAACATATGATTTCATCTATAAATAAGTCTTGCTTAATGCCCATGTAAGTTTCCTTAATAAATAATTGGATCTGTGGTATCTGAGTTAACGTTGCCTAATGAACCAATCAGGCCAGTAACCCTTATAAGTGGCTCATTACTAGCAACAACTCAGGCCTACATTATATAACATAAGCTTTCCCATAAATTATTACATTACACAGATGAACAGAATTAGAGTTGGCAAAATAATAAATAACGCCTCTAAAGAGGAGCTACTAAGGATTCTCGCAATGCACATCTTCTATCCTAGAGGTTTGTCAGAGAGGTAACTAATACCATACCCCTTGCCTGTTGTAGCAATTTAAGAGAATCCATATAACAAAAAGTCTTTCTGCGAGGTTTAGCACAGTGCAATGTCAATCTACCCATAAAGAGTTACTGCATTTAACATATGTTTTTCATAATAGATAAGTCAGGCCATTTGCTTTTGTCGTAAATTTTTATTAGATTTTCCTAATGACCAGATCAGGCCTAGAGCCTTGATCAACAGCCTGTCACCATAACAAATTTAGTCCTACTGTATTGTGCAAAAGCTTTCTCACAAGGCAAAAGTTGCAATGCAAGCACTCTTTTTCAGTGGAAGCACAAAACTTCTGCCCAATCAGAATCTACTGATGCAAATCAAGATTCGGGTAGGGCTAAGCCTCTCCCTCAGCTGTCATAAAATTACAAATATATCCAAATTTACACTTGGCAAAACATTTTAATCCCTTCCCTAAAATGGTGTAACAAGGATTCTCACGGTGTAAATCTTCTAGCCTAAGGGTTTGTCACAGGACTAAACACTAAACCCTAGTCTACTGTGGTAATCTGTGAAAGACCCTGTAACAAAATACCTGGCAAAGGTTAGTACAGTGTAATGATGGCCCACCCCATATGGTTTTCACAATATAGATTTCAGGATTCTGCCTTGGCCATAACCTGTCAGAATAAGCAGACCCAGCCAATGGCCTTGATCAGTAGTGTGTCACCATACCCAGCTCAGTCCTACTGTGTTCAGTATAAGCTTTCTCACAAGGCAACAAACTGCAATGCAAACACACCTTTTCTGCGGCATATGCACAGTTTCTGCCCAGTCAAAATCTATACTCAAAAAAGCCAACATCTGGGCAATCAGAAAGCCTTACTCACATCAGTGCTTGCTAAAACTCATTTTCTGCTGACCATATGAGGTCTGGCCACAGCTGCAGTGTCAAGCTAGACCTAATAATGGATGATGGTGAGTGGGTCACCATATCACACGTGATATAGCACACAATAATAATAATAATAATAACAATGCTTCTGTTATATCAATCTACCACTATATTGTAAGCTACATCTATATTTACTATTTATAAATACTTTCACACCTCACAAGTTAAGTGAGTGGGGTTAATAATACTAAATAGATGCTTACCATACAATATAATTGTAGGCTGATGTAGTGGATGCAATGTTATTGTAGGTTGGTATTAGCGACTTCAATATAGTGTCCTACAAACCTGTTGATTTGCATGAAAGACCTCTTGAACCCCCCCTCTACATCATTGAAAAACAGAGGGTTATTATTCCAGTTTTATAAAATATGCACTTACTAACCTGGTGTTTGATATTGGTGCACCACAGTAAAATGCTTTTTCTGTACTTTCTGCTGAAGGTTCCTCCAAGAGAGCCTTTGCTACAATTGCTACAAGTACCAGGACCAATGAAACCTGATGATGCTTGTCTGTAAAAAAAAGCTTATAAAATAATAATGTACTACTTATACTGTCTGTCCTAATAATGTCTTCATGACGGCTTGACCTTTATGGGCACCCTCTGTGGCGATAGCTGAAGTGACGACATTGCTCAGCTTTCTCCCCGCTCCTCTGTTCCATCTTCAGTCTGCTCGTCCGCTCCTCTGTTTCTTTCTTTCCTCTGACCTTTGTTGCCCTAGAAATGCCTCCAAATGCTCATTATAGGTACCCTTTGAGGGGGCGACTTGTAATAGGTACATGTTTCAACATAGTTAGGTTGTGCTTGATTAAAGCACAGCTGACGGCAGACCTAATGTGATCAACAGCACAATTTATTTTAGAAGTACTGCTGAGAGAGGGGCTTAGGCTCTGCCCACATGTTGGTTTTCTGGAGTACAGCATTTTATTGGTCATACGTTATGGGCTTCCATCGAAAAAGAGTGCATGTATTGCCAGTGGTAAAAACTATAAGGATTATTGGCTCACTGGGAAACGTGTTGTTAGATTCCATAGTTTTGATCCATTTATTATGAAAGTTATGAGAAAGGCAATAGGCCTAATTTATTATGAAAATTAAGTTAAAAGGCTATAGGTTATTATGGGTTGCTTGTAATTATGCTGTGCTAAAGCCTGTAGGCTGGTATTTTGTTACATGGAATTTTTACAGGTTACCATAGTAGACAAGGGTTTTCGTGTAGATGACCCATACAAACAATCCTTGGGGAATAGATTTGCACAACAATAATCCTTGTTAAGCCCTCTTAGAAGGAACAGTGTTCTGCTTTGCCAACTATAATGTTGTACCCACCAAGAACAGAAGCGGTACAAAAGGGGGTGGAGATGGACGGAGCATCAGAATCAATCAAACACTCACACCCAGTCAAAAGATCTGGGTTAAATCCATCACCGTTCTTTAGCCCACTCTCCCACCCCAGTTCAGACATGGCTATATGCAAATCAGTCAGACCCTGTGCCTCATGGGAACAGTCCAGCCCGAACTGCCAAGCCATGTCTTCCCTGGACCGGAAACAAGCTTCAGAAGACCTGTTTCTGGCATTCCATCACCTCCCCCTTTTGTACCGCTTTTGGCCACCATAAGTGTGGCAGGGTATGCTCAGACGTGAGTCCCTTGCTCACTTTGCCACTGGATTCAAGCAAGCCGGGCTGAAGACGGCTGGAATGCCAGAAACCGGTCCTCAGAAGCTTGTTTCCGGTCTAGGGAAGACATGGCTTGGCAGTTCAGGCTGGACTGTTCCCATGAGGCACAGGGTCAGACTGATTTGCATATAGCTATGTCTGAACTGGGGTGGCAGAGTGGGCTAAAGAACGGTGATGGATGAAACCCAGATCTTTTGACTGGGTGTGAGTGTTTGATTGATTCAGATGCTACGTCCATCACCACCCCCTTTTGTACCGCTTTTGGCCGCCATAAGTGTGGCAGGGTATGTTCAGACGTGAGTCCCTTGCTCCCTTTGCCACTGGATTCAAGCAAGCCGGGCTGAAGACGGCTGGAATACCAGAAACCGGTCCTCGGAAGCTTGTTTCCGGTCCAGGGAAGACATGGCTTGGCAGTTCAGTAGCGAAAAAGTCCTGTGCGAAACGGACTCGTACGCTACTCGCTTTTTGGAATTAGGAACCCGGTCCTTATATATGGGACGGGGTCAAGAGAGCACACCATACCTCGCCAACCTCAGAAGGAAGCACTAGCTGGTATTCCCCGAGGATCTGTATAAACAAAGACAGACCTATTGAATATCGGGTGTTTCCGATATACTGTTGATGAAGGAACTCTAATACGGGGATATCATACTCCGCCGTGCATCCTTGCATGCCTCCATGTTCGACTATGCAATAAAGGTCAGAAGTGCAAGGACTTTACGGGTGAAAAATATTGTCCAATTGAATATAAAATAACACAAAGATACTGATAGGTCAAGACCATGGCTGATTGACGTTACTCTTATCCCTGGTCCGAGATTTACTGGACATCGAACTCAAATATACCTCACTTATCATCAACTTTTGAGAAACTTATAAACCTATATGCCCTGAGGAAGCTCCCCTTGAGGGAGAGAAACGTGTTGGCTGATTTGTTTGATAATGAGAAGCTGTTTTATGAAAAGAATAAATGAATAAAGAAGAAACTTTTTGCACACAAGTATCACTCTCTTTGGACTTTTTTCAATACGTGCACCCCCAACCAATATTACAAATATAATGTTGTACCCCTTGAAATTTCTTGACAGTATGCCTGATGGTTTCCTTGTAGGAAAGCTTATGCTAAGTAGAGGAGGCCTGAGTTGGTTATTTGACAAGGCAATGATAATGGCTATCTAATGATTGGTTCACTTACAAACGTTACATCCAGTGCCATAAGTCTGATCTTTTTATTATGAAACGTTATGACAAAGGCAGTAAGCCTGTCTAAATTATTGGGAAAAGCCAGTAGGCCTTTAACTGTGTGTGTTATCACACTGGATTACAGGCTGTAGATAGGTATTCTGTTGCATGAAATATCACAGTGGACTGTAGTAGGCAAGGGTGATGGTGTTGGTCACCCCATCTGAAAACCCCAGTTAATAAATGATATACTGCACGACAACCCTTGTTTTGCCCTTCTGCTGGGGGTTGAATAATGTTTTGCCAACTGTAATATTGTACATGTTTGTAATTTTATAACTGTATGCATGATAGTTGCCAGTTTCTGGGCATTGACTAGGCTTATGTTGGTTTTGGTATCAAGCCAATTATAAAGGCTATAGATTTGATTGATTTATTGCAAAAGGTTATGCCAGATACCACAGGTATAGTCTTTTAGTTATTAACATTTACGACAGAAGCAACATGTCTCGTGTATTTATTATGTAACACACTTTAACACCAATAGGGTGTTATGGATGGATTTTTGCTGCACCATGTTAAAGCCTGTAGTCATGTGTTATATGAAATCTTACAGATTACCTGCATATGAAATGATTCTGGTGTTGATTACACACTTTGAAACTCCAGAGGGTAGACAGATTGTAATGTAACCATTGTGGCTAGAATCTCTCCGGAAGACTTGACAGCCCTAATTGTCTGCCATGATCTTGTAATAAAAATCCTTAAAAATACATAACTGGGTACATAGCCTTCATATAAAGTATCGAGCCAATGGGTGAAGCACTCTGCTTCTATCCAAGATAGTAAGCTGCGTGGGGTAATGTGTCAGTCCACGTCAGCCATTGGCTCTACTGCCCTTTAAATGATGGCCTTTGTCTGATCAAATGTCCACATCCGCTCGAAAAGGAGTGAGCTTCAGTGCCAGGGCTGGTGGGCTTTCCACCTTCTCCTTTTATGTGTCTCTTTTGATTAATTTCCTTCCTGTGTTTTTATTTTTAGAGCATACTGTAGCTACCCGAATAGAGTCAACAGGCCACTTGTTTGCTATTCATTCCATCTGCTGTGTGCTACGTCCCACGAGACCACTGGCTTTAAACCAAGCGAACATTATGGAATGGTATTCTAATAGAGTATCAGTATGCTGTATCCCAGGAGGCCCACTGCCTCTAAACCAGGCGACCATCAGAAGCATTGCAAATTGAAATCTAGACCTGTGAAGATTGCCAGTGCTTGTTTTTATAATGTATCTATATTGCCTTTTAGGTATAGAAATAGGTGTACAGTTAAACTTGGGCTCTGTGGCCTGCCCCACCCTGAAAAGAGCACTGATAAACATTTCAGTATCTTATATATAATAGAAGCAAAGCAATCTCGGTGCTATCTCCGCCCTAACCTAACAACTTTTACTTACTCAGTCCAATAGCTTGAATCAGCACTGTATCCTGCAGACCACTTCTTCTAAATGCCATTTTAGTGTAAATCAACCATTTATCCTGTCTCATTCAGGTTTTCTACCCTCCATCAACTGAACAAAGAGCAGTACGGCCTGTGCCTTGTCCCTCATCACTATTCCCGGCTGCCACAATACTGCCTTTAATTTCCTACAAATTGTTTTTTTTTCCAGTTCACATTCAGTTCTCTTGTTATTTTGGGAGCTACATCAGGTTAAAGGTGTAGTCTGTGTTCATTGAACTTGCGGGTTTATGTGCTTTCGGCTGCTGATAGTTTTTTCTACTGTGGGCACTCGCAACTCTGAATGTTGAGGCGGACGCTCAATAACGCTACATAAGACGGCAGCCTTCTTCCCTCTCCTCTGGGCCACACCAAATTATTAAAAAAAGGGGCCAAATGAATGGTCTATTTTCATAGTCTGGGGAGCGCTTCAGAGACAAAATGGAGCTTAATCTAAAACTTATTGCACTGTTTCTGGTTGTCCCTCCTGAATTCTTTTGGTTTCAACCATCAGGTGAAGCTTTAATATTATCTGAATTAATACACCTAGATTAAACATTTATCCAAGAGAACCTGGGTACAGTAATACAACAAAAACTGTGGTTTCCCATGATTCATTTAGTAATGTATAACACATTGATCTACCCTGGATACCATTTCGGATATCAGTCAAGTCATCACTGCAACACAACTAAATCAGTTGTCAGCCAACAAATGCAAAAATAGCACTAGAAAACATGAATGAAAGAAAAATCTCAGCAACTATATGTATCATTTCTTAATAGCATGTAAGTAAATATCAAATGTATACAGGTACTTATGAGGTGACGCAGTGCAAAGTACAAAGGTGAGTGCCAAGAATTATATGCAATACAGCTGATAAAGCGAGGATCCGTCAATTCCCGAGAATTAGAACATAAAATAGTCTGTTTCATACAAGGATTTTATAACGTTGCCAGCAAATCCACTCCTGTAATGCAGGAGTCTAAATCGGCGATAGGAATGGCACCTGTTACTGTACATCCTACGAGTAGAGACAAACAGTAATGATATCTAATCACAGTCCTATTGTAATGCCACGCACATTTTAGAAGGAAGGCGGCCTTACTTACATGGCTCAATAATGGACGCATCTTAAAAAATTAAATTGGGGCACAACAGCCTTGTATTTCATTGGCAGATTTACGGTTAAATTGATCAAAGTGCCAAAATAGCGTATGGGTCACTGAACGTGCAAGAGAAATTGACGAGTGTGTGCTCAAGAAATACCTTCATGCAAGCTGAAAAAACCTTTAACTCAGCCCACATGAATGTTTGGTAAATATTTCAAAACCTAATAGAGAAAAATCTATTTCCACTGTAATAAAGGAACAAGGTAAATGTCCAGTAACTCCAGACACAAAGCAGGATCCCGCTTCCACCTCTACTTTTGATGAACGAGACACAGCACCTGCAGCTTCCTTGAGAAATGTCTGAAGAGATGCAATGGTGACGAGTCTGCTAGAAAGGTGCGGAAGTGCCGGGAATGCGTCCGAGCTCGAGTGGAAACCTCACAGTGTTTCATGGCATATTTGATAGAGTCTCTAAGTGTGCAAAAGAAACCGGCTTATATGTACCGCCTTTGCAAATTCTGGATAGGTTCCTGAACCAGTGCTTAATTTGTAAAATATGAAGTGCAGGTGCTCAAAAGTTTGTCAGAGGCCACACCTACTTTTCTCTGGCCCCACCCACTTCCTCCACTGGCTCCACCCATTTACTACATTAGCTCCACCCACATTTTCAACTGGCACTGCTAAAAGTCAGAGATAATATATACCTGGATGGTCCGAATTTCAGCAAGGGAGCCTTCCTCATAGTAAGGTTTTGATAGGAGGTTCCCTTGCCCTGTGACGTCTGACTCTCACCTCCCCCTCTCCGCTCACATCTGGCTAATTCTACCTCACACTTCCGCCACATCACTGCTCAGCTGTCCACCTCCCTCAGGAAGAATCGCAGCCACGTTATTTCCCCCTCACCTCTCTGCCTCATAAAGCACCCACCCTCTCCCCTGCAAACCCACACCCTGCTTCAGTTGTTCCCGACT
The DNA here is from genome assembly GCF_964263255.1 of Lissotriton vulgaris. NCBI lineage: Eukaryota > Metazoa > Chordata > Amphibia > Caudata > Salamandridae > Lissotriton > Lissotriton vulgaris. The sequence goes on along the minus strand of NW_028245873.1, from coordinate 226,590 downwards.
GCCTCTTCCCTCATCGCTTCCCTCCCTTTGCAGTCTGCTCTGGCTCATCCCTGCCTTTATTTCCCCCTCTCCACGGCTCTCATGGTCATCTCTGTGGTCTCCTTCCTTGTTACTCTATGTAGTCAGTCTCTTTTTGTATGATTTTAAAGTGGGTGTGTGTGTGTTTTCTGAAAGGTGGATAACGTTATGGTGTGGCAATGTTTGCATTGGATACCATATCTGTTGAATTTCTGTGATTTAGCATGTTTGAGCCATAATTATTACTCAGTGTTTTAATGAGTTTATTCAGTTAGTTACTATAATACATTTTCCCACCCGCAGCACTTACATATCAGCAGCCAGGAGGGATTGGCCATAGTACCGCTTGGCCTGCCCTGGGCCCTGTACCCGACTCATTGCCAGGGGTCAACATGCATTTCAACAGCAGAAAGGTCAGATGCAAGTTTATAAGCAGTCTAGTACAAACATAGGAAAAACACTTCTTCATGTATTGCACTATTATCCATCACTTTATTTGACGCTGCAAGTGCAACACTTCCTATAGCCAGGAAGGAAGCCTTTTCATTGTGGTTTTACCGTACTAGCACTGCAACATTTAACCTTTTGTTTAATATGTGACAGACAGTGGCTTTGGATTAATGCAGTATAACTTGGACTGCACTTTCAAATTTACATCACGCCTCCTTCACCTCTGAGCACACCCAGCACTCAGTCTAAAATGAAAGACCTACACTGCAAATGAAGCAAACTTCAAATCACCTCTGTCATCCCCAGAGGCTCAAGCAGCCGCCCTTGCACAATTATCCTCGAATTGTAGCTGGATTTGAGTGAATCACTGGCAGAGACTGAGTGCTCGTAAGAGACACGAGTGACTGCTTGGGAGGGGCACCCGCCCTCAGAAAACCACTGTGTGATGCTTAAGCGCTGCGGGCTGCCCCTGTGTCCCACAGGTGACTCCTGTAACAACAGGTGCTGCTGGGGTCCACGTGTATCCTAAGGACACTATCTTATAAACTGATGCCATCGGGGAATTTCTTTTTGTTTCTTAAAACTATTTTTTTAAATATATATGATATAATATAATATAATGTAGATAAAAAGGCCGGATACGTAGCTCCTTCTATCTTGGCGCGCATTACAAAGTGAACAAATCTGCTTGCCGGGCACAGCCCCGGGCCCAACCCCCACAGATCTGATGACCGCGTCCTGCCCTGAAGCGAAACTGAATCCAGTACTAGAATTAAAATGTAATTTGAATTACAATTAAATGTAAACCTATCTGATGATCAGAAATTATTGCAAAGCACGTGTCAACAGAATACTCTTACCAACGGTGACTGTGACCAATATACACCTAAATAAAAGTTGACAGGCTAATTGCATGAGAGCGAATACAGTGGAGTCATTTAGTGGCAATTCCGATCAAACTTCAAAATGTTTTCGAATGAAAATAAAACCAATCACTTTGGAAACGTTCGTTTTTACCCTCTTCCTTAAGTGACTATTTCCAGGTTGCATTTTTAAGTGCGATTACCAACTTCACAGGAAGAGTGCAGCTCGAAACGTGCAGCAAGTGCTTCTGTGCTTAAGTACAGCGAGTAGCAGTAATACGTGGTGTACATTGGCAAAAGTGTTTCAGAAACGGCGCACTTAAAAGCAGCTGAAGAAAAAACATCTACCCGACAAGTGAGCTTGTGGTTTTTTAGCGCGCTTAAAAATAGAATACACGTTGATGTTCAAGAATCAATTTGGCAGGGGAGGGGGGTTGACCCTGGATGCACCCCACGACTCCAATGAACAGAACTCCCATGACCCAAGAGAGCTCTTGAAGTACACACCACGGGAAAGATGGGCGGGAAAGTGTGAGGGGCGTGAAGTGTTTTTAACATGTCCGCAAATACACAGTAAGTGAGTGATGAGGCCAGGGTGACAATACTGCCCACCAAAGAAGTAAAGAGCATAGTTATACCTCTAAAACATGTCTGTATGAAGGCCGAACACAATAGCACAGTTAACACATGTGGGGTGATATTGTGTTACAGTGAACACAGCACTGCTACAGCGATTATAGGATTGAGATAGTTCAGTGGGTTAATGTAGCTTCTGCAGAGAATTGTCCATAATGTGCACATAACAGACTCCAGTACTAGAGACAGTGAGACATCCTAGGGGAGTGTGGAGGCGGGGGAGGCAGGGAAACGCAGGGGTGAATAGGGAACCACATGGGTGCAAACCTGAGGTAGCGGACATTAGCAGGAGGGCCAGTTTTACAGTGAATGTGAAGAGAAATAGACCCTTGTTTAGTGACAACGAGGCTAAGATAGATCCGTGGGTTAACAAAGCTACTGCGAAGTCAAGGTCAAGGCACATATCGAATCCCTACAAATTGCCATGCACTGCAGGAAAATCGTGAAATAATGATGCAGTTATTAGGGGAGGCGGCGGTTGATAAGTAGAAGGGGCTTCGCTACTACGAAGAATAAACGATAAACTATGTCTCTGGGCCTATGGCAGGTCTGCTGCAACAAAACATTTTAACACTAATCATTCTAACTTTTATACACCCTTACTCCACTTTACCACCATTAAAGACCTGGACTGACCTGCCTTACCTAGGTAGCGTAGCTTTATTTATTTAAATCATGATTCGATTCGGCCGCCGGCGCCAGCCTACCCAGCCCAGGCCATCATGACCAGACGCCCGGTGATTCAACATAATGATTAAAACACCTACCGGACCACTGCACTGTGACCAGTAATCACCGTCACGGCGCCTGCGGCCTGCCCGGCCCCTGCCAGGCCAGGCCCTGCCCTGCTGCCTCATCACCTGCGCAGATTTAAATCATTTATTTTATAGCCCGCCGGCCCCTCACCTGGTGAGCAGAGCTATATACTGCAGCATCGTAATGTCGTGTAAGCAGCTCCCGACACTTTAAACGGCGGCATTGGTGTAGAAGTAATCAACACCACCAGTGGATACTCGGTGGCGAGGAGAGGTGCGTATGCTAGGGCGGGCGTGCCGAGGCAAAATTAAAGCAAATGCGCGCGCATTCAAAATCTGCGCACGCGTCGCTGCCTCTGCCATGCACAGCCCCCCGCACCCCCCTCCCTCCCCCCAGAAGAGGACCAGCCCAGGGCAGCAAAGCCCTGCCCAACACAACTTCTACACTGTCCCGCCCACTGGGACTGATCCACGGCTGGAATTCTTGAGATAGAGAGGAGGAGGAAATTGAGAATCGTCGTCACTCGTCACAGTCACGTCACGTCACCAACAGTAAGTGTGTACAACAACCAGTACGACCCGTCGGTATGGTAAAACTTAAACTAAGTGACACAGCACACGCTCTCTGTGTGTGCCAGCCCAGTGCCACGCATGCGTCACAACTATAAATCAATTACTGATGGCAGGACAGGTGCACTTCATGCAGCGTGATAGACCCGGCCCTGATAATTAGGTGCCGGTGCTAAGCACCGGCAAGCTCCGGCTCAAATAAGCCCTGTCCTGAACACAAATCAAGACAAGCATTTGCAATGCATTTAGTCTCGCATTACTGAATGTTTGATCTATTGGCATTGTAAATAATAATGCAGCGCCAGTAGCTCAAACTTTAAGTAATGCGAGACCTATTGCATTGCAATTGCTTGTTTCAAACGGGCAGTAGCGTGAGACAGCACACAATGACCCAATGGTAATTATGAGTTGAAGGCAAATCGCATATAGAAGATTAGATAGTATGCAACGCAATTATTTACATTGATTCAGAAGGTCCTTGGCTGCTTTCGGCACATGATTGAATACCACAATTCAGTCTCTTTAGTGAGAAATAATACCTTACATCCTAGCTAAATAGCTGTTTCAACAGAATGTTCCTGACTTTAAACAAGCATTGGAAATGCAATAGGTCTCGCATTAGGAAAGTTTGAGCGATTGGTATAGTAAATGACACTTTTTTTTATTTATGTGTTGGTTTTGAAAATAGCAAAATTAATAGCTTGGTGGATGTGATGGTGGATGTGATGGTGGATGTGATGGTGGATGTGGTGGTGGATGTGGTGGTGGATGTGGTGGTGATGGTGGATGAGGTGGTGGATGCGGTGGATGTGGTGGTGGTGGATGCGGTGGATGTGGTGGATGTGGCGGTGGATGTCATGATGGATGTGGAGGTGATGGTGTATGTGGTGGTGGATGTGGTGGTGATGGTGGATGTGGTGGTGGATGCGGTGGATGTGGTGGTGGTGGATGCGGTGGTGGATGCAGTGGTGGTGGATTTAGTGGTGGTGGGTGTGGTGGATGTGGTGGTGGTGGGTGTGGTTAAAGTGTTGGTGGATGTGGTGGTGGATGCGGTGGTGGTGGATGATGTGGATGTGGTGGTGGATGTGGTGGTGGATGTCATGGTGGATGTGGAGGTGATGGTGGATGTGGTGGTGGATGTGGTGGTGGATGTGGTGGATGCAGTGGATGTGGATGTGGTGGATGTGGTGGTGGATTTGGTGGTGGATGTCATGGTGGATGTGGAGTTGATGGTGGATGTGGTGGTGGATGTGGTGGTGGATGTGGTGGATGCAGTGATGTGGTGGTGGTGGATGCGGTGGTGGTGGTGGATGCAGTGGTGGTGGTGGATGGGGTGTTGGTGGTGGTGGATGCAGTGGTGGTGGTGGATGGGGTGGTGGATGTAGTGGTGGTGGGTGTGGTGGATGCAGTGGATGTGGTGCTGGTAGATGCGGTGGTGGTGGTGGATGCGGTGGTGGTGGTGGATGCAGTGGTGGTGGTGGATGGGGTGTTGGTGGTGGATGGGGTGTTGGTGGTGGATGGGGTGGTGGTGGTGGATGGGGTGGTGGATGTGGTGGTGGTGGATGCAGTGGATGTGGTGGTGGTGGATGCGGTGGTGGTGGTGGATGCAGTGGTGGTGGTGGATGGGGTGTTGGTGGTGGTGGATGCGGTGGTGGTGGTGGTGGTGGATGTGGTGTTGGTGGATGTGGTGGTGGATGTGCTGGTGGTGGGTGTGGTGGTGGATGTGGTGGTGGTGGTGGATGTGGTGGTGGATGTGGTGGTGGTGGATGCGGTGGATGTGGTGGTGGTGGATGTGGATGCGGTGGATGTGGATGTGGTGGATGTCATGGTGGATGTGGAGGTGATGGTGGATGTGGTGGTGGATGTGGTGGTGGTGGATGCAGTGGATGCAGTGGTGGTGGTGGATGCAGTGGTGGTGGTGGATGGGGTGTTGGTGGTGGTGGATGGTGGTGGATGGGGTGGTGGTGGTGGATGTGGTGGTGGTGGATGCAGTGGATGTGGTGGTGGTGGATGCGGTGGTGGTGGTGGATGCAGTGGTGGTGGTGGATGCAGTGGTGGTGGTGGATGGGGTGGTGGATGTAGTGGTGGTGGGTGTGGTGGATGTGGTGGTGGTGGGTGCGGTGGATGTGCTGGTGGTGGGTGTGGTGGATGTGGTGGTGTTGGGTGTGGTGGATGTGGTGGTGGTGGATGTGGTGGCTGAAAGAGAATTATGGCCTATAAATGAAATAGGTGGATGGTCTTGGCTAATGCCAGATCTAAAAAGTAGTTCCCTTAATGTAAGCAATGAAAGGTACAAGTTATCCACTCAAAAGTGTTGTAAAGAAGCAATACTCGAATGTAGTGACAAACGCAAAAAGAGTAAATAAAGCAAGCCATTGAATTCTTAGCAAGCAAATGGCATTGGCAAAAAAATCCATACAATGAAAAACTATATGTTTCCCCAAAAGCTGCTGTAATTGTTGGCGTTGCACACAAAATGTATTTTGACAACAGACAGCTGAAGCTATCCATAGGCGAGACCTAAAAGCTATATGGAAGCGCTGAAAACAGGAGTCTTTCAAATTAACCATTAGGATATGGAGCTAATTGCCGACTAGGACTTCTGGAGATACTGTTGTCAGTTAAACAAACTTCACCTTGCTTTGTCCTTCATCTTTAATAAACCGGGCATTAGCAAAGCCAATAGGTCTGGTTTTTATGTGCTAGTGCACATTCAGATGGGCATGACCTAAAAAATATTTTCAAACATGTTAAATGGTCGTTATGCTTGCTTACTCGGATAACTGATTATATTTGTTACTTTAAGAAAAACATTTGATGGTGCAGTACGATTGTGGAGTTTTGCTTTAACCATTTGTTATAAACATTGAAGGGAGGGGGCGTTAACTCCCCCAACAATAACGTTTCACAAAAGCCATGACAAAAAAAAACATATATTGACAAAGCCAAAAACCTTGCAGACAACAGCATGTTTATTGGTTTTGACAGTGCTCGTTTCTCAGTTACGGTGGGCTCCTTCTCTTTTCCCCACTGGTACAGTTACCAGAGTAGGAATTATAGAAGTCCAGAAATGAGCCACCAATCAAATGACAGTAATAAAGTAAAGCACAATTGCAGGCAGCTTGATCCCCCATCCACCTTGGGTGCGACATCTGGCTGCAGCAGGTTGATTGGCAAAGTGAAGCTACAACTTCCTCTGGCAAAGTTAGGGAACTTCGTACTAAACCTCAAAATGCAAGGTTCTTAAAAACACTTCGACCTCCAGTAATTGCCATTAAAGTGTTTTACTTTTTGTCCACTGATCAGAAATTACTCCAGGATTGACATGATTCGTGATATTATATTTAATATCACTATCATATTAAGCCCTGTATAAAAACTACTAATAAATAAATAAATACATAGAAAAAGTTGCCGTATGGCAAGATGGTGTCGTACTATACAGAACTAAGAAAGATAGGAGGGGAAGAAAGAAAGAAAGAAAGAAAAAGAAACGAATGCAGAAAAAATATAGAAAAGAAAAAAGAAACACTAAGGGAAAAAAGCAAACGGGCTGCGACCCCAAAACTTTTTTTGAGAAAAATAAAGTAGATGCGACAGAAATAAATAAAAGAAAGGTAAATAAAAAGAAAGATAAATAAATGGATGTATAGCTATACATAAAAAACAAAACAAAGAGGTGGTAGATAGAGAACAGTGCATTTTTAATGCATGCGTTTGGTTAAGCTAAAAGTAGGCAGAATGAAAAATGAAACTTTCAAACTGCTATAGCAACCATACTAGAAGAGAGGGAATCGTCTGATCGACGTGAAACAAAACCATTACAGAGGCATGATTTTAAAAGAAACGAGCGCGAGCCGCGGGCTGCCTCCAGCCCCGCCCCCACCCTCACAGGTCAACAGAGCTCCCCTTCAATCGAGCTGAAAGGAAAACACTCTTTCACCTTGTGGTGCAGCGTCCGGGAGTTCAGTCGAGGCCCCCAAGAGATCAGGCGTCTGAAGAATGATGTCTTATGAAAAATGTATACACAAGGAAGGTTTGTTCAAGGAGGGGTTTGGGATGGGTCCAAAGATACATAAATATATACATAGAGAGCAGAAGATAGTGGTCCCGCCTGATACCCAATATAGCATTTAAGAACCCGCAGCGCGTGGTTCTGACCCCCGCCCATCCAGAAGTCTATAGGTTGGCTGTCTCGCGCCGTCTCAAGGGCACAATTGAGTGGTAGGGAGGGGCCGAGGCATTTCTGAGCCCTACACCTACATTGACACTACCATTGAAACCTTCAGACCACACCAGTTGCAGTCTCGCTTTGCAATTCACTTTTAGGGAATCCATCCACACATTAGCTACACATTATAGTTGGCAAAAAACAGAATCAACTTCTATTAAAATCCAAGGGTGGCCGCCTCCGCGCTCCCAGAGGGGTTCAACCGCTTCTTTAGCCTGGCCTATCACTGGGTATGTTGGAATCAAATGAGAAAGGGAGGTTTGTCTCTCAAAGCAGCACAGAAACCCATCTTACTCAACAAGCTTCTGTGTTCTGCGACACGGCGGGCAGGGGAGGGGGCGGAGCGGGGAGAGGTGCGACACGGCAGGCAGGGGAGGAGAGTAGGAGGAGGAGGGGGGAGGAGAGTAGGAGGAGGAGGGGGGAGGAGAGTAGGGGAGGCACGGCCGCTTGCGACACGGCAGGCAGGGGAGGAGAGTAGGAGGAGGAGGGGGGAGGAGAGTAGGAGGAGGAGGGGGAGGAGAGTAGGGGAGGCACGGCCTAGCGGCCGTGCAACCAAGAAGTGAGGGGGCGGAGCTGGGGGAGGCTGTGAGAGAGAGAGTGGGCAAGGCAGGCGGCTGGGGGCATGTGCACGCGCTTTTAAGCTCAATGCGCATGCGCATTGAGCTTAAATTTCACGGGCACTGCAAGGAATCGCCACGATTCCTTGCAAGTTGGTTAAAGAGTGTTTAAGCCCCCATAGTCTCGCAAGCTCGATGCGCATGCGCATCGACAGGCGAGACCTAAAAAGGGATGCCCAAAATGTTGGCAGGGAGACAGCCTCCTCAATGCCGGGTTATTGTTTAACTGAAAGAAAAGAGCTCAATCCACTGTAATCAACTCCTAGCTAATGCTGCCAGCGAAGCAAGCGGGGGAAGAAGGGATGCAACTACTGAGAATGTATAAAAAATAAAGCATACCCTAAAGCTTGCCATCTGTACAGTACATAAGGACACAGAACTGAAATGCGGTTGCTTTATGTAACGAGAAACGTTTTATTGCAGTGATACACAGTAAACACACACACACCGTCCAAAAGTGAAAGACAACTTCAAATAACGAAGTGTTCTGCTTGTATTCTACCAAACATTTTAGCATCTGGCTACTGCTTGTAAAGATGCAAGTGAGTGGAATGTAAGGGTAACTGCTATAAAAGCCTTTAGACCCAAAGAAACACCAACCTCCAGGGCGCTTTATTATAATAATGCCCCACTTTGCACCCAATCCCTGATTAATACATGCAGATGCCTTCCAAGTGCCTGTTGCTGCAGAGCTGAGCTCCCAGTCACTGGAAGCGCCGGGTGGCTCACTGTGCGGGACATTGCGTTAATTCCCTGCTGATTAGATTTAAGTCTCCCACAGCCAAGGAACAGAGCGGACATGACCAAGAATGTGTGGGAATGGGTGATTGAGAATGCATTGTGGTACACCTGAGGCATCCCCCGCCCTCACCTACATTCACACGCTACATAAACACACAGCTACAGTGTCGGAGTGCGACAGAAATGATGCCCTGGCACAAAAATAAGTGTCTCTCGTTCGCATATCAGGGCAGTTTTGAACTTGTAAAGACAAGCTGTGTAGATATTTTACAGGGGAAGGGAGACTGCATGAATATGTATGTCAATTCCATCGTGTGAAAGCAGCATGGGTCGCAAATTTTATGAAGTGTCATTACAACCCAAATTAATGGCACTACCTCTGTTGACTAATTTATGATAAATGGTCGAGCTAGCCCTGTGGATTTTATCAATGAGCTGACAATGCTCATTATGCTAATTTAAAAAAAGAACAGAGAATCCTGGAGGCTCATCATGGTGCTTCTGGCACCCAGGGTGGCGGCAGTAGTAGGGGCCCTGCTTGGTGTTGTGGGAAAGCGTTTTCACATGATGGCCTTGCTTCACAGGCAGCAGGAACAGAGCATTGGCCTCCGATGTCGCTGCTGAAGCCGATTGACGCACAAGTAGAATACAAGCATTTGGAATGCCATACGACTCGATCAAGTTTTACAATAAACAAGGGGGACCCATTTAATGGCGTAGGACCACGGGTATCAAGTATTTCAAAAGAACAACGGTCCTAAGCCTAGAACAGTTTCTGAAAAAATAAATTAAAAAAAATGACATACAGACCACAATCGGACAATATGTACAGTTTTCTTATACCCAGCCGGGCAAAGAATTTATTTTTGGGAATTTATGACAAGAAGTCAATTTGTACGTTACATTATCACATCAAACATAAGCGATACTGCTTGCAAGGAACCGATGTATCGACATCCTGTCCTCCTGCGAGCGGATCGTGCATTGTTCCCGACCGCCGCCACGGACTGAACTTTCTGCAAATCCGGTGAGAACGCCAACACCAGGCGCTCACTCAACCCATTCCAGCTGTTTAGTGTATTTACCTGACGCTGTCAAGGGCTTACTTATTTTCCTTAAAGATTGTTCCTATAACGGAGTCTCCTCTACATGGTGATCCACACGGGGCAACCCTCCCAGAACACCTGAATCCCAATGTTTCCTGAAGTCCATCACTTGCCGCACTTTGTGGCCACTACCGAAAACTGAAAGCGCCATCCTCCAAACCGTTCCTTGGCTTATTGATCTATGATATTCCAGGCAATTATTAAGTCCTGATGATGATACCATTATTTTGAGCACGGGATCGAAACGCCATCGACACTGTTATGTAGACATACATTTATTTCATTGTTATTTGTTTTTGTATGCTCTACTAAAGGGAATACTGCCAATTCTAATTCGAAAGCAGTACCAGGTCTTGCTCAACTCTTTTGCCTGATGTAAACTGTTCTTTCTTCTGCACCCTTTCTCACAACTTTTTTTCTATTTGCTGAGTACGGCACAGGCTTGTGCCTTACTTCAAACAATTTTATGTTTGATGTGATAATGTAACGTACAAATTGACTTCTTGTCATATATTCCCAAAAATAATTTCTTTGCCCGGCTGGGTATAAGAAAACTGTACATATTGTCCGATTGTGGTCTGTATGTCATTTTTTTTTTTCAGAAACTGTTCTAGGCTTAGGACCGTTGTTCTTTTGAAATACGACTCGATCATTCATGAGAGTTTGAGCTGTTGGCATTATAAATGACAATGCCAATAGTTTAAACTCACGCAAATGCGAGACCTATTGCATTGTAAATGCTATTTTTGTAAAAGCGCCCCATGCTGCGCTGTCACTTTGATATCAGCCACGCCCCTTTCTTAAGGCCCGGCTCGTCAAAATCAAGGGGTGCGGCCGCCATTAAAGTGGAAGCACAAAAAAAAAACATCTGTTTGTCAAGTTGACAAACAAATGCTTTTTTTCTAAAAGAGCCCCCTGCTGCTGTTTCACTTTAATCGCAGCCGAGCACCTTTCTTTAGACGTGCCAGGCCTAAAGAAAGGGGCAAAGCCGATATTAAAGGGGAAGCCCCGTATAGGGCGCTTGTAAACCAAAAGCTGAACAATAGTAAGAACAAAAAACATGCAGCAGTGTTCAGGCTTTAAACAACAAACTAAAAGCATGGCCACCACTGTATCACGAGGCATGCTGTGCTAGGAAAAAAAAGAATAAAGCGTTGGGGGAGAGTGTGTCAAAACTTTTAACCAGATAGTGCTTGGGGGCTCTAATTAAAGCCTATTGAGTAACAACACATTTAACGGGGTGTCTTGATAGTAGGTTACAAAATGAAACGAGGTACTACTAAGGAGGGACTACTAAGCCAACTGACCAATGAGAAGCCACAGTTTACAACAGACAATTAAATAAGCCAATGAAAAATATGGGCGGAGAGTGGGGGGAGCTTCAAATCCATACCTGAATACAGCATACCTTGCAGAGCAGCACGTGCACTGCCCAGGCTCGACCAAAAATATTTACTGAGTGTCAGAAGGGGAAACGAAGATCTGTATCATCTATATAGCATTGATGTATAGACTATTCTCACTTTACACACAATAAATTAACATCTAAGCCAGTATCCTATGGGCATATATTATGACAGTTACCGTTTTAAAAAAAATAACAATAGCTTATATTCTCCCAGTTATACGCAGTTAACATCCAAATCCCTAACGGCAGTCATGGTGTATTTAATAGATATTCAGACTGCATGATGGGATGCGCTCCACTTTTCGTTTTTAGGTCGAGCTCTCGACCTATTGCTACCAAGTTCCTTTTCAAGCGACCTAGATCTGGCCACGAGCGCCGATTACACATCGTGAACGCGCCCCCTGGCCCCGCCCCCCAGCCGTGCACATCTCCGATCTCAGTCAGCCATGCCTCTCTCAGTTCCGCGCACACACACACACTCTGCATACACACACACTCTGCATACACACACGCAGGTACACACACTGCATACACACACCCTCACCCCCCCCACCCACCCACCTACTCACGCACACACACAGTCACACACGTGCATCCACACACTCGAAGTGCCCATCTCCTGTCTCGCTACCCTGATGCACCAAAAACACAGTATTTACACGTCCCCCCCCTACTCACCGGGCTGACTCAGGAGTCCCCCGCTGCTCTCGAGGCCGGTCCATCCCCCTAGGTGTGCAGGGTTAGCGGCTCAGGCTCGGCAACAGCAGGCGACGCAGAAGGTGATGACGAGCTCCCTAGACGTCCATGTGCATGCTCACGGCGTGACTTGCTCACGTACAGCTGAGGTGCATGCTCACGTCGTTATCCTTCGCTTGGTTTAGTAACGGGATCCGCTGGCGCAGGTCCGAATTGGGAGGATGGTTCGCTTCACGTTGGCCGTTCTGAGTAGCAGAGCTGTGGAAGGTAATACTTCAAGTTGTGGGAGAGTCGATTCAGGCTTGTTTAATGTTGTAAAAGGGGTTCTCAAAAGTGCTACCCAGCTTTGCTGGTTGGCTACAAGCTTGCGTGCACGTGCGCGTGAACACTCGGCCATCTGCTTTGCTTTTCCTGCGCACCTGTGGCTGCTGCGTTTTACAGCGCAAACAGAATGGAATCTTTGTACATCATTCTTATCTCCATAAGAAACTTGTTTAAACAGCACCTATATGTGAAAGTTAATCAAAGCAAGATTTAAACGTTCTCTCTATGATAACCATCTTTACAAGGGGGCAACATTTCACTTTATTGTGCCACTTCAGACTCCCATTCAAACACATCTACTAACTATTGGGACGTTTCACACCCAGACTTGGCGTTTCACACCACTACAGACTTGCGGGCGGCTTCAGTGGTTGTCTTTCAGAAGCAAGGTGTTGATGCATTTCAAACGCATTCGGCTGGGAAGCAACTTTGTCCTTTCAGCCAAGGCGGTGTCGGCAGCCTATGTCTGGAAATCAGTAGTTTAAATAAAAAATGTATATTTACATACCACTTTTTATAATCTGTTCAACCTGATGCCAACGGTTATGATTTTTTTTCAAACAGCATGGTGAAGCACCTTTATTTATTCTTTCGTTTCTGGTCTCCTCACTCAACGTCTCCAGCTGCCTTCCCTTTCCCCCTCCTTCGCGGCCCTCTCTGTCTCCAGTCACCAAGGTGTCTCCCGTTTTCTCTGTAGTCTGTGTTCCTTCGTTTTCCCCTTCCCACACTAGTGCTTTTTTTCCATTTATCCGGTTTGCCCGGTTCCTTTATTATTATTCTTTGCAAGAGTAAAAAGTATTGTTTTAAGGTATGGAGATTTTACTCTATCGTAAAGCTTTGCGGAATACTTTTTTGATGCATTAATGTCTAAATCTGTTTATTAATTTTTCAGAAGTGCTATATTTTGGGTGTGGGCCAGAAAGGTCCATGTGGCAACCAATGTAGCGCTTTTTTTTCCTCTTTTGTCTGAGGGCAGAGCGAGCTTTGTTGCATGGGAGCTGGAACTCCTGGATAATCGGAGTGTTGGCTCAGTAAAGTTAGCATAGCTATACATATTGCTCTCCCCAACATAACTTGTTTTTTACTTTCATGCAAGAAGGGTGTCCAACGAGGGTTGGGATCCATGACACCTTTTAAGGATAACCACTATGTAAATCAATAGCATTTATATCAATTAAATGCATATTTCTCATGTGTATGGCTTGTTGAATTAGCGTGGCCGCGCTGGACTCCCACGCAGTTTCTCTCACCCCTCCTGCAGCATATCCCTCATTGACTCGAACCGCTTCGTCTTTCCCCTCATTAACAGCCTTGTTCTTTGACCAGCTGTGACGAATGGTTTGTCACACGTGCACAGCGCCCATGGGGTCGCTGCACCTTCCTGCAGGAGCTCACACTCTTATAAAACGGTCCATGCCGTCCCACGTAAACTTCAGTGCTCATTGCTTTTCACCGTAGAATGGCAGATTTAATTTTGTGAGTGTTTTTTTACGTGTCGTGTTTACTGCAGGCGCTTTCCAAGAGTTAGGCCATTTTTAGACCCCTCGGGGACTCGTATGCAAAATGTAGGGTGTCAGAGCTGCTCCTCCACCCTGAGCAAACTGCGTCAACCATCTGCGAGATGAATGAGTGTTGCACCCTGCTAGTGTGAAAGCTTCCGAATGCCCTGGAAGTTGGTGACTGTTGCTGCTCCTGCACTGTCGCCGTGTACACTGTCCAGTGCTTTAAATGGGCCGGTACTCACCGGTACTGAGTACCGGCACTTCTGAATTTTCAGGCCCTCAGTACCGGCACTTTTTTATTAGCCAGAGAGAGTACCGGTACCCTGTAAAACGGGACGGCAGGCTCCGGTTATGTTTCCCCGTTTGCACAGGATAGATGACGCCATGCTTCTCAGGAGCTTGTAAGGGCGCCAAGCCTCTTACAGAGTCCCTGCTGGTGATTCCAGCAGCGCCCATGTGAATGGCCTGAGACAGCAGGGGTCAGATAGGGCTTGCCTTGCGTCACGCTGTGATTAACAGTGCAGGGTCTCTAGACAGACCCTTCCCTGTTGATCACATGCGCAACGACAGTTCAGCTGAAAGTGCTTTAGCCTCACCCCCGCCCCTCTCAATCAGGTGTGTAAATGGGTTGAGAAAGACAGCCAAAGCCGGTTTTCTTTGCATTTTTTTGTTCAGGACAGGAGCTGCTTCTCTTTGTGAGCCCCTCCAACATTAATCACTGTGTTAATAAAGTAATTTGCATAATCCAAGTGTCTTCTTCCGTGTCCGTGCCCCCCCATGATAATCATCTATAGTTCACATTTTTTATCCCGTTTGCATATATGCATATGATGTCTGGCACGTCCCGTGGATACGTCTTGTTAATAAAGTAATTAGCATAATCCAAGTGCCTTCTTCCGTGTTCGTGCCCCCCCCCCCCCCCCCCCCCCCCCATGATAATTATCTACAGTTGAAATGTTTATCCCGTTTGGCCCCGTCCCGTGGATGCCTCTTGTTAATATGTAATTTGAATAATTCAGTGACGTCATCATGTTGTGCTGTCATCTTCCGCGTTTGTGCATCCCATCTCCCATGGCTAATATTTTAAAATGTGCATCCCATCTCCCATGGCTAATAGTTTTAAATGTGATACCGATTATAAAGTAATTGGCATGATTCCGTGACGTCATCATGTCATGCTGTCATCCTCCGTGTTCGAGCATCCTATCTCCCATGGCTAATATTTTCAAATGTGCCTTCTATTTGCATATTCCAAGGGTCTTCTTCCGTGTTCGTGCCCTCCCATGATAATTTTCTACAGTTGAAATGTTTATCCCGTTTGGCCCGTCCCGTGGATACGTCTTGTTAATAAAGTAATTTGAATAATTCCGTGACGTCATCATGTCGTGCTGTCATCTTCCATGTTTGCGCATCCCATCTCCCATGGCTAATAGTTTTAAATGTGATCCCGGTTATAAAGTAATTGGTATAATTCAGTGACGTCATCATGTTGTGCTGTCATCCACCCATACACACAGATAGATACAGACGGACAGACACACACACAGACACACCCACACACACAGACACACACGCACACACGCACACACACACACACCCAGATACACGCACACCCAGACACACGCACACCCACACACACACCCAGACGCACACACCCAGACGCACACAGACAGACGCACACAGACACACACACACACTGCAGAACAAAATACTGGCCAGATGGCAAACTTAGGGGATGAGTACAGAATGGAGGGGAGAAAAGGAGACAAGTAGGGAAATAAACAGTGAGGAAATTGAAGACTTGTGGAGAGAGTAAGCAAAAAGTGGGAAGAAGAGAAGCAGAACTAGGGAGATAAGCTTAGAGGCTGGGTAAAGATGAGAGGCGAATGGAGAGGACATGCCTATGTAAAGGCATGGAACCAGGAAGAGCCTGGTCGTAGGGAAAAGGGCAGTGGCATTGTTTTAAATGTGTGTAGTAGCACGTCTCTACTGCTTAGGAGAGTACCAATACTCATGAAAGGTAGGCTCACTTGTTGCTAGTGCTGGTGAGCACGAGGCTGCCATGGTTGGAACCTACTTGACAGCCACAGCGCTTTTATAGTCCTGAGCAGAGCCGCTGTTGAACTATTCAGATTGGGATCATTTGCATGATGTCGCTGTGTTCACCATCACACAGTATTGACAGTGGAGGGCCCATTTAGGCCGTGTGCTGTTAATCACATTCCCACTATTGTGTGCATTTGGGCAAACACAGGTATGGAGGCAGAACATGGACAACAGCAATTTAGAAAGTCATGGGAGGTAAGGAGTTTAAAATGGCTTTAATCCCACCTAGACTTTTTGTGAGTGTTTGCTTATGTCTATGTGCTTGCAGACTTGTGTGTGCCTGTTTTTCTGTGAGAGAAAAGTGAGGGAAAGAGGGAGAGAATCAGGATACTCAGGAGATTTTAGAGGGAGTGTATGTGAGTGAGTGTGTATGTGAGTGTGTATGTGAGTGTGTGCGTGAGTGTGTATGTGTGTGCGTGTGCGTGCGTGTGTGTGTGTGTGTGTGTGTGTGTGTGTGTGTGTGTATGCCTGAGAGTAGATAGTATTGTGCCAAACAACAACAAAAAAGCAGTATGGCATTAAAAAGCAGCAAATATTACAAAACGAGGAACTGTTCACATATCATCCTGTTTGGATTTCATTTTGTGTAACGAGTTAACCTGTTTCGTTTACATACACACATTTTTCATGTGTTTTTATAGTGGCTGCAACTGGTACAGAATTCATTATGTATCATCATATGTTGCTCTTAGCCCCGCCCCTAGCCCCGCCCACTTGCCACACCTCTAGCTCATATTAATGAGTACCTGCACTTATTTTTTCCCATTTATTATTATTATTATTATTATTATTAAGCTGTTTTATTGCGCGCACAATTACTCCGGAGTATCCTGGCGCGGAAAGAGGGGAACAGTAGTCGCAGAGCATAGACCAGCAAACATACTAGACAGCTATTCTAAACAGGTGAGTCTTCAGCGCTTTTTTAAAAGCAGTGAATTCGTCAATGCTACGCAGAGCCGCAGGGAGGGCGTTCCATGTTTAAAGCACTGACACTGTCACAACAGACGATAACAGTTTATTTCAGGAAGTGCTCACGCATTCACCACCTTTGAACAGCTCAAACCACAACAGACTCACTTTAGATGATGATTGTGACAAAACATGGTAGAGTTCTATGCCAGGCTTCACCTCAGGGACAGTTTGTGTGCTCCTCTGCAGTTCTGGTTTTGGTCTTTCCTCGCCATCTGCTGCTTGCCCATTCACATCCCTGCCCCCCCTTCTCTATCTTACTCTTCCAACCAAATGCTTTTTTCCACCATTTGCTTACATCCCCAACACCCAGCTCCTCCATCGCTGCTTCCTCTGAGCCTCTTCCCACTGCAAACAAAACAAGCATTGGAATAGCCCACCAGGTCTCGCTTTTGGGACCTTCTAAGTATTTTCTGATGGAGAGTCATTTTTTAGACCCCCCCTCTATTCTTTCTCACCCTCTCTCTCTCTTGCTCCTTCTCCCACTCCCATTCCCTCTTCCCGCCCCTCCTTCCCTCACTCTCTCGCTCTCTTCCTTCTCTCTTTCTTTCTCCCCCTCTCCTCCCTCCCTCCCCTCTCTCTCTTTCTCTCCCTCCTTCTTACCTCCCCTCTCTCCACCCTCTCTTGCCCCTTCCTTCTCTCTCTCTTGCTCCCTCTCCCCTTCCCTCTCTCTTGCTCCCTCTCCCCTTCTCTCTTCTCTCCCTCCATCTCTCGGCCCTTCTTTCTCTCTCTCTCCCTCTTCCCTCCCTGTCCTCTCTCTCTCTCCCCTTCCTTCTCTCTCTCACCCTCTTGCATCCCATCCCTACCTCACTCTCCCTCCCCCTTCCTTCTCTTTCTCTCTCCCTCACCCTTCTCCCTTTCCTTCGCTCTGTCTCTCATATATTCAGTGCTTTTCAGGTACATTTGCAAAATATACTTTTGTGACCTCTGTCACATGAAACTAGGGTGATTCTTCTCTTGTAGTTGCATACTTGATCTAACACAGTTGTTTTCTGTAGTGAGAAGATAAGAGCGCACGTTCCGCGAATGTCTGAGCTGGGTTCCGGGTCTTCCCGGCTGTGATTGGTTGTAAGGTGGAACACAAACAGAGGCAGAAGTTACACAGTGATGTTTCCCATATGCCGTTAAATGAGAAGGGGATGTTGATGAATAAACACGTTACAAATCTGCCCCACTCCACGCAAATATTCGACAAACACATCGTTTAAATACATAGGGTAAACTTGGGGAGATACTAAAAAAATACACTATTAGGTAGAACTGAGGCGCCCGCACGCTTCAGTGATCAATGCTCTTCACCTTACTCCTTCTAAGGATAAAGAGGTAAGGAGGACAGAAGAAAGGTTACTCAATAGGGGAGAAATTAAGACTGCAATTAACACTTTAGAAGCCAGCGGCATAACGAGAGAGCCTTGTTTTAAGGCATGCGTTGTGCCCTGGACTCTCCCTCCCAACAAATCGACTCCCAGCCTCACTTTCTCTATCTTCTCTGTCTCCCCTTGCCCTGACACACTCTGCACCCTCACACACTCTGCACCCTCACACACTCTGCACCCTCACACACACACTGCACCCTCACACACACTCTGCACACTCACACACACTCTGCACCCTCACACTCTGCACCCTCACACTCTGCACCCTCACACACTCTGCAATGGAACATACACTGCAAATAATACCACTCAGTGCCACATAATTACACGGCACACAATTACACTCTACTGAATACAACATAACCTCCCCATAATACCACTCAGTGCCACATAATTATATGCAACATAATTACACTGCACTCAATGCTAACAAACACTCCAAATACCACTCAGTGCCAGATAATTACACGCCACAAAATTACACTCTACTGAATACAACATACACTCCCCATATTACCACTCAGTGCCACATAATTACACGCCACATAATTACACTCTTCTCATGCAACATAAATACACTTTATCTATCGCCCTCACTCTATCTATCTATCTATCTAGCTATCTATCTATCTATCTATCTGTCGCCCTCACTCTATCTATCACCATAACTAGTGTATTGGACTGCCTGATAAGCTACTCACCATATCATTTCCCAGGAATCTTAATTTATTTAATAGGCTGCAGGCAGGACGGGATGTGCATTAATCAATTAATTACTTAAGAACATGGCAGCATTCATCTCTGGTTAAACTTTTGGCGGAGCAGGATATAATCTACTTCGCTGTTGTCACCTCTTTGCCACTTTGCCATTCTCTGAGAACTTGTAATCTTTGTGATTTACATAACTATCTGCAGGCAGGACGAACGTACATTAGGCATTTATTAATTATACAAATAAACATGGCAGTCAATCGTATCTGGTAACACTTCTGGCCGAGCGGGTAATACTAACGGCTACTAAAGTAAGAGCAAAGGACTACGCGCCTTAGCCACTGATTACGACCCTGTCCTTCGGCGGCATCTAACGCGGCTTTCACTCGGAAAGTAAAACCAAAGTTCCCGCCATGCTGTGCTGCCATCAGGAAACCGTGCACACTTGGCAAGGAGCCAGGACTGGGACCAGGTAGGACTGTTTCTTTATACTATCACACCCAGCTTGTGCTGTTCTTTTTTTATTGGGGTGGGGGGTGGGCAATGGGCTTGTTTGTGGTTATTTAGACTTAAAAATGTATTCATAATGTCACAGTCGCGTTGTCATGCTGCGTGCATGCGAAGTCCGGCAAGCCGCATCCAGATCTGTCTGTCTGTCTGTCTGTCTATCTGTCTATCGCCCTCACTCTATCTATCTATCTATCTGTCTATCTGTCTGTCTGTCTGTCTGTCTGTCTATCTATCTATCACCCTCACTCTATCTATCTATCACACTCACTCTATCTATCTATCGCAGTCACTCTATCTATCTATCGCATCACCACAGCATCACTCAGCACCACCACAGCATCACTCAGGGGCACCACAACATCACTATACGCTACCAAAGCATCACTGAAAGCCACAGCATCACTTGTCGCCACCACATCATTCAGCGCCACCACAGCATCAATCTGTGAAACCATTCAACAACAACTGGTTCAAATATGTTCTCTCAATGTTTCAAGCTTTATTACAAATGTCACAAAAATTAGAAGCCATTGTTATGTGTAATATCACATCTAAGTCACGTAAATACAACACATATTGCATTACAAATGCTATAGGTGTCATATTTGCGAAAATTAAAACTATTGGCATTGTAAATGACAACGCTATTAATTTCGGTATTTTCAAAACCAACACATAAATAAAAAAAATTGTCATTTACAATACCAATAGCTCAAACTTTCCTAAGGCGAGACCTATTGCATTGCAAATGCTTGTTCTTTTTATCTTTTGATTGTCACACCTACTCATAGCAATATTTTAGCGTGCTAGCTCGCATCGTGCTCTGTCCTCAAAGCACGTAAATGAAGATCACAAATAAAGCTGGTTGGTCGTCACTGCCCATACTTGAGCTGCTAATGCTGTGCGAGCATTAAATTAAAAAAAATCAACATCCAGAAACCAAAGTTTTATACCATTTTATCCGTTTTATTGTTTTGTAAAAGCATTGGAATAATTTTGGAATTATAAAGGATCAAAAAGGAATAAAACGGATGAAATGGTATAAAACTTTGGTTTCTGGATGTTGAACTTTTTAAATTTAAGGCTCGCATAGCAGTAGCGGATCGAGTCTGGGCGATGACGACCCACCAGCTTTATTTTTATTTAATAGATAACCATCGAGTGAATGGAAAAACGTGATCATTTACAATGACATAAATCCTGTGTGATACATCACACAGGGACACCCGATGGGTGACCGTACATCCAATTAAGAAAATCTTAATACCCGTGTTCGGATATAGCAAAAACAGAAGTGTACGTATCGTGGTACCATTAATGACCTAATGTACAGCGTGAAGTGCAATGTGTGGAAGTACAACACCCTTTGGATAATAATTTAAAATCTATCTGATTAAATACTTGCAGTATTACTCCAATCAGTCATATGAATATAAATACATTGTCTGTCTCAAGAGTGAGGAAGGTGTACCGTACATGAAGTAGGCAGTTGTATTAAATATTACCTCATGTTGGATAAAACGCCCCAAGGCCGCTAATCTTTGAGGACTCAACAACCCATCAACCTGCTCATGTTTATCAGAACAAGAGCTGATCATAACTTATGGAGGCAGACCTGAACCAACTGGGGCCCCACAATCCACATGAGAATCGAGGGACACGCCCCCCTCGATGCCACGCCCCCTTTTCACTCGTATAAATTGAGCGCTGATCTGCAAGCGCGTCAGAATACCTTCACTCTCCTGAGGCACAGCCGGGAGCTAGCTTGCGTATTTTGCACATCTTTTAACTTTAAAAATACCTGTAACTCTGTTTTAAATCCTGCTTATTACCTGCCTCCCTTCCGCCTGAAAGCATCCCCAGCAACGGATCTAGCGCTGAGAGGGAGAGCTCGAGGGAGTCTTGTCAGGCGCCATCGGCCTCGCTGAATCGAGGGACACGCCCCCCTCGAGGCCACACCCCCTCCCTGCCCCATAATAATGTGCATGTACCGGAAGCGCAGCGGACGAGCGCAGCGGGCGCGACGATTGCGCGCCGAAGGCGCGCATAAGGCAAGCTCGTCTGCGCTCGTCCGAGTCCAGGCCAAGGGCCAGCCCCCCTGCATCCCAGTCCTCAGACCCTATACACTACAGTGCTGAAACCCTCCATAGTCTCACGGCACCCACCAGCAACTGTAGTCGACACCGCTATCAAGCTGACACCCTGCCGCCTGCCTGTCCCAAATGTCATAACCCCCTCAAACCCAAAATAACCACTGAACCGCTACACGACTTCCGCATGTTTTTATTGAACTGCCATACTCTACCTAAACACAGGCTTGAAATTGCGCTTTTAATAGAGGAACACACACCAGACATACTGTTCCTAACAGAAACCTGGCTATCCCCTGACGCTGATCCAGCGGTCATAGATGCCCTCCCACCAGGTTTTCAAATCTCTCGGCAAGACCGGCCTAAAGGGAGAGGAGGAGGCCTGGCGATAATTCATAAAGAACAGCTTCACTGCCGAGTGGTCCCCGAAACCATCCCGGACTGTGAAAGCCTCACCTTTAACATTGAACTCTCACCTAACAGATGCCTCTCTGGCACTCTTATCTACCGCCCCCCCGGCCCCCCGAAGCAGTTCCACGTCAGTCTACCCTCAAGCGTGGCTGAACGTCTCAATATCACATCCAACTTCACCCTGCTAGGCGATTTTAATTTTCACTTCGACTCATCTTCAGATCACATAGCCACGACTTTAGCAGATGATCTAGCAGCTCTGCAACTTACCCAACGGGTCACTACTCCCACCCACGTGAAGGGTCATCTGCTGGATCCGGTCTTCAGCAACTGCCCTGATCTTCTAACCAGTCCACCTATGCCCCTGCCCTGGACGGACCATTTTCTGATCCCAATCAACTGGACGGCGCCTAAACCCCCTGCACCAGCACCTACCACGAGACTCATGAGAGCTTGGTCCCACCTAGCAGTTGATAATTGGACTAGCAAACTTGCTGAGAATCCACCCCTTATTAAAGACGACCCCGGCCTAGCAAACCAGGCATATGTCAACTGGATCACTCAATCTCTAGACGTCACTCTTCCCAAAAAGAAAATCACGCTCAAGCGCTCTTACAAAACTGCCCCGTGGTATACGGAGGCTCTTAGGGACAAGAAACGACTCTGCAGGAAATCAGAAAGACGTTGGCGATCTGATTACTTTACAGACAATAAAACCCTTTATCGAGAAGCCATCAGTGAATATAAAACACTGATAAAAGCGGCCCAGGCCACATACTTCTCTGAGAAAATTCTGCTTGCTAAGTCTAAACCCAAGGAAATTTTCCAAATCATTAAAAAACTAACAAAACCGTCCCCTAGCTTGCAGGCGGACAAGTCCACCACCCACTGCAATGACGTTGCCGAATTCTTCCATCAGAAAATACACTCCATCTACTCTGCCTTTCCCCCGAAAAACCTCACCCCCGTAGTCCCTCCTTTCCATCCCACAGCCTTCCCCTCCAGCCAACATCTACCCACGTTGACTCACTTCCCTCCTCTGGATCTCGCTACCCTTGAACCCTTAGCATGGAAAGTAAAATCCGGATCCCCGGACGACCCAGCCCCGCCAGACATAATAATGGCTGCCTCGCAGACCACCCTGCCCATCATAAGGGAGGTCTTAAATGCCTCCATCTCTTCTGGCACGGTCCCGACCATATGGAAGCAGGCCATGGTCAGAGCTTTATTGAAAAAGCCTAATTTGGACTCCACTGACCTGAGTAACTATCACCCCATCTCCCTGCTCCCATGGGCAAACAAGATCCTGGAGAAATACATAAATCAACAACTAATAAACTTCCTGGAAGATCACCACCTACTGGACCCCACCCAGACGGGCTTTAGACCGAAACACGGGACCAAGACCGCCCTCCTCATGGTTACCGAGGAAGCCAGAAAAATCCTGGATCAAGGAGGATCAGTGGCAGTGATCCTCCTTGATCCCAGCACGGCCTTCGATACGGTCAGCCATGACACCCTGCTGTACCGTATGTCCCAGGTCGGGATTAAGGACAAAGCCTGGTCTTGGTTCCAGTCCTTCCTATAGGACAGATCCTTCCGTGTGTTCGAGGGTGAGTCTGTGTCCACCAGCAGACCTCTGAAATGCGGAGTCCCCCAGGGCTCCTCTCTAAGCCCTGCACTTTTTAACCTGCACATGAGGCCGCTGGCTGATGTCGTCCGCCCATTTGGGATTAAGATCATCTCCTATGTGGACGACACGCAGCTGGTGGTCTCCCTGACGCAGGAAGCCAACCCACCTACACTGGGCGGGCTTAGAGAGTGCCTAGAGGAAGTAAAGACCTGGATGTCCCTATCGTCCCTAAAACTGAATGGGGACAAAACCGAGTTGATGCTCCTAGGCCCCCCAGATCTCAGCCTCCCCGCCTCCCTGTGGCCGCCCAGTCTGGGTACCCCGCCATCTCCTTAAAACAGCATTAAGAGTCTCGGAGTCTGGCTCGACAGATCCCTGTCCTTTAACGTACAAGCCACAAAACTCTCAGCCACATGCTTTGGCATCATGAGGATGCTAAAGAAAATTCTCCCTCTCCTCCCCTTGGAAGCCAAACAAGCAGCTGTACAAGGCTTAATTCAGTCACGCCTTGATTTTAACAATGTACTCTATCTTGGCGCTCCTGAATTCACTCTGAGAAGGCTTCAGATAGTCCAGAATTGCGCAGCACGCATTTTACTCGACCTTCCCCGCAGACAGTCAGTGAAGGCCGGACTGGTAACCCTCCACTGGCTACTGGTGCGCCAGAGAGTTCTGTTTAAAGCTATGTGCATAGCACCCCAGGCCTTCTGGAACACTGGTCCCAGGATTACTCGGGACCTAATCACCCACTACACGCCCAACAGAAGCCTACGCTCCAGTCAGACCTTCCTTGCAATGGTTCCCAGAATAAAAAGATCCAGATCCGGAGGCAGGACGTTTTCCTATAATGCTGCCAGGGCCTGGAACACCCTTCCGTTGCATCTCAGAGCCAACCCCAATCTCTCGGCCTTTCGCAAACAGCTGAAAACCTTTTTATTTCATCCAGTCTAATTTACTCCCACTTCTCCCCCCGCCTGGGCCATTGCGCGGGTTCATGGTATTCTTAGCGCTTGGACGCCTCCGGGCAGCAATTTGCGCTCTATAAATCCAAAAAAAAAAAAAAAAACATGGAGCCATTCCTAAGACCCTGGGACATTCGCAACTATGGCGTCAAAACTCCCGCACTATCTGGGATTGCCGAGAGCTTTATGAAATCCTGATTTTGAAACACAGACTGTTTTCTGTCATAATTCTTTAATTGATTGATCCTCCCTGTATCAAACACTGCGTATAATTTTTTTCTCCCACCTATATCCCACCCCTATATCCCACCTATATCTACACTGTGTCCTGTGTTATTAGCACCTGCACACATTTGATGTTATGCCTACATGCTATTTCGAAATAACACATATACTTGTTTACATTTTTCTCCCAATCATATCTTCCGGTTCTGTTTTTGCGTTTGTGGTTTGACAACTTACTGGACCCTGTTGCAGTGATGATTGATTAATATATGGAATGAAATTTCCAGGTATCCACATTAGTTCACTATACTATTTGTACTAAATGAATCCTACGAAACCCTTGTTTGTATTTTATTAATAGTATTTGGGGCAGTAGCTGCAGTGACTTCGGAATGAATAGACAACTGGCACGCAGTAGGACTGTATTTAATTGACACTTTAGAATAACTTTTCACACTTTGTACTAACTTTTCACACTTTGTACTAACTTTTGTACTAAACTCTGATACCCCTCACTACCAGCAGCTTCTCAACTGTGTCTCCATCATCCAGTACAACCATATCATAACTTATTTCCCCAAATGGAGCCTAAGGAAATCAGGTGCAGGAAACATTCTGGCTGCATTGAACTGGACCAACTTCATGCCCCCTTTTCTTAGCCAGTAGCATCAAAGGTGTGGACTGGATAACCCCAGTCTTCAGTGCTGTCACTGAAACGCACATTGGTTTCCAGTTCCTGTGATTCATCAAATACCAGTTGAGTGGGCTGATTCTATGCCCTGAAGTAGGACATTTTCTAGGTTAGTTCTCGGTTGTTGGTCCTTGCTTTTACAATCGACCCCTTTTGGGCAGTGACACGCATTGGCTCTGTGGCATATCATGTGTCCGTTTTTTTTAAGCCTAATTCTGCTTCATCACCCAGTCACCCTCTTTGATGTATAATGGGCGCAGCTCTTTCTGTCCACATAGTGTTTAATTGTCATCATGGCTTTTTGATCTTTTTGGCACACTGTTTGAGCCGTGATTGGTATCAGGTTGGTCAGTGGCATCCAGCTGGGCTTTGAAGTGCGGCTCTCTCGTTCTTGCAATAATGTTGCTGGACATTGCCTGGTGTTTCTGTGCTAGGTATTACAGTAAGTTTTAAGAATCCTATGCAGGGTCTGCTGAATGGGCATGAGATTTAGTTCAGCTTGCTGAAGCGCTATCTTTATGGTTGACATGAAATGTTAAACTACTCGATTTGCTTGTGGCCAATTTGTGTGGCTCTTCAGTGTTTAAAATGTGTAAATTGAGTGAATTCTTGGCAATTTAATGAGGTCCCATTGTACGTTGTGATGACCCCAGGAATCTTCCATGTGGCAAACATTTTGTCCACTGATGGGATAACTGCCTTTGAATTAGTTGATGTCAGAGACTTATCCAGTGGAAATCATGAGCACTCTTCCATGACGACAAGTATGTACGTGCTGGACTGCATGGAGCCAAAGAAATCAGCTGGCAATGTCGCCATGTATGTTAGGGGAGTGGTGACATTTGCACTGAGAGAGTGAGCCTATGCTCCTGCTTACTGGTTGACATGGCAGGCAAGTCCATAGCATCTCATCCACTAGTTGGTCTAGGTTGGGGAACAATATCCACTCGTGTAGTGCTAGCTTGGTGGCGACTACCAGCCTGTGGCCTTCAAAAACCGGGTCAACAATTTGTTTGTGTAGTACTGTTGGGATTTCGATGCATTTATCTCAGAATAGTAGGCTGCACTCTGATTAAGAGCTTGTCTTTCACGTACCAAAACTCACTCAATTCCTGTTTTAGTCTCAGCCAGCAAGTGACCAAGATGTCACCACAAGTTGTATTCTATGTTCTTTTATACCTACTTCAGGGACAAGTCACTGTGTGTGCTTTTTGTTATGATCTAAATGGGGACAGATAGAGGAGTCTAATAATAATGATTAATTTAATGTATTTCTTTGCCATGGATCTTCTGCCCTTCCGTGCCAGCAGTGGGCGTCTGGTCATGGAGTTGGCCATGTTGTTGTTTTTTCCTGGCTTGTGTGGCATGGAGTTGGTGTATATTTGCAGGCAAATTCCCTGTCTCTCAATGCACTGTAGCATGTTGGTCTTAGGGTTTCCAAATATTGATATGAGTGCCTGGTGGTCTTTTATTATGGTGAAGTGTTTCCCATACACAAAGGCACATAGTGTTCACATGCACACATAATGGTCAGATTCTTAGTTTCTGGTTGCAAGTATGCTCTTTCTGTATCTGTTAGGTTTCGTCTGGCTTCCGATACAACATACCTCTGTTCTGATCCTTTCTTGTGTTGTGCTAAGTTGACTCCTAGTGAGATGGCATTAACCATGAGTTTTCTACCCAAAGCAGTATAAAAGTAGAACTTGTTAGTAGTGATGCTGACTTCCTTCTTGCTGAACGCTCGCTCACACTCTTGGATCCACTCAAAGGGGTACCCTTATTTGTGATTTTCTTAGTGGGTTACAGATAAGAGCATAGTTTCTGATATATCACAAGCAGTACCTGGCCATCCCTAAGAAGATATATATGTTGTTGATGTCCATACATGCCGATGTTTCATTCAGGGCTTTGATCTTCCCCAGGTCTGGATGCATGTCTTAGTGTGAGAAGGTGTGTCCAAAGAATTTGAGTTTATGTTTTTGGAGCTCACATTTTACTGCATTTTGAAGTCAGATTTGCCTGATGTATGTCTCGAACAACTTGGTGTAGGTCTCTATCATGGTTAGAATCTCATATATTAAAACCTGAGCTGCTGAGGCTATTCTGTCGCTCAGTCTCTTAAATCGGAATAGCTCAAGTTGGGTAGCTAATGTTAGAGTTCCCAGAGTCCTTGTACAGTTCTAGCTGGTGGTATCCTTCCTTTACGTCACTTGTGTGCAACCCTGGATCCTTTTCTTGCTCTATGGCCATATTTGGAATCTGAATGTCGACACACAGGGGTACCATCTCTTCACTGTTTCTCTAAAGGGCTACCACTAAAGGTGTGACCCATGGTGTGAGT
The DNA here is from genome assembly GCF_964263255.1 of Lissotriton vulgaris. NCBI lineage: Eukaryota > Metazoa > Chordata > Amphibia > Caudata > Salamandridae > Lissotriton > Lissotriton vulgaris. The sequence continues at coordinate 198,648 of NW_028245873.1, read as the reverse complement.
CAACTGAAATCTACGACATCAGCAGGCATTAGTGCTTGGAGTTTACTTTCTACAGCCTATTGTAGATCGAATGATGTATTTTGGTGATGCTAGACAGTAAGTCTTATAGCCTCCTTGATGTGTAGGTGTACATCAAAGCCTGTCATTTTCCCCAGGCCGGTGAACAATTTGGGGCACTGTCTTACTATGGGGCTTCTTCATCCATTTTATACAGGGTGAGCTTGAGTTGTTCAGCGGACGAAGCTACGCAGACAATCTGCAGGTGCCTCTTTGTCAATTATATGAATGAGGGCATCTAGTGAGAAACCTTCGTAGTTCAGAATTTTCCCATACACTTCACAGATTTGCTGCCCATCTATGTGTAAAGTCTCACTTCAGCTTTCTCCAGTGTAGATTTGGGTTTCATTCACTTAGATTCGGTGGCACCAAAGTAGTAACATACCACTGTCAAACAGAAATGGATATACAGGATTTCTCATTTTAAGAGTTAGCCATGGATATTTCTTGCTAGTGGATTGTTCCTCTGTTAGCATGAGCAAATATTTGACACTCTCATATGAGTTGATGGGGATGCACTACTGTGTAATTCTTGTGATAAGGCTCAGTGTGATCTAGTTCCAGAACTGGATGAGCTGTGGCTTTTGCTCCTTACTTCACATGGATGATTTTTTATGTCTTTTGAGGTCCACATTTCTCATTTTTCTTTATGTCCTTGCACATCCAGTCTTAGTCATTTTTTACACATTTTCTACTTTTATGACCCATCCCGGAGCTTTTGTCTTCATGTGAGCATTATTATTTCATTTTTTTCTGCACTACTGACTGTTACCAGCTCGCATGATTCATCTTGCACTGCTTCTCTGTGTGCATGGTGGCCGCAAGTGATTCCAGCCTCTTGTCTCCCAGCTCCGTCCATGCTGGTCCTAGATGTTTGCTGCCTCTGATGACACTCTTGTGCTCACTGCTTTTGGGCGAGGGTTCTCTTCTCGTCATTGGTGTCACAACTAAACCGGTATGGTTGCATACTCACAGTTCTTTGATGGCTGTCTGATAGCCCACGGGTCCTTCATCTCTACGAGCTTAGTTTCCTCATTGCCAGTTTTATTGTATGGGTGGTGGCAAAAGATGACACGGCACCAAGCAGGTATTTGCATTTCTTTTATTATGATTGGGGGGGGGGGGGGGGGGGGGGGGATACATGGTGATGCGTGCAAGCAGCTTTATGACGATATTCTCCTGCTCCTTCCCTCCACCACTCTCCTTCCTGTTTGCCTCATTCCCCATCCCTGGGTCCACCACTTTCTCACACCGGTCAGTCCATTTGTCAGCTGGTATGCTGACCTTTTTGATAGCGGTCAGTATCTTGTCTTTTTAGGTCGAGCACTGTATGCGCTCTTCATTGTGAGTCACTATTGTTTACTATAAAGGGCTTGGAGCCCGGTCATTGCTCTCCTTTTGTTGGATTCAGTGTCGCTCCTCTTTGCTGCCTCCTAATTGGCCAGCGCAACCCAAGAGTCACTTTCGTTCCTTTCTATGGAGCATGAACCAAACAGAGCTTGATACAACCTAATTACTGTCTGGCACCTGCTTGCCCTGTGATTGAGGTACTATTTCTTCTTTCCCCTCCCAACCTTCCCTTCCCCTGTGTCTGGTGCTCACACCCTCCTCTGGCACTTCTACGGTGTTGGCCCAGTTCTGCCTTTAAACATTTTTTTTTTAAATATAGCACAGCAGCGCGTGCGGTTGTGGAGCATGCCTTTAAAAAAAGCGCTATGACATGGTCAAACGGTGGGCATGTCGTGGCACTTTTTTTCTTTGTTTTAAAATGATGGAATATCCTCTGCGAAAAATATCCCCTTACCTTCTCACCTGGGACGCACATAATGATATTTTTATGAATATGGTTTGATTTCCGCACTGCACCTGTCTACAGGCCTACTTTCTGAACACATCCTGTCCTGACCCTGTACCTTCTCCTTCAGAAATGTAATTTCTTACAACAGGGATGTATGTGGGCCACGCTCACCTTTAATGTGGCCGTAGATGAGGGACAGCGGCAAGCACGCTCGCTTATTCAGACCCCCCAGGATATAGCGGCATGGATTAGCAAATTTAGCGGCACAAATATGGAAATTTAGCAGCACAAATATGGAAATTTAGCGGCATTTTTGCGGCACTTTATTTTACTCACACTCATTAATTTTCAGCCTTAAATCAATGGAAACTGTTTTAGGAGAGTACTCCGATTTGAAATAGGCAGCCTGGAATATGGAACAGAGGAAGCAGCCCACAGCAGGCCCGGACTGGCCGTTGAGGGCACCGGGCAATTCCCCGTTGGGCCGAATGGTTGGGGGCCGGTTTTGGGCCCCTGGGGCAGTTTTTGTTACTGGGCCGCTATGCTGCAAAAACGGCCCCGTAACAAAAACGGCCGAAAACCGGCCCTGTCACAGAGCGCGGTCGCACCTCTCCCCCCTCCCCTGAGGGAAAGGGGGGAGAGGGGGGAGAAAGGCACTCCCCCAGGAGGAAAGGCACTCCTCCATTTGCTTTAGTAAAGTTAGGATTTTGTCTCATATTACTTTTGTGAATCGGGGCCAGAGTACAGAAATTGATCTATTTATGTGAACATTTCATGAATTAGGAACACATACTGATCCCATGTACTTAAAATAATCATCATGAATTCTTGAAAACCAGAGGAACACTGTGCGCCTTTATGCAGCTGAAGACAGTACATTCTAGATTGTGTTTTTTCAGCAGGGCATCCCAGTGTTACCCAAAAGCCACAGTGCAGCTGCAGAGGGCACTGCGGGCGTGTTTTACGAGCAGCAAGGCCTGAGTCAGCCTTTCGTTCACAGTCTGGGTTCTAATGGGTGCTGGTTGATGCAGAATACGGCCGCATTTCAAGTAGTCATCTTCTTTGCACAATTCCTCTGCAGTTCTCTTCTCTCCAGACGGTATATTTTGTAAGGGCGCTGAAGCAGCTATTGAACTGTGTGACGCTAGCTAAATTAAGGCATTCCAAAGCCCTTGACTGACAGTGCAAGCACACGTCACCCAACCTGTCAGTAAAACTAAAATGCATTGCGGAACAGGTGCTATCAGAGTCTTAAACTACAAGTGACCTGCATTAGTGTCTTGACGGCTCCCTCAGCTGATGCCTCGTCTGCTTGTGGGCACGCACGTTTCTGTCTGCCTTTGGCCCACGCCTGTCCATTGTGAGCGGCCTAGACAAAGTGCGGGTGCCACATTAGGTTGCGGGTTTTGCAGTTGGAATCCGAGCCCAGTGTTATTCCCATAAGTGACAGTGGCTTTATGAACACAGTTCTCTGGGTCAGGATGTGAGGCAACGTATGCCAACAATGCAAACCCCCAAAATGAGACGTTTTTTAATTTCCTTTGTGCATATATTGTGAAAATGCCCCAAAAAATGCAAAATTACTCATTATTACATGAAATACCGATTTCAAGTTCAAGTTGGGCATTTGTATAGCGCACTACTCACCCAGAGGGTCTCAAGGCGCTTGGGGAGGGGTTCATTATTTGTCGAATAGCCATGTTTTAAGTTCTTTTCTGAAGGAGATGTGGTTTTGAGTAAGGCGGAGGTGAGTGGGGAGTGAGTTCCAGGTCTTGGCAGCAAGGAATGAGAATGATCTGCCACCCATGGTGGATCTTCGGATGCGCGGGACTGCGGCGAGGGCTTGATTGGACGATCTTAGTTGGCGGGTGGGTTTGTAGAATGACAGTCGAGTGTTGAGGCATTCGGGTCCTAGATTGTAGAGGGCTTTGTGTGCGTGGGTGAGAAGGCGGAAAGTAATTCTTTCGTTGACGGGAAGCCAGTGGAGGTCTTTTAAGTGTTCGGTGATGTGATCTTGGTGAGGGACGTCTAATATGAGTCTCGCTGATGCGTTTTGGATGCGTTGGAGTTTTTTCTGTAATTTTGCTGTGATTCCAGCGTAGAGGGTGTTTCCATAATCCAGTCGGCTCGTGACTAGTGCGTGGGTGACAGTCTTTCTTGTCTCGAGGGGGATCCAGCGGAAGATCTTTTTGAGAATACGAAGTACGTTGAAGCAGGAGGATGAGACTGCGTTGACTTGTCTGAACATCGAGAGAGAGGAGTCTAGGATGAAGCCAAGGTTACGTGCATGGTCTGTGGGAGTTGGTGCTGTGCCCAGAGCGGAGGGCCACCAAGAGTCGTCCCAGGCAGAGGGGGAAGATCCTAGGATGAGCACCTCGGTTTGTCTGAGTTGAGTTTTAGGCGGCTATGTTTCATCCATTTGGCTACTTCTTTCATGCCTTCGTGAAGATTGGTTTTGGCGGTGTTGGGGTCTTTGGTGAGGGACAGGATTAACTGGGTGTCGTCGGCGTAAGAGATGATGTTGAGGTTGTGTTGACGCGCGATGGAGGCGAGAGGACTCATGTAAACGTTGAAGAGGGTGGGACTGAGTGAAGATTTTTGTGGTACGCCACAGATGACTTCAGTGGCCTCTGAGTTCTCCCAGCGAGGAATGAGATGATCCAGTCCAAGGCTTTTCCTTGTATGCCGATGTTGCTGAGGCGTTGTATAAGGGTGCTGTGGCAGACTGTGTCGAAAGCGGCGGAGAGGTCGAGTAGAATGAGGGCCACAGTTTCTCCGTTGTCTAGTAGAGTTCGGATGTCGTCAGTCGCTTCGATGAGGGCGGTTTCGGTGCTGTGTTTGGCTCGAAACCCAGATTGAGATGGATCGAGGGAGTTGTTGGATTCAAGGAATGCGGCAAGTTGGCTATTGACGGCTTTCTCAATGACTTTGGCCGGGAATGGGAGGAGGGATATGGGTCGGTAGTTTTTGAGTTCCGAGGGGTCTGCTGTGGGTTTCTTCAGAAGGGCCCTGAGTTCGGCGTGTTTCCAGCTATCTGGAAAGGTGGCAGAGTTGAACGAGCAGTTGATGACGTCACGGAGATGGGGTGCGATGATGGAGTCAGCTTTGTTGATGATGTAGTGGGGGCAGGGGTCGGTTGGCGAGCCAGAATGGATTGAGTTCATTAGGCGGGTGGTGTCTTCAGTGGTGATTGGGTTCCAGTTGCTAAGGATGTTAATTGGCGGAGTAGGATCTGAGGGGGGTTGGGAGGGCTGATCGCTGGGGGTATTCTCGAAGCTGTTTTGGATGTCGGCTATTTTGTTGTAGAAGAAGGAGGATAGTGCATCGCAGAGGTCTTGGGAGGGAGTGATGTCGTTAGATGCTGCGGTGGGGTTGGTGAGTTCTTTGACGATGTTGAAGAGTTCCTTGCTGTTGTGAGAGTTGTTGTCGAGACGATCCTTGAATGCTGATTTCTTGTCGGATCGAATCAGTTGGTGGTGTTTGCAGGTGGCTGCCTTGAGGGTGGCCATGTTGTTGTTGGTTGGGTTTTTTCTCCATGTTTTCCCCAGGGTGCGGCATAGCTTCTTGGATTTTTTAAGGTCATCGTTGAACCAGGGAGCCTTTTTGCTGGTTGGTTTGATCTGGTGCTTTTTCAGGGGTGCTAATTCGTCCGCACTGAGGGTGATCCATTGCTTGAGATTGGTGGCCGCTTGGTTTGGCTCCAGTGAGAGGGTGGGAGGGTTTTGGTTGAGTGATGTGAGGAGTTGGTCGGAGGTGATTTTGTTCCAGTTTCTCCGAGGAATAGGTTGTGGGCGGTTGTGGTTCAGGGTGGTTTTGTAGCTGAAGTGAACACAGCTGTGGTTCGTCCAATGGAGAGCTGTGGTGCGATCGAAGGTGATATGCTTGCTGGAAGTGAAGATAGGGTCGAGTGTGTGTCCGGCAGCATGGGTGGGGGTGTCAACAAGTTGTTTGAGTCCGAGGTTGGCCAGGTTGTATAGAAGGGTGGTGGTGTTGCTGTCGTGTTTGTTTTCAAGGTGGTAGTTGAGGTCTCCTAAAAGAATGTAGTTCTCGGAGGCGAGGGCATGTGGGCTGACGAAGTCCGTGATGTCATCGCAGAATTGAGTGCGGGTACCTGGAGGCCTGTAGATGAGGGTGCCTCTAAGTGTGGTCCTGGGGTCGGTGTGGATCTGGAAGTGGAGATGTTCTGCGGTTGCAAGGTTATCGTCGGAGCTGGTCGTGATTTTGATGGTGTTCCTGTGGATGATGGCGATGCCTCCTCCTGTTTGATTGGTGCGGTCTTTTCGGGTAATCTTGTAAGCGTCTGGTATGGCTATGGCGATGTCGGGTGCTGATGATGTGTTCATCCATGTTTCTGTGAGGAAGGCGATGTCCGGTGACGCAGTGTCGAGTAGGTCCCAGAGTTCAGTTCAGCACTTTGCACTATTGTTTTAGCATGAAATAATCCTTTGTGTTCATTTTTGACGTGAGGCTGCATTTCATGCTAAAACAGTAGCATGAAATCGCGGGCACTTTTGTAAAAATCGCTGCATTTTTACAAAAGTGCCGATTTTGCGGCAAACCGCGAAATCCTGGAGGGTCTGCTTACTGCGCCATGTCACACGGATATTGTGCAGCTTTTGCTTTCGTGAGCTCCAAGCTTACACGGGCCTCACCACTGCAGGGGGCAGCAGATTATTTCAAAAGGAAAGGCCAAATCACCACTAAGCTGCCTTTTTTTCCCCATAATGATGCAATCTCCAGTAGGGAGAATAGGCGTTCCGGTTTTTCAACTGAAGTCCCGTCAGATTTCGGGAAATTTAGCTCATGTCCTGGTGTTTAGAGAGGGCCGACTGCAAACGGTGGGAAGTGCCTTCTTATGTTTTCCAAAGAAGGGATAGTTATCAGTTATAAGAAAACAATTGAATTAACACTATCAATGCTGATGGTATTTCCCTCCTGGTGCTGACCCTGATTTATTCCCTTTGTTCATGGCGAGCTCAGCTTGTCATGAGCACAGCTCAACCGTACCTCATGACGAGCTGAGCTCGTCATGAGCATCGAAAGGGTTAACTTGCATGCTACTGGCTTTGAAAATTGCATTATATTCTTACTGCCTCTTCTGTAATTCTCTCCTGAGGAATGCTGTCATTCTGAGCGCTCGGTTGAAGTAAGATTATATTCCTTCTATTTTTGTGAAATGTCGCGGTTTTGTGGCTTTAAAATTCTGGTCACCCTAATCTCAAGTCAACAAATGAACACATCTCTCTGATATATTAGAAATTCCTTTTGAAAGCAGCTGGCATTCACTGCAGAACTGCCAATGCACTTCCATCCCCATTTATTCCATTAGCGCTGTTCTTGCTGTCTGCTGTCCCTGGAGACTTCAGGCTAGCTTTTCATGGTTTTCTACACTGTTGTTCTAGCACAAACGTAAAGGCAGACATTTAAGTTGCCTTTTTTTGCCAGCATACAAAAAGGCAAGGGATAACAATGAGAGTTTTACCAATAACCTTTCTCGCCCACCATGGTTTGCGCATTCTAGGTGACCATTTTCTTGATTGTTATTTAATTGTTGAACCATCACTTTACCTATCGAAAAAATAAATATTTAAACTTGAGTTTCCCGTTTCAAGACCTTTTTGTTATACTCTGATTACACCATTTTTCTTTTTCCAAGAATTGAAGAAATGCTGTTAAACATTTAAAAAAAAAATAAAGGAATGCCGACAATTTAAACCCCAGATCTTTTAAAGTCTAATCACCTGTTTCACAAAAGTTTTACTGTAAGTGGTTCTCGCTTCAGGAAATTAAACACTAACATTTGAGTTGTTTAGTAGGAATGGGTTAAATCGCAATTTTTTGTTGTGGAATACGCTTAACGTTCTCAAGAATTATGAGAATTATTCAAAATACGATTTGCTTACCATCTACGTGAAAACTGTGAGAGGGTAATTGCTTGTGTACGAAAGTCAGGTGGTAGACAGGTTGGAATAGATAGAAAATGTCTTCTCGTCTGTGGCCTGGGTCGGACTGGCCTATAGGGTAATAAAGTAGTGCCCGAAGGGCTGGGCTGGCAGATAAGTGCATGGGTCGGTTTTAAGGTCGAGCCTGGGCAGCACATGCGCAGCTCTGCGAGGCATGCTCTATTGGGGTATGGACTTTAAGGGCCGCCCACTCTCCGCCCATAATTTTCATTGGCTTGTTTCATATTCCTTTGTAAACTGTGGCTTTTTACTGGTCACAAGGCTGAGTAGTCCCTCCTTAGTACTGCCTTGTCTCATCTTTTAACCTCTCATAAGGACTGGCCTTTTTACTTGTGTTGTTACTCGGTAGGCTTTAATTATAGCCTCTTATTACAGCACTATTTATTTAAATGCTTTTCACCTGCCTGCTTTTGCAAGCAATACACTCTCTCTTTAGCATGTCATGCCACAGTTGTTTTATTTGTGGCGCAGAACGAGCTGCATGGTTTCACCCCGCCTATTTATTCACTTTTTTTGCTTTGTTTAGATGTGCCTCATGCCACGCTTTCACGTTAAAGGAGGCTGCGCCCCTTCCCTTAGATGAGCCGCATCTAAAGAAAGGTCTGCAGGAGCTATTAAAGTGAAACTGCGAAAAGGGCGCTTTTTAAAAAAAGAAAACCATTTTGACAAACAAATGCTCTTTTATTTGTAAAAGAGCCCCATACCACGCTTTCACTGTAATGGCAGCTGCAGACCTTTCTTTAGACGCCACTCGCCCCTCTGATAGCTCAGGCACTGCTTGTGTGAGGGTATTGTTTACCATAAAAGGCGTCAAGCCCGCCCATTGTTTGCCATTCATTGGCTTTATTGTCTCTCTTCTCTGTGCCTCCTAATTGGCCAGCATGTGCCCTTGCCAGTTCCCTTTCTTTTTAAGCAGCAAGGATCAAGCAGTATCCGTCCACTACTCGTGCTGTGATATAGGTACTATTTCTTCTCTCTCACTCCCCCTTGTCCGTATTTCACACCCATCTACCCTCTCTTCGAATTGCTTCTGCAACTCCCACCAGCCCTACTCTGTTCCTAGCCACTACCCATTTGTCGTCGTCATCTTTGCTTGCCCATTCTGCAGGAGAATAAGCACTACGGCGCACCACCAGTGCAGGCTGCATCTTAATGCTTTGTTTCTAATTTTACTTTAAGCCATTTCTGTACAAGATGGCTAAAAGACATTGGCAAAGCCAATAGCTCTCGACATAGGCGAGACCTATTGGCTTTACCAGTGCTTGTTTCTGCCACCACTATTACAGTCACTAATCTCATATTAAAAATACCTGTCACTGGCTTGTTTTGAGATTCTAGAAAGGCCAGGATGTGGTATTTAAATAGGAATTTGTATAAAATACTCTATTTTTAGGTCTCGCCTGGAATTAGCATCCGAAGGATGCGTCCAGGTGGAGACTTATAGCTAGCTGACTCGGGGGAATGAAGGACAAGAAAGTGCCACGCACTTCTCTTCGGCTGGATTTCACTGCGTGCACGCGCACCCACACTCACGCATTCGCACATACACAGCCACACGCATACACAGCCACACGCATACACAAGCACACCCCCCCGCCGCCGCACCTACACACACACTAGCGCACCTACACGCACACACAGAGACCCCCCCACACACACACCAGCGCACCTACACACACGCACGCACACATACAAAGACCCCTCTCCCCCCGCCGCCGCCATCGCACACATACACATACACACACACACACACGCGCACCCCCCTCCCCCCTAGAACTAAGCCCCACTTACCGCCATTCGGGACTTCTGTAGCCGGGGCTCTCCCTCGGGCATGGGAGCCCCGCTCTCAGGCACTCCGTGGGCGCGTGCGCGGGACTTCCGAAGACGGAAGTCCCGCCCAAAGGAACTGGGTCAAACGCGCATGCACAGTGACCAGACGATAGCAAAATCATTTTCACTGTCACCATCATGCCCCATCGTCAGGATACCGCCCACAGATTGGGTTCGAAGGACAACCAGAACTTGCTGTCTGCCTGGCAGTCTTGTTATTTATATGTGTCTGGGTTGCTAGCGCGTCACGCCGCCAACGCTTCAGACCCGGGAGGTGAGTAGGGTGTTAGAGCGAGCTGCAGGAACTGTCTTTCAGATTCCCGGGGGTTATGTTCCGGAGCCCACAGGGACGAGCAGGGTTTCTTATTCCCCAGCCCCCCGGATTGCCAGGGAGCAGCGGGCGTGCAGGGTCCCGTTCTTTGGAATGGACAATGCGGCGCTGCAGGCGAATGCGAGAGCTTGAGAAATTACCGCCGAGCGCTGCATAGTGTATTGTGTGTAATGGCCTACAGCTGCTTGTTGCGTTGCCTTCACCCTGTATTTCGTGCTAGTGACTGCTTTGGCTGTCAGTAGGAAGGTTGCTGTGCTAGTAGCACTGACAATAGTGGGGGAGGAGTCGGCTGTGGCTGCAACGAGTGGGTTTGCTGTGGTTGCATACTAAGAGTGCGTGTGTGCAAAATCTGGGTATAGTACTGTGTGCGGTGCTTTCTGTAGTACTATGCGCACCCCAGAATCCCTTTTGTGTCTCCCCCACCACACCATAGCTGCAGTACTACTAGAGTGTATGTGTGCACTTACTCTGGTTATGGGAGCTGCGTGTATTCGTTAGCTGGCTGCGGTGCTAGCAGCGTGGGTGTGCGCCCCGCTTGCCGTGGAGGTTCCACGGATGCATTACTGCTACTTATAACCGTGGGTGCTGTGCTGGCCCCGGCTGTAGTGTAACTGAAGATACTGGACTAGCAGCATGGGCTCTGGCTGTAGTACTAGTAGTTTGTGTTTGCGCGCGCTCTACTTTGACAGCAGTGCTCGTAATTTGTGGGTATCGCTACAGCGTACACACCTTGGCTGTAAAGTAGATCATGTGTATACTGCTGGGGGTGGGTGTGTGTGATCATCCCTAGTAGGTGCCCGACGCCTGTGTGTCATGTCTGTATTACTAACTGCGCACAAGCACTGCTGCAGTGTGCTAGTAATTTCATTTCCAGTCTGGTCCCTCATAGTCCTGCCTCGTTTGGAGCTGCAGTTCCATTCTTCAGTGACAGGCTGATGATATTAATTAGTTGATTCCTGTAGGCGGGTGGGCTTGTCTGGCGTGCCCAGTTCACACAGCCTCCCTCATCTGACCAGTGGATGCCTGAAAAGCAGAAACCTTCGTCGGTTTCTTGCACGCGTTATCTTTAGAGGCGGGAGTTCACATGTAAACATCCCAGCCCTCGAGCCCTCCACATCCTACCTCCAATTTGGCAGTTCCCATCGACTCGGCCAATAGTAAAAGTGCATGTTCACGATCCTCGCTTTGTATGTTCTCATCTGGGCATATAAAAACCCTATGTTTGCTACAATCATGCCTTCGTGGGTGCTCTGTATCTGCAGCATCTGTTCGCTCATATTAAAGACCTATGTTTGCTACAATCATGCCTTCGTGGGTGCTCTGTATCTGCAGCATCTGTTCTCTCATATTAAAGACCTATGTTTGCTACAATCATGCCTTCGTGGGTGCTCGGTATCTGCAGCATCTGTTCTCTCTGTGTAAAGGCCCGCCGTTAAGTAATGTGTAAGCACAATATTGAATATATAACTTATAAAACCGATTTTCCTCTACTTGTGTTAAACAAGTTGCACACATAGCAAATCGTTAGCCTTGTTTGTGCCTAAGATGTGCCGCTACATCTTATGTACAACATTTTGTAAACACCGCATCCCTTCTGAGGAAGCAGTTTGAAATCAAACCACACATCTGCCCGACAAGTATGACGGGCAGCTGTAGGTTGCCGGATCTCAAGTTTTGTGATCGCTGTGTGTTGTCATTTATTTACATTTCACCAATGAAAATTACAGCTGCATATCTGGAATGCATTTTTGCGTCATGCTGCTGTAGCGCGGCTATTCTCAACAGTTTTAAAACGTTACCTTTTTAGGTCTCGCCTGGAATTAGCATACGAAGGATGCGTTCAGGTGGAGACTTATAGCTAGCTGACTCGGGGGAATGATGGACAAGAAAGTGCCACGCGCTTCTCTTCGGCTGGATTTCACTGCGTGCACGCGCTTTTTCCTTCAGCATGTTTCTTTGTCTGTGTGAGCGTGCTTTCGGTTTCGTTTCTTAGAGCGCGATCGCTTTCGTTCATTGCTTTCGCTTTTTAGGCTTTAATGAAGTACTCATTTTATTATATGGGCATTTTTATATAGCACAGACTTTGCACGAATGCGTCATTAGGCATTTTTATATAGCGCGGACTTTACTTAGAGGCGTTAAAGTGTTTCGTTCCTTCTTTTCAGTGCGCGATTGAAGGTGTCATTCTTGCAAAAGCACGCACATACAGAGACCCCCCCCCCCCCCGGCCGCCGCCACCGCCGCATACATACAAGCGCCCCGGCCGCCGCCGCATACATACAAGCCCCCCCCAAAGCCCCACTTACCGCCATTACTTGCAGCCTCCACGGGGCTCTCGCGCGCGCGCTCAGTCAGAGAGAGAACCGTGAACTCTGCCCGGGGACGGCTGCACGTGACTGTCGGCTGACGGATCCAGGCACTGACCAACCACAGCGCCAGCAGAGACGTCGTCACACCCTCTGTATAACCCTGGGCTGTGATTGGACAATCGTTTAAGTGCTCTTTGTTTTCCCCTGGCTGCTGGTGCCTGGAGTGGTGATCTGTCTGCTACCTCCAGCGGTGGGTGCCCTGGTCCAGCCTAGTCTGTGTGCTGGAGTTGTGAGGAGCCTGCGCCCGGGAGTCTAAAGCTGCAGAAGTCCTGTTCAAACAGACGAGGAAGAGCACGACCGTGCTGCGTTACAGCAAGCAGGGGACGGCGTTCCCCGCAGGCTCACACACCCCCCTTCGGCAGTAGCAGGGTTTCACCAGGCATTCACGCGTCAGCAGTCATCGGCAGGCACAGGCGGCACACGCCGAGCTCGCCCCAGACAGCAGCCGGGGGGCCGCGCCGACCCGACCCGCTGGAGCATGGCGAAGAGAAGCTCCCTCACCATCCGGATCGTGGAGAGGAAGAACCTGCCCGCCAAGGACATGTGAGTACGAGGCCGAGGGGGCCCAGGTCATGACATGTACCTGCGATGGGTATGTGAGTGCAAGGTGGCAAGAATACACCCAGCGGGCATGTGAGTAAAGCCAGTGGTGCCTGTGAGTACAAGGGGCGTGTCAGTGCAGCTAGACGGGCATAGGAATTCAGCCAGAAGGGCGTATGGGTACAACCAAAGGGGCGTGTGAGTATAAGGGGCATGTGAGTACAGCCGGAGAGGTGTGTGAGTATCCCAGGTGCGTGTGAGTACAAGGTGCGTGTCAGGGCAACTAGACGGGATATGAATACAGCCAGAAGGGCGTCTGGGTACCACAAAAGGGGGCGTGTGGGTACCATCAAAGGGGCATGTGAGTACCACCAAAGGGGCGTGTGAGTATAAGGGACTTGTGAGTACAGCCAGAGGGGCATGTGAGTACAATGGGGATACGGGCGTGTGAGTATAAGGGGCATGTGTGTACAGCCGGAGAGGTGTGTGAGTATCCCAGGGGTGCATGTGAGTACAACCGGCATAGGTGTGTGTGAGTACATGGGCTGAAATGACTACAGCCGGAGGGGCGTGTGAGTAAAAGGGGCATGCCATGCCAGTACAGCTAGGAAGCTTGTGAGTACACCCAGAGCTGCATGTGAGTACAGCCAGAGGTACATGTGAGTGTACACGCTGGGTGCCTGTGAGTACAAGGGGGCATATGAGTACAGCCAGAGGGGTGTGTGAGTACAAAGGGGCATTTCAATACAGCTAGAGGGAGGGGCATGTGAGTACGTTCGGGGGGGTACCCCTATTTTTCTTATTAAAGGGAAACTTGCGTCACTCACTGCTGTCTGTGCTGTAGTACTGCGCCCCACGTGTGAGGAGGCTTGCAAAGCAGCTGTGCTGTAGATGTTGTGTATGGAGGACACATACACCCTTGTGTATGACTTGCATTGTGATTCCATTCACATAGCGCTACTTGCCCCTGACGAGGAGTTATATGGGGTAGTCGTTTTGCTGCTGTTCTCGGCTGTGTAACCTTACTGTGGTGCGCGTGCGGGCACACTGCTCCTTGTGTTTGTGTAAATGAAGCTTGTACTCCTGCTCCACCCGCCGCACATGTTTTGTATGCGAGTTAAGCAAATGTGTCCTTCCGCCATCCTTCGATGTTCAGTGTCATGGGAGCTGGGCAGCAGCCTGGCAGTGGAGCCATTGAATGGCAACAAGGAAATGGCACCCCTTTGTCCAGGTTGGGTAGCAAATGACAGCATCAAGCGCTATGCAATGGGTTCCTCACTACCGCTGGTCAGGTGCAACTGCACCTGCTGCCCTTGATATGCAGCCCGTCGCTGGCACTGCTCGCGCTGTCTGTGGTAAAGACTACCCTCTCCCCGGCAGGGCCAGGGTCGGCTCTCCTAGGGGTTTAGTCGGAGCCGTACTTAAAAAAACGTAACCAGGGCGCGTACGTGTTAGGGGCCTGGCTATATGAAGTGCAGCAGGTACCGTGTCACCATGGCCCAGGGGTGCTAGAGGCGGATGGACTCTCATTAAGGCTAACTTTCATTAAGGCTAACTCTCATTACTAAATTTTGACCAGGTGATCCATTTCCCTTGATTGCATGACGGCCCGTGTCACTCTTTCTACGCCATGGCATGTGCACGGAATCTAATATAATGTTACCAATCTCTGCTAATCTTGTTTCCATTAATCTCCCAGAAGTGACCACAATGCCACATGTTTTTGGGAATCTTGCTAGCGCTTCGCGTGTGCTTGTACTTGTGTCTGTGTGAGGAGGTTTGCAGTTCTGATGTCCTTTGCAGCACAAGATGCGTATGCGACGCCGCTTGCAGGACCAATTATGTCTCTGGGAAGACTCATGCAGCCCTGATGCTTGGTGCTGTACCACATTGTGTGTTTGCATGCAGAGGTATGCACTCTGATACTTTGTGCAGTACCACATTGTGTGTTTGTATGTGGAAGCATGCATTGCGGATGCTTTGTGCAGTACCACATCTGTGTGTTTGTATCTGGATGCATGCAGTCCTGATGCTTTGTGCAGTAATACATCTGTGTGTTTGTATGCGGATGCATGCAGTCTTGATGATTTGTGCAGCACCACATTGTGTGTTTGTATGTGGAAGCATGCATTGCGGATGCTTTGTGCAGTGCCACATCTGTGTGTGTGTATGTGGAAGCATGCTCTCTGATGCTTTGTGCAGTACCACATCTGTGTGATTGTATGTGAATGCATGCTGTCCTGATACTTTGTGCAGTACCACATCTGTGTGATTGTATGAGGACGCATGCAACCCTGATGCTTTGTGCAGTGCCACATCTGTGTGCGTGTATTTGGATGCATGCATTCCTGATGCTTTGTGCAGTACCACATCTGTGTGTTTGTATGCGGATGCATGCCATCCTGATGCTTTGTGTAGTGCCACATCTGTGTGTGTGTATGTGGAAGCATGCTCTCTGATGCTTTGTGCAGTACCACATCTGTGTGATTGTATGTGAATGCATGCTGTCCTGATACTTTGTGCAGTACCACATCTGTGTGATTGTATGAGGACGCATGCAACCCTGATGCTTTGTGCAGTGCCACATCTGTGTGCATGTATTTGGATGCATGCATTCCTGATGCTTTGTGCAGTACCACATCTGTGTGTTTGTATGTGGATGCATGCATTGCGGATGCTTTGTGCAGTACCACATCTGTGTGTTTGTATGCTGATGCATGCAGTCCTGATGCTTTGTGCTGTGCCATATCTGTGCGTTTGTATGTGGATGCCTGCATTGCTGATGCTTGGTGGAATACCACATGTGCTTGTATGCGGATGCATGCATTGCTGATGCTTTGTGCAGTTCCACATCTGTGTGTTTGTATGTGGATGTGTGCAGTCCTGATGCTTTGTGCAGTACCACATCTGTGTGTTTGTATGTGGAAGCATGCATTGTTGATGCTTTTTGCTGTACCACATCTGTGTCTTTGTATGTGGAAGCATGCATTTCTGATGCTTTGTACAGTACCACATCTGTGTGTTTGTATGTGGAAGCATGCATTGCTGATGCTTTGTGCTGTACCACATCTGTGTCTTTGAATGTGGAAGCATGCATTGCTGATGCTTTGTACAGTACCACCTCTGTGTGTTTGTATGTGGATGCATGCAGTCTTTACGCTTTGTGCAGTATCACCTCTATGTGTTGGTATGTATATGCATGCAGACCTAATGCTTTGTGCAGTGTTACATCTGTGTATTTCTAGGTGGAGGCATGCAGTCCTGATGCCACCCACAGTTCCAAATTTGTGTGTTTCCCTGTTCCGTCATGCTGTACCAGATTTGTGTGTTTTGTGGATCCGTGCTGCCACGATGCTCTGTGCAGTTGCAGGTTGTGTCTATGCGACATGCCACATGCAATGCCAGATGAGTGTTTTTCTGCGTCCTCATGCCCCGTGCAGTGCAACATGTGGGTGTTTCTGTGTCCTGATGCCCAATACAGTGCCGTGTGTTTTTCTGTGTCTGATGACCCGTGGAGTACCCAGTGGCTGTGTGTATGTGTGCAGTCTTCCCGCGCGCTGCACCTGTGCTGTTCTGCGCTGTCTCTGAGGGAAGCGTCCACTGCTGCTGCCCGCGCTGTACCGGAAACAAACACAAACACATAAACACACGCACACACACATACATATATGCACACACACGCATGCACACAAAGTCACTGAAAAAAAGGACAAATTAACACTAGGTATCAATTACATTAAACAATGTTCCATGTGTAGCGCTTAACACAAAAACGAATGAATAGCCCCTGACAACTATCCAACACTGCCAGCTCTTTCCTGTATACCCGAGCATATTGTATAATGCTATTAAAACAGAGACTTTTTAGGTCAATCCTGAGCAGCGCATGTGCTGCTCTTCGAAGCACGCTGTATTCAGGTATGGACTTGCTAAGATAAGCTTGCAGTTTTGTCCTATCGCTGAAGGTTGGTAGGTTGGGGAAGAAGTGTCTGGGGCGTCCTTTACACAAGCATTTGCAATGCAATAGGTCTCACTTTTGCGAAAGTTTAAGCTATTAGCATAGAATGACAATGCCTTTTATTTATGTTTTAAAAGCAAAAACATAAATAAAAGGCATTGCCATTTACAATGCCAATAGCTCTAACTTTAATAATGCAAGACCTATTGCATTGCAAATGCTTGTTAATTTAGCAGTTATTTTGATCTGTGCTTTATTTATCATATAAGAGAAGTGACGACTTCTTAAAATGAAATGAAATTAAGATTTGTAACATGCACTAATAACCAAGGGTGTCTAGGTGCGGCGTCACTGCTGTATTGGCTAACCAGAAGGGGATGCAGGGTTAGTGCGATCGGGCAAGTTTTGAAAAGCCAAGTTTTTAAAAGTTTGTGGTACACCAGGAGATTGCTTTCCTTCCAAATCAGTCTTGACCTTTTGCCGAATGGGAACAGTCCAGCCTGAACTGCAAAGCCATGTCTTCCCTGGATGGGAAATAAGCATCCTGGGACCGGTTTCTGAAAAGTTTAAGCACTCCGTCCATCATCTCCTTGTGTTTGCTTTGTTCACCCTAAGTTGCCAGGGTGTGCCCAGATGTGGGTCCCTTGCTCACTTTGCCACTGGATTCAAGCTACCCTGGCTGATGAGGGCTGTTAGCCCGAAACCAATCCCAGAATGCTTGTTCCCGGTCCAGGGAAGACATGGCTTGGCAGTTCGGGCTTGACTATTCCCATGAGGCACAGGGTCAACACTGATTTGCATATAGCTGTGTCTGAACTGGGGTGGCGAAGTGAGCTAAAGAACGATGCTGGATTCAACCCAGAACTGTGACTGGGGGTGAGTGTCTGAAAAGTTTCAGTGGTCCATCATCTCCTTGTGTTTCCTTTGTTCGCCTTAAGTTGGCAGGGTATGCCCAGACGTAGGTCCCTTGCTCACTTTGCCACTGGATTCAAGCTAGCCTGGCTGATATGGGCTGTTAGCCCGAAACCGGCCCCAGGATTCTTGTTTCCAGTCTAGGGAAGACATGGTTCTGTCTGAAATGGGGTGGTGAAGTGAGCTAAGAACGATGATGGATTCAACCTAGATCTGTGTCTATCATCTCCTTGTGTTTGCTTTGAAATATAGAAGTAACATGCTCGATTAGCCATAGGGCAATTGAATTTTGATGATATGGTGGCTTTGTGATTTATTCATAATTATGTATTTGACACACTTGCCACATAATCGAACATGCATAACTTGCAGATTTCAACAACTACATTTTTTTCAGTTCTAATGGATGTAAAGATAGTAAAAAAAGCTTGCTGAGTGTAAAAGAACACATTATAATGTTAACTAATCACCTTTCAGTTGCTTATTGCTGCATTTGGGGATTAAAGAGGTCCCTCGAAGGTGCATAGATCTCCAATTTATGGTCCGCAAAATGGATTATATCGGAGTAGCATGAAAACAACATAAATATTTAATGTAATTAAAATTCAACATGTTCAAATTCAAGTCAAACAGGGTGGAAAGATTGTTTTTTTTTCTTTCCCATTTGTTGGGTTGGGAATGCCCACTGCATGGTAAATGAGCATGCATGCCCGAGTGCGCAACTGCCTTGAAACTGGTATCCTGACTGTTATTTTGACTTTAGCATCATGCTAATCTTGCATGTTCGCAGAGGCCTATGTCTATCTATGTTATTGAGAGGTCCATAGGCTGTCCTGTGTCTTGGATGGACACATAACACATGCCACACAGTCGGTAGCAGAAGTGTGGTAGAAGGAAAGTGCGTTATGTGAGTCTGAATATTGGGTCAGAGGGATTCATTTTATGCCCCTGGTTTACCAAGGAACACAATGGAGGATCAGACAGTGGAAGTGTATTGCCTACATTCATGTGGCTGGAGAATGAAGACCTACACACTCTTTAGCAAGGGCTGTTGATTTCTGAGCACTATAGTTTGGTAGGTAGATAGGGATAAAGGGTATTTCATGTAGTTTCTGCTGTTCAGGGTGAGGAAATTTCTCGACCAGGCCAGCCATTTTGTCTGTCTTTGATTGCTTCTTCAGGAAGGCTGATGACAGCCAGGTACAGAGATCACATAATTCACTTTGCCCATGTTTTGTATATTCCTGTTTGGAGCCAGCACGTCTGCTACCTCATGTGAGAACCATCATCTTGCACAAAGGCTGTGTCTAACGAACAGCCGAAAAATGATACTTGGAAGAAAATTGACCCAAGCTGGTTCTGTAGCCTTTGACAGTGGAGTCACTTGAAGCAGACTGCAGCAAGATCTTTTCGGGCTTCATTATGGCTCTTGCTGTTTAACAGTCTTAGTGTGACTCACATGGAAACCACATAGAGAGACACAGTAAGACTGTTACACAGCAAGTGCAGCAGCTGATGTGAGGGAGAGTAAAGCTGTGCCACCGGCGAAGTAGGAAGCCATCACTGGCCTGTAGGCTGCAGTAGCCAAATGCCCACAACTGCAGCTGACTTGAGTCCGTAACTGTAAAACCTGAACGTGTCTGCAACTGGCCAGGAAGTCATTCTCTCAAAGACACAGATTACTGTACCAAACTGCCTCACCTATTTCATCCCAAGAACCTGTCCTGAGGCAATCCTCCTGCCATGGTTTCCACAATGGTGGAACTGTTGCCATGAGTTCAGGAGCAATCACAGCACCGGCAGAGCTGCTACAGCTGCACCAGTAACCTGCAGGTAAAATGGCTACTCCTGTACCTAGGACAAAAGACTAATGCGTGCAGACAAGCCTGCTGGGCAGCTGGGCACACTGGAGACTCTTGCCGGCGGGGTAAAAGACATTGAACCAATTTGCATTTGACCTGTGAGCAATTCTGATGTTTTCTGCACCTGTGCCAGATCAAGGCCTAACCCATAGTGTGTTGGCAACTGTAGACCTAGAATCCCGACCCTATCAGGAAGAGAGGACACCAGTAGATTGGGTAGTAGCACTTTCGATTACAACCCTGTTTTATCTTCGCAATGAATTGTGTAGTATTGAGTCCTGCTGTGGAACTGAAAGTCATTTTGTAAATGAAAGACCAACACTGGGCTGGATATTACATTATTGCAGCTGTTAACTGACTGTTTAGTTCTGAGCTCTTACTCCTTACACTACCTTCCTGAAATGCCTTGAACTGCTCACTCTCGCTACCCTGAGAGTCCAGTGCAGAAAGTGTTGTAGTTGTCCCAGTTTGCAGACCCATTGTAGGATGGGTCTGAACACACCAGTGGCAAATGAACCCAACCATCATACATTGGGTCCAGTAGCCCTGCCTGTCCTACAGCTTACCCCGAATGGTGTCAGACATTATTACAATGTTCTTTTTAGATGTCACCTGAGACGGCGCATGCTCTGTCGCTTGCAATACATTTTGTTTACTTCCTGGGGCTTAGAGCCCGCCCATTGCTTACCACTGGGTTGGCTTCATTGTCAATCCCATTTCTTGCTTGTCATTTGATCGCATATGTGAGCTTTCCTTCCGCCTCTTGCGTTTGTCCATCTCCTGGAGCAAGCCCTAAGTACTTGTGGCCTTCGACAGCTCCTGTAATAAGGTGCTACTGCTAAGCACTAGACTAAAGTGCAATGCTCCCCAGCAGTCTTCCTCGTGAACTCGTCCTCTGTGTCAATATGGGCTTTTTTCAGAGTATGGCAAAACTTTATCCTGGAAGTGCCTCAAACCAAGACAGCAGCGGTGGAAAATACATTTTCTGTACTATAACTTGGGTGTGCAAACGGACTACAGCAGGTGCTGCATCGCATGAATGTCACCTCACAACTGGTATAGATGTGCTCAGTACTTGGCCAAAAGTGTTCCCTTTCAAAAATGGTAAGCGCAAAAGAGTCATTAATTTGAAATCTCCTTACTGTGTCCATGAAGAGAGCAGTACACGCTATTTGATTTTCTGAGGTAAACCTAAGGAGAAAACTACGACTCCCAAAGTGCTTCTTCAATAGACATTTTAACTGTGTAGAGAAGGACGGGAATCTGAGCGTCGTTGAGCGTTGAGTGTTTGTTTATTTCTAAAGAAGTGTGGCTGCCATTGAGAAGTGCTTGTTATTTCATTGCGAAAACAGTGAGAGGGCAACCAACAATATTTCCGAAAATTACCAGTTGTGCTGCTGGGCACCGTAGGAAGACTTTCTAGTTAGTTTAATTTGGCATACCACCAGCCTAACCATTATCCCCACCACACCCTAACTAGGTCCCTAGCTACCACCACCCTTCCCCAACCAACACTATGTTCACTACCAGCCTACCACCACGTCCATCTTGTGAGAAGTTGGCCTGGCATATGCTGTCCACTAGTTCTAGTGGGCACCTTGCACCAGTCCAAACAACCCTTATTGATGATAGGTTTAAGACAACCTTTATTGAAAGCTATCCTAGTGGTAGCTATTTAGACAGCCTTCAGGCTAACTCTGGAATGAGTGTAAAGCAGCTTGGTTTACCAGAGTATAGCCCGCCTTATTAAATTATATTTAAAGGCCTAAAATTAAGTTAAATAAAACTTACCTTACTGCAGCCGCATTCCTTGCCCATCGCGGCTTCATTTGCAAACTGCGCATGTACGGGAGCCTGCGCAGTCCTCGCCAGGACTGCGCATGCGCAGGATCCCGCGCATGGGGCAGGAGAGGACAGTGGGGTCAAGGCCCCCCCAACGGTAAAGTGGATCATCACCTGGGGCGAGATGCAGGCCCGGAGGGACACTCTCTCGGCCTCTCGCTGCTGGCAGCTGTGTGCGCCTATTTCTCCGGCTCAGATCTCCGCCCATGCTGGTCCCCAAATTTGTGAATCTAGTGATAGGACATACCTAAAATGTGTGAATCTAGTGATACGACATACCTAACCTGGGTATTGCTGTGGGCGTGGTTGCACAAACTGTACACTCGTGCCTTGGAGATAAGCCTGGCTGCTCGTGTCAAGCTACTAAGGGGGTGAGCAGGGGTGTCTCGGACGGTGTCCTTTCGTGGCCTAACGTGGGAGCTGGGAGGTCCGGGTCGCACACTTGACAACAACGGTGCACGCTGGAATTGCGGCTTCTAACAATTGGCGGCAGAGCGGCAGGATACGATCCTAACATTTATTAAAACGTGTATGTTCAAAACCACTCACAGTAGTTGATCGCAAATTGACTGTAGACCACAATACAACCACATATTGTATTTGTTTATTGGTACGGTCTTTGGAGTGACCCTGTTATCCACACATAATGTCTCAGGAGGGGAGTCTGATAGCCAGTGGGGCTATGGTTGTAGAATGTGAGATTGACATTGAGGCTTTGTTGTCTTATAAGGTTGAACAATTGAGGAGGTTCTGCAGAGCCTTGGGATGTTCCATGAGGGGTAGCACCAAGAAGGAGGAGCTACAGATGGACTTGAGGGCCTGGTGGGAAGCCCGAGAGACTCCAGGGATGGGTGATGGTAAGGTGGATGAGGAGGACCCCGGGAATGAATTTGGTCCACAGGATTTACCAGTGGAGGGGCCAGCCAGTGGGGCTGGCAGTGGTCATTCCGGGAGGAGTTTTTCATCAGAGGAGTTGGAGGAAAACCAAAGGGTCACGCTGCATGAGTCGGAGGTGTTAAAACTGAAGGCTCACGCAGTGGAGAGCAAGGGAGCTCTCACATTGAAGGAGAAGAAGATTCTCCTTGCTCATGAGATAAGCATGAGGGAACTGGACATGAAGGGTAGACAACTAGAGTCCAGTTCAAATGGTGGCAGCGCACCACCAGTGCCAGGAGGGAAGGTGTACATCCCCAAGGATTTAGTGCAATACTACCAGAGGAGTGATTACATTTATGCGTGGTTCACAGCATATGAGATTGCACTAAGGATGAATGAGGTGCCTGAGAAGCATTGGGGGCGGGCCTATGGAAACACTTTGAGGCTTCAGGAAGAGACGTTCTATCCCCTTTAGAGAAGGCAGGAACCCTGACCTACGCCAACATGAGTGAGGCTTTGTGCCTCCGGTATGGGCTCACCCCTGAACAATACCGGCAGAAGTTCAGGACCTTTAAGAAACTAGAATCCCGTACTTGGGTGGAATGTGTGAATGAGTACACATGGGCACTGCATGGTTGGATGTTGGGCAGCAAAGTCACTGATTTTAAGAGCTTATGTGATTTAATTAGTTGGGAACACTTAAGTAGTCTCTGTATTCCCGAGCTGCACCAGCATCTTTTGGATAGTAAGCTGACTGATCCCAGTAAGCCTGCTGAGGAGGCGGACCGCTGGACTAGTACCTGGGTGCACAATGGGATTGGGAGTACTGCTGCCAAGAGTGGCAGTGTCCCCCGCCGAGGGTGGGGGAGAATAGGGTTAACCACAAGGAGTCATCTAAGGGGCTCCTAGGTAACCCCCCCCCCCCCCCAATAAGGGGTCACAGTCTCCCAAGACCAAGAGGGCCTGGGTCTCCCGGGGCAAGAGGGAGCCCGAGGTCCCCCTACGTGTGACTTCTGTAAAGAAGTGGGTCATATCTCCCCTGAATGCCCCAAGAAGTCCTCTACCACCCCTGGTGCTCCAACACCAGGTTTTGTTAGTGTAGTCTTGGTGAAGGACCTAAGTTCTTGGGATGGGGGGAGCAAGCGGTCATGACCCTGGTCTCCTTAGGAGATAATGAGGTGGTCCAAGAAATCCAGCTGCCGGAAAACACCAAGAATTACCGGCAGTGGGTGACCATCAGTGGACGGAGGGGGGAGGCTCCGAGAGACAACGGAGCCAGTTTGACATCTGTTAGGTGTCAGTGGGTGTCTGACGAGCAAATCATTCCCGACGTGCTTCACCCGGTAATGTCAGCAGACAATTCAGTGCGCTTTTGCAAGGTGGCGCTGGTCCCTTTTGAATGGGGAGGGGTCTCAGGCTCTTTGAAGGTTGTTGTAAGTCCGTCCATGCCTTTAGACTGTCTGCTCAGGAATCACCTGGAGAGTTCCCCTTGGAAGGAAGTGAAGCACCAGGCGCATTTGGAGATGTTGGGTCTACCTGAGTGGGCCTGCGTGACCACTCGGTCAATGGTAGCCAGTAAAGGTACTCAAGAGGACCTGGAGCCTGAAACAGTGGCCCCGGCGTCTGCTGTTCAGAGAAAAGGCAAGGGGCGCGGGAAACTGGTTCCCACGGTCCCAATGGAGGCACTCTGAGGGAGATGCCCTGGAATCTACAGGGGAACAAGTAGCTGAACTAGGGGACCTTCCAGGGCTGACCGATTGGCAGCAGTAAGGCGGGCCCTCCAGGGAGGTGTTCTGCGAGGAGCAGAAACAGTGCCCTTCTCTTAGGGGTTTGCAGCAGCAGGCCGTAAACCAGGCAGCAGCTGATCCGTCAGGATCACACTTAATTTACTGGGAAAATGATATCCCTTATAGCGAGCCAAGGGTGGCTGAACCTGGGTCAGCCCGTGCGTTGGTGGTACCCCAGCGCTTCAGAGCCTTCCTATTGGGGTTGGCTCATGATGTACTTTTGGTGGGAGATTTGGGGCAGGACAAGACCTTTGAGCGGCTTGTCACCCACTTTTACTGGCCCCAGATGTGCAAGAGTAGTAATACACATTGCAGGACCTGTCAGACTTGCCAGGTGAGTGGTAAGAGTGGAAGGAAGCGAAAGGCTCCCCTCCAGCCTTTCCCTGTGGTCAGCACACCCTTTGAGCGGGTGGGCATTGACATTGTTGGGCCTCTGGATCCCAAGCCAGCCATGGGCAACAGGTTTATCCTGGTCTTGGCGGACCATGCCACACAGTATCCAGAGGCCATCCCCCTCCGGACGGTGACGGCCCCGGTGGTGAGTCGTGCCCTGATGGGGATTTTTCCTCGGGTGGGGTTTCCCAGAGAGGTGGTGTCCGACAGGGGCACTAATTTCATGTCACGGTATATGAAATCTCTGTGGAAGGAGTGTGATGTAACCTACGAGTACCACCCCCAGGATAATGGTCCAGTTGAGAGGTTTAACCGAACCTTGAAGGGCATGATTATGGGTCTAAAGGAACCTTTGAGGCGTATTTGGGACGTTCTCTTGCCCTGCCTGTTGTTTGCATACAGGAAAGTGCAGCAGAAGTACTTAGGGTTTGTTCCCTTTGAACTCCTGTATGGGCACCCGGTGAGGGGACCTTTGAGTTTGGTGAAGGAGGGCTGGGAGAAGGCTCCTAGTAACTCCCCCCCTCCCCCCGGATGTATACAGCTACATGCTGGCCTTAAGGAACCAAACTAGGCGTTTCAGGCAGCTCGCTCAGTTGAACCTGGAAGCCAGCCAGGAAGATTTGAAATGATGGTATGACCAGAATGCCACTCTGGTCGAGTTTCAGCCTGGGCAGACGGTGTGGGTGATGGCGCCGGTGGAACCTTGCATGCTCCAAGACAAGTGGACTGGGCCTTATGAGATGGTGGAGCGCAGGAGCGAAGTTACCTACTTAGTTGACTTTCAGTCTCCTAGGAATCCGCTAAGGGTGCTCCATGTAAACCACCTCAAAACACACTTTGAAAGGTCGGACGTGACCCTGCTCTTGGCTACAGACGTCAGGGCAGAAGAGGAGAGTGAACCCCTTCCCAACCTCCTGGCAGCCAAGGAAAAGGATGGGTCAGTGGATGGAGTGAACCTCTCGCCTTCCCTGACCCCGGAACAGCAGAGGGACTGTCACAGACTGTTGGGTCAGTTCGGCTCGCTTTTCTCACTGACCCCCGGAGTCTCCCAGTTGTGTGTCCATGATGTGGACACGGGGGACAGCCTATCTGTCAAACAGAAGTTTTACCGGGTAGCTGATGAAGTCAGGGCCAGCGTCAAGGAGGAGTTCCCTAAGATGTTGGTGCTAGGGGTGATTGAGCCCTCCAGCAGCCCCTGGGCTAGCCCAGTGGTCCTCGTACCGAAAGCTGGTGTGCCAGGTACTCTTCCGAAACTTCGGTTCTGTATGGATTACCGGGGGCTCAGCGCGGTCACTAAAACAGACGTGCACCCCAAGCTGATGAGCTCGTGGATCGGTTGGGAGCTGCCCGGTCCTCAGTACATTTGATTTGACATCTGTTTACTGGCAGATTGCCTTGACCGAGGGGGCTAAGGAGATGTCCGCGTTCTCCACCCCCGAGGGACACTACCAGTTCAGGGTTATGCCCTTTGGGTTGAAGAACGCCCCTGCCACCTTCCAGAGGCTGGTTAACCAGGTGTTGAGTGGGCTGGAGGAATTCAGCGCTGCTTACCTGGGCGACATTGTAGTGTTCAGTTCCGAGTGGGAGGAACACTTGTAAGTGGAGTGTTGAAGGCCCTGCAGAGGGTGGGCCTAACTATCAAGGCAAGGACGTGTCAGATAGGGCAGGGTTCTGTGGTGTACTTGGGGCACCTGGTGGGGAGCAGCTAGGTGGTGCCCCTGCAGGCAAAGATTGATAGCATCTTGGCTTGGGAATCCCTCAAGACCCAGACAGGAGTGAGGGCCTTCCTGGGACTCACTGGGTATTACCGACGGTTTGTAAAGGGGTATGGCGCCCTGGTGGCCCCTTTGATGGAACCGACTTCCAAGAAACAGCCCAAGAAGGTGATCTGGACGAATGCCTGCCAGATCGCTTTCGATGCCCTGAAGTCTGCTATGTGCACCACACCTGTGTTACGGAGCTGGATTTTTCCAAGGAATTTATAGTACAGACGGATGCTTCAGAGCATGTGGTGGGAGCAGTGCTTTCCCAATTAACAACGAGGGCTTGGACCAACCTGTAGCTTTCATCAGCCGAAGGCTACTCCCCAGGGAACAAAGGTGGAGTGCAATTGAAAGGTAAGCTTTTGCTGTGGTCTGGGCTCTGAAGACGTTGTGGCCCTACTTGTTTGGGACTCACTTCCTGGTTCAGACCGACCACAGACCCCTCAGATGGTTAATGCAGCTGAGGGGTGAGAACCCAAAGCTGTTGAGGTGGTTTATCTCCCTAAGTGATGTGCACTGTGTGTGCCAGAGCTAGTACTAAAGAAATGCACAGAGAGGGAACACAGGTCTTCAGTGTAGGGCCTGTGCGCATTGTGCTAAATTAGCATGTTGTCCTGACAAATGCTACCACTTGTCAGGCCTTACTTTCCCTTTTGCATACACATGGAGCACCCCTGTAGGATGTCCTGGGTAACAGTGTAGGTAAAAGGCAGGACCTGTGCCAGTGTGGGTGCTAGGCCCTGACAGTGGAAAATGCTACATTTCATTTTCCCTGGCGAAAGGCCATCTTGCGCATAGAACAGAATGGGGGAGGCTGGGTGTAGTATTGTTAGGCTAGTTTCCCAAAATTGGAAATGGAACAGTGAAGTTTGGTATGTCTGAACTCACAGCGTCATAACGCATCTTTTTGGGTAGATAGTTTTGTCGCTGTGAGTCCAGAAACCGCTGTTTGAGAAAATAGCAGAGTTTGTGCTTTAGACCTTTTTGCATGTTTCAGCAGAATGTGAATTGCCTGCCTGGATCTGGCAGAGGTGAGAAAGGCTGAGGGAGGTTGTGCCCCATGGGAGGGGTAGAGACGGCGCCAGGCTGCCTTGCACCTGGAGCGGGGAGAAGGAGAGGCTTTGCCAGGTGAAGAGACCTGGTTCAGAGCCATAAAACAATAGACCCCTCTCCCTCTGAGTGATTAAAGATCCAGACCCCAGTATCAAAGAGAGGACAGTGACACTGGGGGGAGATACGCAAGACTGATTATGGGAAGGGTCGGGGACCCCTGAGCACAAGGAAACTTCAAAGACAATGAGTGGTATAACTGGAAGAACTGTAACCCCAAGACGTTGGTTTTGTCATGGTGATAATGTAATTGAGAATGGTCTCCGTATCATTCAGAGAAGTGCTGGGAGCGTTTTGAAGACTCTGGCGGCTTTGACCTGTCCAGGATCAGGAAGAAAACCTCTGCCTCAGGAAGAGTTGCTGAGTAGGCTGTGGGAGACACTTGACCACCCTTGCTTTGTGATCTGGGGCTTGTGGGCAGTTTGTAGCTCGTGACCGAGGAGAGACTGAAGGGGTGCTGCAGTGGGTCGTGCCCCCCCCCCCTTCTTCCTGAGCAGGACTTTGCTGTGTCCTGTACCCCAAGTGCCCGAGGTGAGCTGGCTCCCTGTTTGGAAACACAGGAACATAAAAGTTTTTAGGAAGTCTCAAGTGGCGCGGTGGTGGGACCATGTCGTGGCAGCCTGAGAACTCTGAAGGGGTGCCTAAGGTGATCGTGGCCACCCGGAGCGAGTCGAGACTCTGACGCGCAGGGTGCGTGTCTTGGTGCTGCTACATGTGTTGGAGCACCTGTGGGGTGTGGGCATTGTGGAAGAGAGCCGAGATTCGAGACGCGCAGAGGGTGCATGTTGCAGTGCAGTCCAGGCACTGGTGGAGAATGCCGGGACATGTGGGCACTAAGGAGGAGTGAGTCTCCAACGCGCGGATCAGCGTGTGGTAGAGAGGTGAGACTCAGACGCGCAGTGTGCGTGTCATGGTGCGACCCAAGTGTTAGTGGAGAGCGCCGGAAGACAGTGTGCACCAGGAGATGAAGTGAATCTTGGACGTGCCGTGGGTGTGTATCGAAAGTGCCACCGAAGGTGCTGGTGAGGAGTACCGGATAGCGGTGAGTACCAGGGAACAAAGATGTCCTAACAACGCTGGAGCGGAGAGCCAAGTGATCGGGCCCTCGAAGGCAAAGTGAGCTAGCACCAGCGTTGTGTGGAAGGCTTCGTGGAGAGAGTCTGAGCTGAACGTTGGCGGCCCGGACCGGCAGCCACGCAAGAGCTGAACTATCGGCAAGAGCGTGCCTTGGCCATGGTGACAAGGTTCTGGAGTAGGGCCAAGCCGCTGCGGCAGGAGAAGAGAGGGGGGTCGCCCCCCCCCCCCCCCCCCGCCCAGGTAAAGTGAATCATTGCCTGGGGCAGGGTGCGGGCCCGGAGCGACAATCTCTCGGCCTCTCGCTCAGCTGTGTGCTCCTGTTGCTCCACTCTAGATCTTGATCCGTGCTGGTACTGGGCGGGGCAGTACAGGGGCCAGGGCCCGGAGCAGAACCTGGGTGTCATCGCTGATCCGTGTTGGGGGCAACAGGTCACACACTTCTAAAAACAGTTGCATAACACTTTGCATATTTGCTGCTAATGAACTATCAAATTATTGAACAAAGTCTGACACTAGAGGTGCTTAACGCGCTACGTTATGTTTCCCTTGCAGGATACCGGATCATTGCGTAGCATACTGCATTGATTGTTTACTGCATGTAGTGAATTGCACTGTGATGCATTACCTTATTCCTTCCCTGTACAGGACATGCTGAGGGTGATACGCATTGCATTGTTTTCCTATCGCACTGTACGTAATTGCAGCGTGACGCATTGGTGTATTCCTTCCTTGAACAGTGCAGTCTGGTAGCGAACCGAGTTGCATTATCTTGTGTTGACTCAGTACATGATCTTGACGCATTGCATTGCATTGTTTCACTGTGGTACTGTACAGGAACCCATCGATTAGTAGTGCAGTTTTCCTTATATTTTGCAACGCGTGTGAATCTAGTGATACAACGTACCTAACCTGTTGAGAACAACTAAAAGTCAGCGTAACTGATGGTTAGAAGCGGTGTTTGGGGATTAGAACTGCCCAACCCACCGGAAACAATATTACTCAGTGTATATATGTGGAAGTTGTTTTGTGTGGCCATTTCATGTTTTTTTTATATAAAATATACTTGTTTTATACAAACTCGTGTGGAGTCCATTTGTGGTGAAATCATTGGGATTGCTGTGGGGGTGGTTGCACATACTGAACACTCATGCCTTGGAGATAAGCCTGGCTACTAATGTCAAGCTACTAAAGGGGTTAGCAGGGCTGTCTCGGACGGTGTCCTTTCTTGGACTAACGTGGGAGCGGGGAGGTCCGGGTCGCGCACTTGACAACAACAGTGCGCGCAGGAATTCTGGCTTTTAACAGCTACACTAACCACCACCTTGCCCTAAATAACACACACCCTACCACCCACCTTCACCCTAACCTCCACAATCAAAACTACCACCCTAACCACCTTACCACCACCTTACCACCATCACTGCCCTCGCCATCACTTACCACGACCCTCACCACACAACTAACCACCACCACGCTCTCACTCAACATGGCGCTCAGTTGCCTGTAGAACAGGGGGCCCTGAAACTGGGGGAGAGGCTCCCCTAGGGGAGTGGCCCAAGTGATTCTGGGGATCGGGAGGGGGTAGGCTCTGGCCAAAAGTATGCTGATAACAGTGCTTTGTTTTCAACAGGGATAAAATGAGTGGCAGTAAACTGCTCTGTATTGTCCCATCTCTAACACCTTTTGTCATTCATATCCTGGCTGTGAGAAGGTGTTGAAAGGGAAGTGACTCCAAATAGTCTTTAAAACCCCCACCTCAGTTTCTAATAATCACATTGTGGATACTTTTACACATCAGTAAGGCCTGCCTAATGAGAACAGTATGTTAGGCAATAATCTATTTGATTGCATTTTTAAAATGGTAACAAAACTTAACCTAATTTTTTAAAAATAAGTCTAGACATATTTAAACATTTCCAGTTTAATAAAATAATTATGAACATTTTTGTGGTAGAAGTACTTCATTTTTTAACAATCATTTTCAACTCATTACTTGTTTCATGGAAAAATGTGGCCTAATGTTTGCATTTGTTTACTCACATGTAACTTATTCTCATCTGAAACTATCCTAACCACCCTACCCTAATCACCACCACCGCCACCACCTTTCACTCAACATGGCTCTAAATTCAAATTTAAGCTCTTCACTTTTTTAACAACTATTTTGAACGCATTACTTGATTGCTGTTTTCATGGAAAGTTGTGGGCTACGTTTGTCGTTTTTTTCTCTAGTAACTTGTTCCAACCTAAAACTGTGCATCTAGGTGTCTAGTAAAGCTAAGTCATCTATAGCGGTCTGTCTATCTGTCAGCCTATTCTATGAAAATCAATATGTAACGTTGAGAAGGAACTCTATGGTAGAATGTTGCCGTCAACCAGAGAGCGAGTGCTTGCTGGGCAGATTCACATTGCATAAACTTCATATTTGAGTGCCTTGTACATTTTAATTGCTGTTCAGTGGGAATCAGAAAACGGAAAATGTAGTGTTTATTGCACTACGTAGCATGCTTTTAATAGAGCAGCCTAAACACAATCAATCCTGCTACAAAGACTGGTTGTGTGGGCTTACCTTCCTCTTCTTGTGTTGGTCCCTTCCCAGGAGCATTAGAATATTATTTGTGTCATTCCACTGCTTACTTTTCAGGCACTTTTTTGGGGTTAAGCACTCTATGAAAGTGCATGTGTTTTCCAACTGTCTTCCTTATGCTCTTTTCATCGCGACTCTGTTTCACTCCATGTTGCCTTTGTCTGTGTGCTTCTCCACCACCCCCTCAGTTGCCTGTTTTCACTTGTGTGCTTCCCCCTCGCCTTTGCTTTCTCACACTTGTGCTTCTCCGCGTTCCACATTGCGCTCTCTTTCTCTCTCTCTCTACTGAATGCTTCTTCCCCTGCGCGCCACATTGCTCTCTTTTGCCCGTGTTGTGTACTTCTCTGGTCACCCCCTGTTGTTTCCGAATACCCCCTCTGCATTTCTTCTGACCCCACCCTCTGTGATGCTTCCTCCCTATCCACAATGTTGCTTTCTCCCCCGCTCTACTAGTTGTCCTTCTTGCTGCCTCCCCATCCACTTGAAAAAAAATGCTTTTGCAATACCTTTTTTTTAATCCAATCACACTTGGATCAGTAAATAAAACAAAAAAAAGCCATACCTGCATGTGTAGGCACTTGCGTGTGTGGTGCATGCACCTACAAAATAACAAGGACACAGCGACTGTAGCATAGCACCTTTTTTTCATATCCATCGCTAAAAACCATTGGCAAAGCCAATAGTTCCCAAAGCTGAGACATATTGTCTTTGCTAATGCTTGTTTTATTAGTCATGCCAATGCATGTTTATTTCACCAACACTCATTAGAATTCTGTGACTATTTCAAGAGGACAGCCGGAGCTCAGCAGAATTAAAAAAAATGCTTACCTTTTTAAAGTCGTATCTCTTTAATCTGTAGTGCCTGATGTTAAAATGCATTCACAATAGCTATGCCATATATAGTAGTGTTCTCTAAGGTTGTTACTGGTGGAAGGAGGGGCTTCGAGAGGCCTTGTGGTGTGAACAAAGATTAATCCTCGAACAATAGACCCATTTAAAAAACTAATTGGGATGTGCAGAATAGAAGAGGTCAACCTTACTTTGCAAAATGTGAGCACACAAAACCTTGTTTGTGTAGGCTGCAGCATTGTATATGTTTTGAACAAATAGGTTTACTCTGGTAGAAAGGATAGTGTAAATAAAGTGCTTCTCATGGGTTTCTAATTCAGTAAACTTAATTTGTGGACGCTGTTGAGTGATGGCTTATGGGGCACTATTCATTACACACAATTCTCTAATCTGCGCCCTTGAGGGGCTGTCTGCTTGCTGTTACGAGGGTGGGATTCGTGATTTGGAGACAGGCACTGCGACAAATGGGTTGGTGGAATAGCTTGACTAGGAAGACCCCCCTCTGGAACAATGGGCAACTACCTCAATTGGCTGCTTTGCTGGGGTTTCGGGGGTGGGACAATATAGGCATCTCAGCACTTGGGGATGTCATGAGGGGCCTGATGCTCAAATCCTCCCAAGATCTTCAGGCCGAGTTTCATATGCCACGGTCCCAGTTCTTTCGCCACCTTCAATTTCGGCATG
The DNA here is from genome assembly GCF_964263255.1 of Lissotriton vulgaris. Lineage (NCBI taxonomy): Eukaryota > Metazoa > Chordata > Amphibia > Caudata > Salamandridae > Lissotriton > Lissotriton vulgaris. The sequence goes on along the minus strand of NW_028245873.1, from coordinate 166,060 downwards.
CCCTATACCCAAGCTTAGAGGGCTTGGAGTCCCTGCCGGAATTCAGTCCATTGGAAGCAAAGGTTTTCATGGGAGACTTGCCAGACCGGAAAATTTCCCATATATACCAATCCCTGGTTATACCTTGCTCTTCTACACTGCAGAAGCTCTGGGGGGACTGGGAGGAGGACGTGGGTTAATTGGAGGAAGAGGACTGGACAGAGGCCCTGGCTGCACCGCGGGGTGCGGCTATAGCTATGCGACTCCGCCTTGTCCAGTTCAAGTACCTTCACAGGGTCTACTATACACAGGTCCGCTTGTGGAGGGCGGGGTTGATTGCCTCCCCCGAGTGTCTTCGCTGCGGGCGGGAGGAGGGCACATTAATTCACATGGTATGGCATTGTCTGTCCTTGGATCGTTTTTGGAGGGAGGTGTTTGACTGTCTATCAGAAGTCCTCGGGTGGAGGCTGTCACGCACACCACAAATGGCCTTGCTGCATGTCATGGAGGGGATAGGCGATAATATTTACAAGAGACACCTCATGCTCTTGGGTTTCACACTGGCGAAGAGGGCCATCGCCAAGGCATGGAAGGCACCTAGGGCCCCGTCTTTAGCCGCATGGAAGAATGGGATGGACTTCTGTATGGGGTTGGAACAGCCTATCTTTGTTCCCAGGAGATGCCCACGCAAGCACTACAAAATCTGGAGATGCTGGGCATACTATCGAGGTCTGATGCTAGAACCGCCACCAGCGGAGGAAACTCATTCATTGTGATAGGTTATGGCTATGATGTGGGGGGTGCGGGTGCAAGGGCTGGGGGACTCAGGGAGTTCCATTCGCCTGGCTTTGCACGTATGTGGGGGGCAGGGCTGAGCAGCCCTTTTGCGATAGGAGGTGAGGGGAGTTTGGGTTTTCAATTTATTTGTTGCATAAATTTGCTCGGGCAACATTGGAGAAAGTCAAAGTCATCATATCTGTGTGTGTTGATTGTGCAGATGTCTCTGGGATGCAGAGCTCGGCAATATATGTACACATTTTCAATTAAAATCAGTTTTTTTTTAAAAAAACGTCATTTTTGGTGAATATGAGTTTTAAAAAGAGATCTGCTAAAAATGTATAGTTTTCTTTTTTAATCAAGCTGTGCATTTTCATGCAGCTTTGAGGTCACTTTTGAATAAATATGGTTAAAGTAGCATAACAGGTGTATAATGCTGCCACGAAATCTGGCACATTATTTGCTTTTAATTGAATAATTAACACTCAAATGCTCCTTTTCCACACAATTGAGTTAACGCAGTTATTTCGTTTGTCCTCCATTGTCGCATAATTCCAATGGCCCTGATTAACTGAAACGTCCCAAAGAAGGCTGGGGTGTACGCCAGTCTCACACAGACATGTAGGTGTGCATCAGGACTCCCATCAAGTGAACAATTTTGCCCGCATTACGATAGGCTGTGGGTAGCCTATCTCTCCCTGCCAGGGCTTTACCTGCAGCACGACAGCTTGGCTTTATCCATTGCTCCCTAAAGCTTGGCAAGAAAGAAACATGGCGGTCAAATGCCATTTGATAAGCTCAGGAGATTTTCCCAGCGGTCTGTGAGACTTGATAAATTGAGCTGCCTGCTGGAGCAAGACCAGGCCCCCTCTTGTTGTTGGCTGAAATTTCTGACAGGTAGGCCTGGAAAGACATCTCATTCTCTACCTTACTCTTGGAAGATAATGCGGATGTAATCGAGCCCGGGAGCTCAGAGATGAACTCTGTCATTTTGAAATGAGACAAGCCGTCTGCAAGGTGATTCTTCACATCAGTAATGTGCTGCACGGTGAAAACAACACTGCATTTAGTACAGGAGCGGATTAGATCCCTCGCTGTCCACAAAATAAATGCACATTGGGCCCTTTGAGGATTGTCGGACCACAGCACAACCCCCCACGCTGTCACAGGGATAACAAAGACCTTGTTTTCTACCAAGATGCGAAATGGCTCTAATCCAGTGAAATTTCTGGTTCAGCGTGATGCAAGCAAGGGTTCAGTGCAACAACCATACAGGCGACTGCTCCAGCGTACACACCATGATGAATGGACTTTTGAACCACTGCATATATTTCAGGATAATTCAATGGGTCTGACACAGACTTGGCATAAGAATAGCTCCTGGAATCGAAATCTAGCTGGATCCCTCTTTATTCCAACACTGCTCATCACCACAGGTACTTCTCCTTTAAGGGTCTTACCACCAAAGTTCTTGCAAGGGAATTACTTAAGTATTACCCTCCCAGTGAGCAACCCAGCTATCAGGACTCCCATGGGGTTTCTAGGAATGATCCCCCCATTATAGTTTCACAATGTATTTGATTTAGCGGCATTTTTAGCCCTCAAGAGAATAGCTGTTTTCGAATTAAACAGGGTTAAAGTGCTGGATGTCAAAATGGGAGACGTGGTTTTGTGTGGAAACCTGTACATGTGGCTAAAAGAGGGAGCAAGTGTGGTTTTCCTGTTAAGGTGGTGGATGTGAAAGTAGGTAGTGTGAAAGTTCAAGGTGGTCAGTGGTGGAATGGAAAGAAAGCGGTGAGAGTGAATGAATATGAGAAGGAAGTGGACAGGAAGGAGGTGGCCTGGAAAGAGGGAAATTCCTGTGGCCCATTAATCTGGTCTAAGGCGTGGTGGTAGAGTGAGGAATGTACCATTGCGTTTATAGAGAGTGATGGTTTTGTCACTACAATGTCCAATGAATTGAACCCTTACCAACTGATCTGTAAAATTTTCGAACGTACTATCAGCCGCTAATCTCCTCAAAGCTGGGATGTATGTGTCAACGTCTTCGGCAGAATTCTGGACCCTCTTAAAGAATGTATGCCTGACCACCACAATGCTGGGTTGAATATCAAATCTATTTTGAAGTTTCCTGATTGTCTCCTGAAATATATCTACCTCCTCTTTACCTTTTTCAATACTCAAATCAGGGAGATGTTACAAAATGGCTCTACCTTCAAACCCTAGAGAATGTAACAGCAAATATTTCTTACATTCTGGGTGAAAATCTAATGCACCACGTGCACCTAGATATATGTCAAAGGCATCATACCATTGTTTCCATGCCACGGATGGTTCAAGGGGTGTTTGTAGGAAAGAAGGTAGATGCGTTACAGCTTGCATTTTGACCCAATATTATCTATAGTTTAATAATAACTGATACCAAACTGTAATAAAAAATAAAAACAAAAAAAAAAAAATAATAATAATTGGACACCACGTGTGTACTGCCAACCATTTTAAATAAAAAATTGTCCTGGGAATAAATTCCATTGGCAAAAAAACAATCTCTTTAATGCTGTGCACATTACCGTGGAAATGTGCTTGAATTTTATGCCTATCACTAAACAAACCAGTAGACAAATCCCAGACAATAGCTAAGATTTTCACCCAAAAACATCCAGCATCAAAGAGAACAACCTTAGAAGTGAATAGTTGTGCAGGCCAGCGAATGCTCCTGCACTGCTGAATGTAGAATTGAGGAGACAATGCCTGTTCCCGGTGCCTCCTCCAACGATCCAGACTAGCTGCGTGGAGATCACAGCAGCAACCTCGCTAATACTTCCGATGATTGCCAACGTAGAGCGGAACTAAGAATTGAACTGCTAGAGTGATAACTCAGAGCGCATTACCTTTACTAAAATGTCTGCCATGCTGGGGTGTGTGCTGACATGACCTAGACTGCTCACTTTACATCGCAAGGTCAGTCGGCAGTCAAAGACGTCGGAGGATCACCCGAACGATGTGTGTCAATAACTTCCACAACACTCCACAGGCACACTTCTTTGATTTGTTTTCTTTTGCTTTCTTTGTAATATCCTTCCTTCTGCTCATACGACAGCCAACAGTGTGTATGAAAAACAATACAGAGTCTGTGTGCCGCATATCCAAGAAAACTCCACTCTGGACCGAAAAGATGGATATCCTCTTCCTCAAACAGGACACGTGAGTCCATGTCAGGAGTTCGCCAATGCTCGTTGCCACAAAGAAGTCTGTCGTAATCAGGAGGACAGACACCAGGTTTTTTGTATATCATTTATTCCATGGTCTCGACAGTGAACTGCTGGCAACACACAGCGAACTCAAACCGTCGCCAAATTGAATCATCAGTCCACACCTGGAATGTTGACTTTGCTATGTCAAGCTTCCTCAAGCAGGCCATCACGAGAAACATTACATGCAGGACACTACAACAATCTTCCAGCAGCAGGAAGGGCTTTATTTTCTTTAATGTGTTCAGCTGCTAGTTGACTACCTTAGCGGTATCAAATGGATCTCAATTCTATAGAAAATAACAAAATATAAATCATTTTTGAAAGCTTAAAAATACACATCCTACAGAACCTACCCACATTATTATTAGGGGTGGGTGAATAATTCCGCTCTGTCGGTAGAGTTCGCAGAGTTTTGCCCACTCTGCGCGGATCGCCGCAAAACTCCACGAAGTGACGCCAACGGATGCTATACAGTTGCAAACATTTTATCAAAGTCAATTGTATTCTGGTAATGACGAAATACTGAATAAGTAACAGTTTTACCCAGATAATGATAATCAAGTCCCAGATTAATGGATAGAGAGAGGATTTTGTCTGTAGCATGAAAAAAAACTTAAATATGCAAATGAAATTCAGAACGGGGAAAAAAGTGCTTCCTTCGTTGATATGAAAATATTTTGCATTTTTAGTGCAGACGTTCTTCTCAAAGCCGCAGTCATATTAAGAGGGAACTAAGAGTTTAACCCTTTTAAGTTTCATCCTAAAATCTGTTGCCTTGAATCTTACAGCACCAGTGGCTGACAGGAGCCGATACAAGTTAAACACTGACTTTAGGGGAGCTGACCCAAAGCCCATTCTGTGTTCACCCAACATATTAGGTCGGAAAAGGCTTCACCAGACCTAAAAATGGGTCACTTTAATAGAATGCAGGCATTCACACCTCATTAAACGAAGAATGAGTACATTGTGGGCATTTTCCTCTGCAGTTAGTTCCAATAAGATTTAAAGCCAAGAAGTCTGACTTTGACGTGCTAACGCATTCAAAAATTGGCATTCAGAAATAGTTTGTTTGCTTCATTACACAAAAGCCCTACCTATTGGTCTTTGCAATGCTTGGTTTAGATTACAATTTCAAGAAATATTACAAAAGAAGAAGTGATTTCCCACCATGCATTCGAACACTCCAAGATTTAGGTGGGAGACTCCCATTTTTAACCGTAAAAAAATGTCAATATTTTAGCTTTTTCCTGCTTTCAAGCTTTTGTGAGAAAGATGCTCTGCTTAGAACAGTTGAGAGCATTCACGTGTCACCTTAAAGGGTTTCTCAAAAGAGTATCTTTTAAATGCAAGTCCGGAGAGAAAAAATCCTCTGAGGGCAGCAGCTCTGAAAAACAGATTTAAAGAGGTGGTGTTAGCTGGCTCTATCGCTCGCAGCAACACTTAACCAAGCTTTACATCAATTTAAAAAGAAAGCAATTGACTTAATAACAAGGTACACAAGTAAATATGTAGCAATGCACGTATAATTACTGTCTCCACTCATGCAGATAGGTCTGCCCACAGCGTGTGCACTGGAGACTTTTCTGCGATAAGTGTGGTAAATAGCCTTCAGTATCTTGGGAAGTAAAATGTTCAGGCCTGTGCTAGCAATGTAGGTTTTCATTTTCGGTCACGGTGAATAATTACAACTATACTTAAACCGAACGCAGGGGATGAGCTCAAGTGCAAATTGCTTTCAGATGATTGAATATCAAACCTCAGCACGTTGTTCTTCGCCAATGATATTTAGGTAGGTCCAAAGAATCATGGACATAGAAAAGGGAGATTGCTCCAGCAGCCAAGTCCTTGTATAAGGTGAATTTTGCCGCTGCTCCAGAGGGAACAAGTATTGGCAAAGCCGACAGACACGGCAGTACTTAATTTGAGCCGGTGGGGCACACAGGGAGGGCACTGTTTTTTTGGCTGGACTTATTCTTCCTCATCAGACATTTCCTGTCTTTCTCTTCCTCTTTTTTCCTGTTTGTTTTTTCACTCTCTTGCACTCGGAAGAACAGTTATTAAGCGAGAAAGCAGGGACCTGTAGGAGTGAGCTAAGGGGGGAGGCAGTGCATTTAAGAGGTCGGAGGTGGATTCAGAACTATGCAACCTTCGTCTTTGGCACGCTGGCATTTAATAGTGCCAGCTGTGTGCTTCTGAACAGCACTTTGAGCACCTGCACTCATTTTTCAAATTAAGCCCTGCATAAAGGTCTTACCTTTATAATGGGAGTTTAGAGCTGTTGGCTTTGACAATGTCTCTAAAGCATTGCTTACATTTTTAAAGAAAACACATTTCAAAATTCTAGTGGAAAAGCAAATGCATATTTTTGGTTGAGTTTTATATAGCGCGAACTAGACCAGATACATCGGGTATCAGACTGCTTTACATGAGCACCAGTTTCGATACAGATGGACACATTCATTTTTGTTAGGCACTGGGATGTTACGTGATTTGCCCAGAATCACAGGATGTTGAGCGTTATTGCTGAGACTCGAACCCGGCTTCCCAGCTTCAAGGTCGACCGCTCCAAGCTGTAAGGCTACATCCTCTCCCCATTATCTCTTATGATAGCTCAAAAACGTTTCATTTAGGAACCTGAACAGAATATTTAAAAGAATAGGGAAGTGTCACAATGTAAAGGGAAACCCTTCCCAAAGCCTAAATTACTTTTCACAGGATTCAGCCATTTGCTCCTGTCCACTAACCCAGGAAGCAAATGTATTGGCCCCAGGAGACTAGCTGAGTGAGTGCAATAGATGACCCTTATTCCACTGCAATGAAAGCTTTTGTGTGTCAAAGCTTTTGCTTTTATGCAATATGTTTACACAAAGGAGTTAGGTCCTTAGTCGGGACTGAGGGTGGGCTGGACCTGTGAGTGCAAAAAACATGTGAGTGCCCACACTCTCTTTGTTTATACTATACTTTTCATACGAACCAAATAAAAAAGTTCATTATATCTGGTCGGGTATTTTTATTTATACCTTTCACTTCTATTTTTTAGCAAAAACTGTTTTCTAGGCAGGAAAGGTTTACAAATGTACAATACACAAAAATCACTATTTACACATCTATACCTATTACATTTAAGACAAAACAAACATTGCGCAAATTACAAATGAAGCAAAAAAAATCCAAATGACAATAGACAATCCAAAATTCTTTTTCTTCTTTATTTCAATGTATCCACATCAATTTCATTCAAGATGTAAACAAAGCAAACGTCAATTAATAAGAGCAACAAAACAAATGCCTATTTTTCATAACACTGTTATGTGGTGTCTGGCTCTTGTGGGTGTGCCGACGCGTTTCAGGTTCGGGTAATCAATTCCCAAACCCTCATCAGGGCTTTGTTATTTATCTGTATAGGATGCAAAAAAACGATAAAGTTTTATTGACAACCTGTACGCCTCATGTCTACCACTACTATTTGATTTGGAAAAACTTGTACCTGGTTGTTTTCGGAACAGGCGTGGGATATAATTTACATTCCTTATTGGGGGTGCGCTATTTTGTGGGTCTCTGAGTAAAACTACAAACAAGAGAATAAAGCGCAAATCATGTCAGGGTACATAATGAGGCAAGTCATCTCATTGTAATTAATTTCTAGTGCACCTGAATTACCTACCTCCATGTGCACACGGCAGCGCCGATGGAGGGGGAAGACAAAGGTGGGACCGCTCTTTATCGCAATCCTATTTGAAAAAAATATATGACAACGCTATTGTAATGCCTGGGAACGATGTGTAAATTACTTCACTTTGTGTTCATGAATTAAATAACTGGCACATACCTCATATACTTATCTCGATTAACATTGAATACTGGTGTTTAATGAACAAACTCCTATGATTAGATAGTGGCATTACAATTAATACCTGTGCCAACACTACTCTTTCGCGGCATACAGAATAATACATCGAAAGACAGCATATTTTTAAAAAACTTTTTCATTTTTGAGTCGAACTACGTCTCCCATAATGCCTTGTAGTTGATGTTCGACTTTTATGCAACCCATCATGGCCGCTATCATTCAGGCGAACCAGAGGGTGCTTGTGAGACTGCACACAGCGTTGAGGCAGCTGTCGAGTCCTAGGCTAGTGGTGCTGCGCAGGTGGCGGGGCGCGCAATTAAGGACTCAGGACACGCTGTTGATCTCCGCGTGGTCCGGACTAACTCCGTGGCCCCGCCTTTCTTTATTTAAAGCATGCGCGACCGTGACGTATCACGGCCGCGTTAACGCACTACTGCGTACGTGACAACTCGCCCGCACGCATGCGGCTTCTCGAACATTACATCCCTTTCAACCTTTATTAAAATTCAAAAACTTCAGAAACTAACACAGGCAACGGCCCGCTGTAAAAGTCTTGGCAGTTCAAACAGTTATCAATGACCCCAGGCATGGCTAGAACAAAAGTCAAAATGGCCGGCAGGCCTGTTACCAGTTCATGTCGCAGATGTCGCCATCTCAGCTCACGGCAAAGTCGGCCAGTTGCGAAGAGGGCGCGGGGTTTCTTCTCAGCCCATAGCCCGCAGCCTCTCCCCTGAACAGGACCCTTCGTGGCATGCTCGATGGGGCCGGGACTGACGGTGAACTTTCCCCTGGAGTCTGAGGGCTGTCGGTGCTCGCTATCTCTGGACTCGGTGGATTGCTTCTGCTCTCTCTCTCAAGTCTCTTCGCACCGCCGATGATGCTGGGGGGCTAGGTGTGGAAAGGTTCGGTCCTGGGGGATCCTGTTCCTGGCGTCGTCCGGCGGGGGCGGCTGCTCGCTTGAAGAATGAAACGTTCCTGGTGACGCTTTCGCCGTCTCTCTGGGCAGTTATCATCGTGCCCGACCGACGAGTGACAGTCCACGGGTGAGGCTCAAAAGGGAGCCGGAACTTGCTCCCTGGGAATCGGTCCCGCACGTAGACCCAATCTCGCTCCTCGATCGGGGAGTCTCTACCCCGGCGCCTGAAGCTGGCATAGTCGTTTGAGCGCCTCCGGTTGGCGTGGGCTAGTTGTGGGTCTGCTCTCGTGGGAGTCCAGGTGCGGTGGTGAGAAATGGTATCTCAGACTATTCGGCCCATGGTGGAGGGTCCTGGGGCCGCGGTGGTGGTGCGATGGGGCGTGAGTCTATATTCTCGTAGAAAAGTGTACAGTGCCCTCTCGACCGGTGTCTCCTCTGCTTGGGCAATCCGTATTACTTTATTCAGGGTCCTCATGAATCGCTCCACCTCTCCGTTGGCCTGAGGCCATCTTGGGGTGACTTTCCGGTGGTGGATTCCCCACTCGTGGAGGTAGTCCGCGAATTCTTGGCTTTGGAATGGGGGTCCGTTGTCCGTCTTCATTTGTTCGAAAATTCTGTGTGTGGCGATTATTTTCTCTAGCTTGGTGATCACTTCCTTGGCGGTCAGCGAAGATATGATCTCGACTTCAGGGTATCTAGTGAGGTCGTCAATGACGACGAGCATGTGGCGACCGTCTGGAAGGTGGCCAAAATCGACACTCACTCGCTCCCAGGGTTTTGTTGGTTCATCTTCGGTGATGACGGGTGCCGGGGTATCCGCCGGGCCTGCCGCCTGGCACCAGTGGCACGCTCTCACCCACTGCTCAACCTTCTCGTCCATCCCGGGGAACCAGACTTTCGCTCGGAGCCTGCTCTTCGTTTTCACGATCCCTTGGTGGCCCCGGTGGGCGAGTTCAACAGCCTGTTGTGACAGACTGGCCGGCATGACGATCCTGGGTCCCCGGAGGAGACACCCCTGAGTGTCCACAGACAGTTCATCTTTCACTCGGAGGATAGCCTCGAGGGTCCCTCGTGCCTCCGGAGTTCGTCGACTCAGAGAGTTGGCAAGTGATTTCCAGTCATTACTTCTGGTTGCTTCAATGACTAATTGGAGGGGCTCGTCGCTGCGGGTCCCAGCCACGATTTGATCGAGACTAATTGGCAACGCCTGGATCGTTCCAGAATGTTCCTGACGTACTCTTCCGTGTCTTCGGCGTCTTCTCTTTCTTGTGTGGTGGCTGCCCGAGGATGCCGGGATAAGTAGGCAGCCGGGTTGTTCACTCCGGGCTTGAACTCCAACCTGTAGTCGTATTCCTGGAGCTGCAGAATCCATTTTTCAATCCTCGGGGGAGGTTTGGATACCGAGCCTCTGAACAGGGGAAGCAGGGGTTTGTGGTCCGTGAATACGGTAAAAGAATGACCGTATACATACACATGAAAGTGTCGGCACACGCCCAATGAATCGCGATAGCCTCTCTTTCAATTTGCGAGTATCTCTGTTCAGTCTCCGTGAGGGAGCGGCTCGCGTAAGCTATCGGCACCCAGTCCTCTCCATTTCGACTCTGGGTCAGAACAGCTCCGAGCCCGTGAGGGCTGGCGTCCACTGCAATGTTCGTTGACTTCGTGGGGTCGAAGTAGGACAGGGTGGTGTCTGCAGACAGGGCGGCCTTGGTGGTCTGGAACGCCACCTCTTGTTCCTCTCCCCAGTGCCATGGAGTGGCGGTCTTCGTGAGTTCCCTCAGCGGTCTGGTGATGTTGGAGAGGTCGGGGATGAACCTCCCGCAGAAATTTACCATCCCCAGGAAGCTTCGTACCTCCAACACGTTGGTGGGGGCCGGTGCGGCCTGCACATCCTTCACTTTCTCGGGGTCTGGTGCTACCCCTCTGTCCGAGAAGGTGTATCCGAAGAAACTGATGGTGTTTCTCAGGAACTGGCATTTTTCACGATGGAGGGTGAGGCCTGAGTCTCGGATCCTCTGTAGTACACTCCTGAGTCTTCAGTGGTGCTCCTCGATGGTGTCAGCGTAGATCAAGAGATCGTCGCTGACGTTGAGAACCCCGGTTATCCCGCTCAGCACTTCTCGGATGGTGTTTTGAAACACTTCTGCCGCACTCGAGATTCCAAAATTGAGTCGTCGGTATCGTCTCAGCCCGACGTGAGTGGAGAACGTCGTGATATATCTGGAGTCGGGGTGTAGGGGCAGTTGGTGATAGCCTGATCTCAAGTCGACTTTAGAAAACCATTTCGCCCCGTTCAGTTCTCCTAGTATATCGTCTATTGTGGGCGTGAGACGTCTTTCTCGTTTAACAACAGCGTTGGGTAGACGCATGTCTACGCAGATGCGTACTTGGCCTGGTTGCTTGGGTTTTCGCGCCACTACAATCGGCGACACCCAGGGGGTGGGGCCGCTGACCTTCTCGATGATTCCTTGCTTTTCGAGGTTTTCTAGTTCCTGTTCTACTTTCTTTCGGAGGTGAAAAGCAATTCTTCGATGGCGTAGGGCTACTGGCTGTACGGATTTGTCAATATGTAGGGATACCTCCTTCCCTCTGAGGCACCCGATGCCTTTAAAAACATTGTCGAATTCCTCGATGATGTTCTCGAGTTCTTCCTCTAGAACTGCCATGGCGAAAGATATAAGGTGGAGTTCTTCCGCTGTTTGGCCACTCAGCAGCATTCCGCTGCCTTCCTTGGCGACATAGATCGTGGACGACGACTTTTTGTCCTTGTGGTGGATATCTGATTGAAAGCATCCTACCAGTGGAATGGGGTCCTTTTGGCCATAAGCGAAAACCCTGATTTTCGCGGGTTGCAGGCAGGGTTTGTCCCGCAGTTGTGCGTAGACATTGGCGGCCATGAGTTCGATTGATGCACCAGTATCGATGGTCGCCCGCACTTCTTGGTTCAGAATGTTTATTCTGCACTTCGGTAGCCGTCGGTTCTTCTTATGTGGATGGCTGATCGCGAGCACATAGTGAGCCGGGTAGCTCGAGTTGTCCTCGTCCATATCCTCGTTCTCAGACCTTTCTTGCACCGTGTGGGCCGTCTCTAATTTGAGCTTAGACGACCTGCACACCGAGGCAAAATGGTTCATGCGCCCGCATGTTCCGCATTTCCTTCCACGGGCCGGGCAATCTTGTGCTCTATGCGGCACGCCACCGCAGTATCCACAGTCTTTCGGGCGGTCTTGAGGCCTACCTCTCCCTGCGGGGCGTTGTTTGGGCCGCACTACGTTGACGTGTTCAGCCACGTGCACTTGTTCCGTTTTCGCGGGCCTATGCAGAGCTGCCTCCATGTGGGACGCTCTCGCTTGGGAAAGTTCTTTTGAGCGTCCCAGCTTGAGGATGTCCACCAGTGGTTTGCCGTCCTCTTGGAGGATCTTCACCCTCAATTCAGAGGAATAGCATCCCTGAATGATCTGCCCCCGGATCTCCTCTTGCTCATCCCGGAATCCGCACGTGCTCGCCAGTTCTTTGAGGCGGCCATGGAAGGCGTTGAGTGATTCCTCCGCTTCCTGTCGTGCTTGCCGAAAAATGAACCGTTCATAGTCCTTGCTTTGCATCGGCTCAAAGTGGGCATTGAGCGCGTTGAGGAGAGTGATGTATGTGTGGGGGTGGCTTCTGTCAGAGTCTTGTAAATACGATGGATATCCTTCCCACCGAGATGTAAGAGTAGCGCTCTGCGCCTCTACCTGGCCGTGCCGGCGCCCTCAAAGTAGAAGTGCAGCCTCTCGACCCAGTCTTTCCACCGCGGGGCAAGGGCCGCCGGCGCACCATCAACCGAGAAGGGCTCGATGGGCGGAATGGACGTCATGGTGGGTGGAAGCAAGGCAATGATACACACACCAGCAGGGTGCAGGATGTCGGGCCATCGGTCAAGGATGAGGCAAGGCGTGCGGCACCACGTGAGTTCTTCAGACCCTCGTCGCCATTGTCGAGTCCTAGGCTAGCGGCGCTGCGCAGGTGGCGGGGCGCGCAATTAAGGACTCAGGACACGCTGTTGATCTCCGCGTGGTCCGGACTAACTCCGTGGCCCCGCCTTTCTTTATTAAAAGCATGCGCAACCGTGACGTATCACGGCCGCGTTAACGCACTACTGCGTACGTGACAACTCGCCCGCACGCATGCGGCTTCTCGAACATTACAGCAGCAAGGTAAGCGATTAAATGAAGAAACGCTTGCCTTAATACATTTTCCGGCTTTGAAATACACACGGGTGACAGCATGCCTCATTTATTTGTTTTCACACAGTGCGCTCGAGAGAGAGTTGCTTTCAGACACGGCCCTGACTGGGTCGTTAGGAAGTTTGGAAAGAAGAAAGAGCAGCATGGTAATTCATAAAGCAGGTATGCCAGTCTCCTTTTAAAGATAAAAAGATGTATTTGTTTAACGCTGTCAATCCAAGCGTTTTTCGCGACCACATGCTCAAATTAGTTTTTGTATACTTTGACAGGTCTTGCAGGATTGAACAGCTTCCGCCAAGGCGCGGATTTAATACTTCTCAAATTAATCGAGATAAGTATATGAGGTATGTGCCAGTTTTTTAATTCATGAACACAAAGTGCAGTAATTTACACACCGTTCCCAGGCATTACAATAGCGTTGTCATATATTTTTTTCAAATAGGATTGCGATAAAGAGCGGTACCACCTTTGTCTTCCCCCTCCATCGGCGCTGCCGTGTGCACATGGAGGTAGGTAATTCAGGTGCACTAGAAATTAATTACAATGAGATGACTTGCCTCATTATGTACCCTGACATGATTCGCGCTTTATTCTCTTGTTTGTAGTTTTACTCAGAGACCCACAAAATAGCGCGCACCCAATAAGGAATGTGAATTTTATCCCTCGCCAGATCCGAAAACAACCAGGTACAAGTTTTTCCAAATCATATAGTAGTGGTAGACATGAGGCGTACAGGTTGTCAATAAAACTTTATCGTTTTTTGGCATCCTATACAGATAAATAACAAAGCCCTGATGAGGGTTTGGGAATTGATTACCCGAACCTGAAACGCGTCGGCACACCCACAAGAGCCAGACACCACATAACAGTGTTATGAAAAATAGGCATTTGTTTTGTTGCTCTTATTAATTGACGTTTGCTTTGTATAAATCTTGAATGGAATTGATGTGGATACATTGAAAAAAAGAAGAAAAATAATTTTGGGTTGTCTATTGTCATTTGGATGTTTTTTTGCTTCATTTGTAATTTGCGCAATGTTTGTTTTGTCTTAAATGTAATAGGTATAGATGTGCAAATAGTGATTTTTGTGTATTGTACATATGTAAACCTTTCCTGCCTAGAAAACAGTTTTTGCTAAAAAATAGAAGTGAAAGATATAAATAAAAATACCCGACCAGATCTAATGAACTTTTTTATTTGGTTTGTATGAAAAGTATAGTATAAACAAAGAGAGGGTGGGCACTCACGTGTTTTATGCAATATGTGGAATGTATAAGAAGAAACAAAAACTATTAAAGTCTGCTTTTCAACCATAACTCAGCAAAAATATCCCTGTTGATTTGCTTTTACAGGCGAGCTGGGAAGTGTAGGTATCGACACAGCACAGGGGATATTTGAAGGGTGAAGCAGCACAAGAGAGACAGAGTGTAGCAAACACATGCACACTCGTGGGGTGCTAAAAGAAAAAGAAAAGAGTAATTTGTTAAGCCAAAATGTTGTTTCATTTACGTGCGGGGTGCTCTGCTTTGATGTATGTAGTAAGTTGAACAGAGACGGTGAAGTTGTTGAGTAGCTTTATTGTAGAAACAGGTGCTGCGCAGCAGCTCACAGCAAAGCAGGTAGGCAACTGTGACCAGTAATTCAAAAGTACATTCTAAATGGAACATAAGGGACAGAGGAAGGAACAGGGAGAGCAAAGGTTCTAGGAAGACTAGAGAGAGAACATAGACAGAAGCAATGGCAAAACACTACATTATCCTCTCCTCTTCAAAACGGAAAAGAAGGAAAGAGAGAAAGAAAGAAAGAAAGAAAAGTTAAGAAAGGGTAAGGAAGAATCAACGAAATCTTGCGGGAACAAAACGAGAACGAACACTCCTACGGGGTTGGAAAGGAACAGCAGAAGAAAAAGACAGCGCTCCAGCAGAAGATGAAGGCAAAACAGGAGCGTCTTGAGAAGAGGGATGATTGACAATGGCTTCACAAGAATGAAGAGGAAAAACCGAAGTAGAAGGCAAAACAGAAGAAGGGTGACTGAGAACTGGTTCACCCACTTTAACAATCCTGGCAGCATTCCACCAGTTCTTCATATTGACTCTAACTGAATTACCACAAACTTTGTCAATAACAAAAGGTTCAGAAAACTTGGGACTACCTTTAGTTGAGTGAGTGGGTAATTTTACTCGAATTCTCTCGCCCACCTTGAAAGGTTGAGAAGAAACTCTCTTCCTGGAGTCAAAATCATTTTTCTGCTTAGACTGTGCATACATCACATTGGTCCTAGCAACATCATCTACATTGTCAAGGGAGTTCAGTTTAACCCAACGTGACATCCATCCAGGACAAACCTTGGAACAAGGTTTCCTCCCACGCAACAACTCAAAGGGGGATACTTTGGTGGAGGAGTGAGGAGTGGTACGATAGAACCACAGCATGGATCTAACAGCGTTTGGAACATGACAGTGCTGAGCAATAGCCCACTGAATGCAGTTGTTGAGAACCCTGTTCATACGTTCAACAAGACCGTTTGTTTGGGGGTGATAGAGGGCACTCCTCAAATGATCAATACCACTCTGACAAACAAAAGAATTAAACTCCTGACTAATGAACTGAGAACCGTTATCACTAACAATGGAAGAGGGAAAACCTTCCCGCAAAAACAAATCCTTAAGAAAGTCAATCACATTTCTGGAGTTAGCCTCACTGACAAAACGGACTTCAGGCCATTTCGAGTAATAATCAACAGCCACTATGGCAAACCTGGAAGAGGAGGGAAGCAAATAAAAAGGACCAACCAAATCAATGCCTATTTTTTCCCACAGCCTATCTGGAAAAGAAATTGGTTGAAGAGGAGGAGAACGTATTTTCAAACATTTCTCAGCGCTAGAACAGACAACACATTCCTCAACAACAGTGTCAATCTCTTGATCCATCTTGGGCCACCAGTAATGCTCTCTAACTCTTCTTTTGGTCAAAGTCTTGCCTAGGTGCCCCTCATGCGCTCCTTTAACGATTCTGATTCTGAGATCACTGGGGGGAATAAGTCTATCGCCACGTATGAGAAGACCACCCTCAATGGAGAGTTCATCAGAAATTTTGACAAAAGTTTGAAGAGAAAGATGAACATTACTCTCTCTTGGCCAACCATCTCTAACATGTCTAGTAACTTCATTGAGAAGAACATCCTTGGACAAATGTTCCCTCCATTCAGCCTCACTAATGGAACGCATATCATCCATGCCAACAAAAGCCACAAAGCAATCCTCCTCATCATAATCCTCCTCTCCATCACCATCACAGTCAGTGTCAACAGGATTCCTAGAGAAATAATCAGCTCTAGTGTTGCGGCTGCCAGGTATGTAGCAAACCTCAAAGTCATATTGGAGTAATTTGGTGGAGAGTCTGGCTATCCTGGGGGAGTGTTCCTTAATGCGGTCACCTGTAAGGATAGAGACTAAAGGACTGTGATCCGTCCTCAAACGGAAATGCTTACCCCAGAAATCGATGAGGCGGGGAAGACCAAATGAGGACGCGAAGACTCTCGGAGGTCACTCCACGTCTTCAACTTGCCGCATTACCAGAATCATGAAGTCCGGATGCACGCGTGGAAGGCAGGCACCTGTAGACGATCGTCGCCAAGTATTTTGTAGTAAGTTGAACAGAGACGGTGAAGTTGTTGAGTAGCTTTATTGTAGAAACAGGTGCTGCGCAGCAGCTCACAGCAAAGCAGGTAGGCAACTGTGACCAGTAATTCAAAAGTACATTCTAAATGGAACATAAGGGACAGAGGAAGGAACAGGGAGAGCAAAGGTTCTAGGAAGACTAGAGAGAGAACATAGACAGAAGCAATGGCAAAACACTACAATGCAGGACATGGATCCAGGTATCCAGGACGGGTTTGGCCTATTCATTCATTTTTAGGTCGAAGGCCTAAAGGCTGCGTTTGCGCAGTCTGTGGCCAGAGATTTAAAGACTCCTAGTAGCGCTGTAGGTCCCGCCTCCCTGCCCTGTCTCTCCTCCATTGGCTGGCTTCCGAAACAGAGGCCAGCCATTGGAGGAGAGAGCCATCCCTCCAAAGAAGCCCCGTCTTTTTCGCATTTGGGGGCGTGATTTTTTGCATTCTTTAGCCCTGTGACGTCGTCCGTTACTCAGGACTGCAAACCACGCCCCCAATTCCGAAAAATTCTGAGCTGAGCGGCCGCCATTTTTTTGTTTGTGGTTGTTCTCTTCGGTTGGCAATGCAAGGCGCGGTGTCGGAGAGCAAGCAGAGGACAGGCCTGTAATCTATTTTCAATAATTTATTTTGCAAGTAACTTGTATTGAAAGTGTTGTCTGGTTGCTGCTGCGTGGAGTGCCCGGAGCGGGGGAGACGACGAGGGCTTCAGAGCGCGGCGGAATGTGGGGCCTCGCGGAACCGCCAAAGGAATTTCTCCCCTACCCTACCGCTCGCCACAGGAAAGTGGGCCGTGACGGGCGGTGGAAGGCACACACGGTCTTGCGCTGCGGTCCCTGGAACTTCGGCTGGGGTCCGACTGCATTCTACGGCAGAGGAGCTGCAAGATGGTGCCCGGAGGTTGGTGAAAGCGATACCAACAAGATGCGGCGGTCTTGCGGAGTTGTGGATTCCAAACCTGCGAGCTGTGGCATGCGAGAGGGACACCTACAGAGACTTGGGCAGTATGGTAGGAGTGCAAAAATAGAGTGGCGCACAGACTTGCATAAGCGCCGTGTAGTGTGATCTGCGCCCTTCCCCCTCGGCTCTGTTGAGACCTTGGAGGTGTGCGGACTGGGCTACGCTGCTGGCATCAAGGCGCAGGGACTGAGGGGCCAACTGCAGGGACTCGTAGACACCTATCGGAAGCTGCGCATATGAGGGGGAACAGCGAGGCATCGACCAATCAGTTTATTAGAGTGTTTGTATGCGTGTGTGGGGGGGAGAGGGGGGTAGGCAGTGACACAACGTGGACGTACAAACTCTTAACGAGGGGGCTGTACATGCCTGAGTGTTTCTCAGGCATGCACAGCCCCCTTGTTAAGAGTTTGTACGTCCACGTTGTGTCACTCCCTACCCGGGCCCCCACACACGCATACAAACACTCTAATAAACTGATTGGTCGATGCCTCGCCTAGGTGATCTAATCACAGCCTCTCCGCCCGCTCACCGTGAATGACATCATTTCCCCATGTCCTCCTCTCTTTTTCCCTTGTTCCATCATTCCCACTTAAGCCCCCACCCTTCCTTCTTCTATTTCCCCTCAGCACTTTGAAGAAAAAAACGCAGTCGAGTTATCCAGCATGACATGACTCACAATCTGCTGTTCAGCATCCCTTACTACACCAGTGCTCTTCAAAAGCTGGGGTCTACCAAATAGGCGTGGTTTAATAAATGTAACTACGGTACTTTATAAGCCCCCTCTGTGCCTGACAGGGTAGTTTGTGACTATGTCCCTAACAGAGTGACAAGTATCTCTACAAACCGTTGCTTTATAAAGAAGGTTCCTGGTCATGTGGCATTTATATTTTAATGGGCTGGGCAGACTAGCGCTGCATCTGAATCGGCAGCTTCAGTGCAGTGGTTCCCCAGCGGCCTACGGGAGCTGGGCAGACATTGCGGAGCACGTCTGAGGTAAGATGTGGGCCACTGGCGGGTCTGGCCTGTGTGTGTGTGTGATGTGTGTGCGGCCTGCAGCGGTGTCTGCCCCCAATGTGTGTGCATGATGGGTGTTTGTGGTCTGCAGCGGTGTCTGCCCCCGATGTGTGTGCATGATCGGTGTTTGTGGCCTGCAGTGGTGTCTGCCCCCGATGTGTGTGCATGATCGGTGTTTGTGCCCTGCAGTGGTGTCTGCCCCCGATGTGTGTGCATGATGGGTGTTTGTGGCCTGCAGTGGCGCCTGTCCCTCTGTGGGTGATGAGCGCGTGCTCCTGCAGCAGTGTTTGCCCCTTTAGCAGTGTCTGCCCCTGTATATGTGTGTCATTGTGTGTGTGTGTGTGTGGCTTGTAGTGGTTGTTCAATTGTGCGTGTTTGAGGGGCACAAATCACAATTTGGTGCCAATTACCAACAAGATTCTCGTCGGGTATTACCCGTGGGCTAATAGCACAAAGTAGGCATGGGCAGATACCTCGACTTGGAAGTGAGTACATGAAAAGGGGATTACAAGCAACAAAGGGTGTAATCAGGGCCATAGTATCTTGCATAGCCCATCTAAATCCAGTTTTCCCTATGCAGTGCTGCCTGAGGTGAAGGATTCCTTAACATTTCCAAATTAAGCAAAGTTCACCGCCTGATTTAAACAGTAGTTGGAAAAGAGATTGGACTGGACTGAAACTACAAGCTACATAGACAAGTAGAGTTCATGGCTCCCATGACACCTCACACAGCAGCAGGACATCAGCCCTTTCACAGAAGGTTAGGTTTCGATACTGCTTTTAAATGTACTCAAGACGTACTTATGTATAGCGGCACCTAACCCGATGTGTGTGCATGATGGGTGTTAGTGGCCTGCAGCGGTGTCTGCCCCCGATGTGTGTGCATGATCGGTGTTTGTGGCCTGCAGTGGTGTCTGCCCCCGATGTGTGTGCATGATGGGTGTTTGTGGCCTGCAGTGGTGTCTGCCCCCGATGTGTGTGCATGATCGGTGTTTGTGGCCTGCAGTGGTGTCTGCCCCCGATGTGTGTGCATGATGGGTGTTTGTGGCCTGCAGTGGTGTCTGTCCCTGAGTGGGTGATGAGTGTGTGCTCCTGCAGCAGTGTTTGCCCCTGTAGCAGTGTCTGCCCCTGTATATGTGTGTCATTGTGTGTGTGTGGCCTGTAGTGGTTGTTCAATTGTGCGTGTTTGAGGGGGCACAAATCACAATTTGGTGCCAGTTACCAACAAGATTCTCGTCGGGTATTACCCGTGGGCAAATAGCACAAAGTAGGCATGGGCAGATAACCCGACTTGGAAGTGAGTACATGAAAAAGGGATTTGTTAGACGGGAACCCGGAGGGTCGGCCGAGCAAGGGGGAGAGGCCTCCTGGCGAGAGCCCTCTCCTTCAATCGTACAGACGAGCAACTATCCCCCCACAGATGGACGCCACACAAAGATAGGTTCTGTACACTTTTATTGGTATTCTTAGGCAGGTTAAACTTGACGATACAGCAGGACCAGGATACGATGATCCCTTCAATTCTAGTCTCTTGGGAAATTGGGTAGCGGGACAGTCTCAGTACCGGTCCGGTACAGGGGTAGCTGGTGTATAGCTCTCAATCCTCGAGCTGGAGGGTTCGCAGGTAGGGGCCGCGGCAGCGCCAGCAGACCTATGAAGATGGTTCACGAGGATGGGCCGCGGCAGCGCCAGCAGTGCTAAGAAGATGGTTCACGAGGATGGGCCGCGGCAGCGCCAGCAGGCCTACGAAGATGGTGCACGAGGATGAGCCGCGGCAGCGCCAGCAGGCCTTCAAAGATGGTTCACGAGGATGAGCCGCGGCAGCGCCAGCAGGCCTACGAAGATGGTTCACGAGGATGAGCCGCGGCAGCGCCAGCAGGCCTTCAAAGATGGTTCACGAGGATGAGCCGCGGCAGCGCCAGCAGGCCTTCAAAGATAGTCACGAAGAGGAGCCGCGGCAGCGCCAGCAGGCCTCCAAGGATGAGTTTGTCTCGGTGTCTCTCGACTCCAGGATACAACTGGTTTCCTGCTCTGGCGCTACCCCAGTTATAGGTCTGGCGCCCTTTGATGTCTGGACCCTCGCACTTGGAGGTCGGGGGGTCCGGGATGAGGGAGTCCAGACACCCAGCAGGGGGGTGGAGCCAGCGCCCAGGGAGGCTGGGGGCGATCGAAACCTGGCGGAGGGGAGCCATCGACACTCCTTCTTCCATTGACTCGCCAAGTGGTCTCTTTACCCCCTGGTGGGATGGGGGCGCCTCGATGTCTGGGCTTGGCTGGGCCTGAGGCTGAGGTCGACCCGTGGCCACGAGGCCTGGTCGCGGGTCCAAGATGGCGGCTGGGCCGGGGCCGGTGGTTCGGGAAGGGACCCGGGCCAGCCGAGAATGTTATGGTTATGAGCCGGGGTTCCGTCGGGAACGAGCTGGGGGTTGACCCTGCGGGCTGCAGGTGTGGTTCTTGTCCGGGGAACAGGGGTAGCAGTAGTCCGCGACCCGCCATGCGGGGAGGGGTCGGGCCTGCCACGAGGCCTGTCCAACAGGATTACAAGCAACAAAGGGTGTAATCAGGGCCATAGTATCTTGCACAGCCCATCTAAATCCAGTTTTCCCTATGCAGTACTGCCCGAGGTGAAGGATTCCTTAACATTTCCAAATTAAGCAAAGTTCACCGCCTGATTTAAACAGTAGTTAGAAAAGAGATTGGACTGGACTGAAACTACAAGCTACATAGACAAGTAGAGTTCATGGCTCCCATGACACCTCACACAGCAGCAGGACATCAGCCCTTCCCAGAAGGTTAGGTTTCGATACTGCTTTTAAATGTACTCAAGACATACTTATGTATAGCGGCACCTAACCCGATGTGTGTGCATGATGGGTGTTTGTGGCCTGCAGCGGTGTCTGCCCCTGATGTGTGTGCATGATGGGTGTTTGTAGCCTGCAGCGGTGTCTGCCCCCGATGTGTGTGCATGATGGGTGTTTGTGGCCTGCAGCGGTGTCTGCCCCCGATGTGTGTGAATGATGGGTGTTTGTGGCCTGCAGTGGTGTCTGTCTCTGTGTGGGTGATGAGTGCGTGCTCCTGCAGCAGTGTCTGCCCCTGTATATGTGTGTCATTGTGTGTATGTGTGTGTGTGTGTGTGTGTGTGTGTGTGTGTGGCCTGTAATGGTGACTGGGTGTGTCAGTGTATGTTAGTGTTTGTGTATATAATGAGTGTGTGTGGGCCCTGCATTGGGGTATGTGTGTTTGCGCATGGTTTCTTCTATGTATTTCTTAACTTTAACACTGAGCGCGGTGTCCTTGAAGTGGGCGCCACGCTCACTGTTAAAGTTAAGAAATATATAAATATTCCGAGCGCGGGTGTCCGTGAAGCGGTGCTTAATAGGAAAAAAAAATGGATTCACCCCACCTTCGTAGGCTGACACAAGAACAGATTTTTCTGAGGCCTACCTCTGCGTTTCCATGTATAAGAGATTGTTAGAGATTTAGACTTCATTGTATGCTCCTTCCGTTTGGAGACTGTGGCGTGATGTGCAGTGCAATGTTTAATCTCCGGTAGATCACCAGTTAAGCTGATGTTACTTATAACAGCGTCTTGTAAATGAAGTGATGGATACCTGTCCATTTGATGCAAACTGCATACATTTTCCTTGAGAGCTTCGATTGTTTTCAGGATATCAACACACATGGAACACTCTCTGAAGTTAAACGAGGACCAGATTACCGTAACATGACTGTATTAACGAGGCCAGGGGATGGCTTTCCAGGAAGCACCGAGTTCTGCTGAAAAGCAGGAATCCGAAACAAGGCACAGAGGGTAGAGGAGGGGGGGGGATAAAGATTACCTGTTGTGTAGTTTTACTCTTCTGATTTATGGCTTCTGGTAAAGCAGTAACCGCTCAGGGTGAGAATGAAGAGGCAGACAGGCCTTGCATGATTCATGGCGCATTTATTGGAAAAACCACAATGGAAACATTTACTGCTGGCTCTGCGCGAGGTGTGTTGGGCTCTGTGTGTGTTGGGCTCTGTGTGTGTTGGGCTCTGTGTGTGTTGGGCTCTGTGTGTGTTGGGCTCTGTGTGTGTTGGGCTCTGTGTGTGTTGGGCTCTGTGTGTGTTGAGCTCTGTGTGTGTTGAGCTCTGTGTGTGTTGAGCTCTGTGTGTGTTGGTGTGTGGCTCTGTCTATGTGTGTGTGGCTCTGTCTGTCTGTGTTTGGCTCTGTCTGTGTTTGGCTCTGTCTGTGTTTGTGTGTGTGGCTCTGTCTGTGTGGCTCTGTGTATGTGTGGCTCTGTCTGTGTGTGTGTGGCTCTGTGTGTGTGTGTGTGACTGGGTCTGTGTGTGTGTGTGGCTCTGTGTGTGTGTGGCTCTGTGTGTGTGTGTGGCTCTGTGTGTGCGTGGTTCTGTGTGTGTGTGGCTCTGTGTGTGTGTGGCTCTGTGTGTGTAGCTCTGTGTGTGTGTGTAGCTCTGTGTGTGTGTGTGTAGCTCTGTGTGTGTGTCTGTGCCTCTGTGTGTGTGGCTATGTGTGTGTGTGTGGCTCTGTGTAGATAGCTTTTTTTGTAGGTGGCTCTATGTGTGGGTGGCTCTGTCTGTGTGAGGGTGGCTCAGTGTGTGGGTGGCTCTATGTGAATGACTCTGTGGGTGGCTCTGTATGTGTGTGTGTGGCTCTGTGTGGGTGTAAATGCAATAGGTCATGCATATGCGAGCGATTAAGCTATTGGCATTGTAAATGACAATGCCATTTATTTAACGATTAAGCTATTGGCAATGTAAATGACAATGCTATTTATTTATGATTTTTTTTAAAAAAGTCATAAGCAATGCCAATAGCTCTACCTTTAATAATGTCGAGACCATTGCATTGTAAATGCGTGTTAAATTTCCCATTGAGATCCCTGGCTCTGGGATAGAAAAGATAAGGAGGGTTCAAATTGATGCCCTTGAGAATTTTTATGGACCATTATCAGTAGAATTTGAATGCCCTTAAGAAGTCCACTATTGTGGACAAAATACGTTGGCTGAGGCTGTAACAATTGAAATGTGAAAGCACAAGTGTATTTTGGAATAGAAAAATAAAAAAAGAAACAGAAAATTGGACAGTTGAATTGGACTTGGTTGTTTCTCACTTTGTTTTTATTTTGAGTGCATGGCTATATTTATATAGTTTGTTAAATGTGGTCAGTGGAAGGATACAACTCAGCCAATCAAAAGGATCATAAAGAGGCAATGCCATGGGGAAGGGCAACACACAAAACCAAGAAAAGTAAAGCAAAGTAAGCAAATGAGAGTGACACGTCAACAAATGGAAAGCGATGGGCAGGCTCTAAGCCTACTGTAAGCTTACAAAAGATCTTTAGCAACCATATTGCTTTCGCTGTGTGTTAGGCGCGACCTTATTAGGACAGCTAGGATTATGCAAGGGCAGCATGAGTTTTTAAACCCCTCACCCTTCCCTCAGATGCAATAAACTCTAAGCATCGAGGAGAAGTCTCCTACTCAAACAGCCTAAGAGATACCTCGAGAAGCTGTGCGACTAACCTTAGGGCCCTGTGAATACATAGGGGAAAGATGAAAATGGGGACCGGCAGAATGAAACACCAGGGGCAGAATCCCTTGCCTGACCCCAGGCTGGCTGCCACAGTGGTCCTTTACCACGTTGTGCTACTACTCTTGGACACAATTGTACATTGACCAGACCTCTAGCATATCCCCCATCCGGCCCACCCATCAGGGCATGGAATCTGTGAACTTGCCACTGACCGTTGAGACATAGCAGTTTGGCCGTTGCCTGGTGGAGCTACCTTGATAGCTATAGAGGAGATGGGCTGGAGACTTTCCCCTCGGCCATCACCTACCCAGCCGGACTTTGGGCAGACTTTCCTCCGTCTCTCCTCCGTATCTCCCTCCTACCCTTTTACCTTACTCCCTTACCCCTCTACACTCATTTTATCTCATCTTCTATGCTCTTTAAATGTTTTTTTGCAACAAATGTAACTTGTAACTGATGTAACTTTGTAACATTCTGGAAACTCATGTAAAGCGCTCTGATACCTCCGGGTCTAGCCAGCTCTATGGGGAGACAGGTCGGAGATTCAATCCTTGGACGTCACCTACCCAGTCGGTCTTAAGCCAGACTTCCTTTCGTCTCTCCTGTCGTCTCTTCACGCATCCTCCCTCTATTTCTCCAGTATTAGGGGTGTCTTTCGTAGATTCACATGCTTGAATATTACCCGTCGTCGAAGTGGGAGTCCCACGGTAAATAAAATAGCAATAATGCTAATATATATATAATATAGTATCATAATAAGTAGTAAAAACAGATAAAAATATATACTGAAAACCTTCACAAAGGTTGCTACATAGGAATGCATTAGAGAGAAAAAACTCATTTGCAACATATCAGTGTCATTATGTTAGTCCAAACTGCAGCCAATCAGGCTCAAGCACCCTCTAGAACCTTCTCCTCAGAAGCTCAAGCCCTCAGATTTTCTACCGCACGTCGTGTGAAGGGAGTCTCCCTGAGCTCTGCTCAGTTTTTTTCTTCATATCTACTCTTCTCTCAGTTTTCACAAGATGTCAAGTAAGAAGCCTTTGTTTAGACCTTGTTCTTCCTGTGGGAAATTACGTTTATTTGAGAAGGACCCTCACGAAAAGTGTATTTACTGCCTGTATCCTGAACACAAGGTGGTTGATTGTAGGTTCTGTAGAACTTTCAATCCTAAAACCCTCAAGGACAGGGAGGGTCGTCTTCTTTTATGGCTTAAGCGCCTTCAGGATAAAGACACAGTTATTTCTGACGCAGAAAGCCTTCAGTCAGCTCCTTCTTCTGTGGCTTCAAAGCGTGGCAGTGTTCAGGAGTTACCATCTCCTTTTCTGAAGAAAAGAAAGCTGGCTTTGACTGTGGCTGCAGTGCCACCTACTGCTACTGTGCCTGCTGTGACTACGCCCACGAGACCTGGCTCTCAGGCGTCTTTTCCAGCCTCTATAAGTGTGGTTACACTTATGACAGCGCGGTCGTCGACGGGCTCGTCGACGACCATTCCGACGACGAGATTGGCTACTGTGGCTTCGTCTACGACTACAGTCACGTCGTCGTCGGCGGCGAGATTCTCGTCGACGGCTTTCACGTCTACGAAAGCCTCTATCTCTCCAGTCCCGTCGACGATCCCTATCATGTCGTCGACGAAAAAGCCACCGTCGACGAAGAAGCCGTCGACGTCGAAGATCTCGTCGACGGCTAAGCTCCCGTCGACGACAAAGCTCCCGTCGACGACGAAGATTCCGTCGACGAAGGCACCGTCGACGAAGGCACCGTCGACGTCGAAGTTGCCGTCTACAACCCAGTCGACGTCGAAGACACCGTCGACGCCCAGTCGACGTCGAGAACCACGTCGACCAGCTTGTCGACGAGCACATCATCGACGATAGTGTCGAAGCCTTCTAGGTCTACGGAGACACCTACGGCATCGCTGTCTACGGCGACTGTTTCCAAATCTTCATCGTCTACGCAGGGATCTGCATTAACAACAGCTTCAAGTTGTCTATCCTTCGCCAACATGCCTTTAGTGCCCTTGGACACTTCAGTTTTGGCAATGAAGTCTTCAGTCAGCATTGTGGAAGATTCCACTTTCCACCTACAATCACCTGCTCTACAGCCACCATCTCAGTTGTTCGTGTCAGACCATGAGACGGAATCAGTTCCGGATGAAACTGTTTATGGTGACGCCCAGAGTCCATCGGATTTAATAATTAAATGCCAGGACACTACTTCTGAAGAAGATGAAGATGAGCCGGTAGACCAGCACGAAGACCAATGCGTGCAGGTTCCCATGACCTCTATTCCAATGACGCTATTTTCCAACCTCCAACATATGTTGGACGATTACAATAGATGATTTCCGCCTACCCCCCAGGGTACTCCGGTACATGGATCCTCTGACGTAGCAGTTTCATTTCAGCCTCAGCAAACACCTCCTAGGCAGTCTGCTCCTTCAGAACATTTGCGTGCACCTCTCTCCTCTAATCCACAATCATATATGGACGATGACTCAGAGCCAGAGAGAGAGGAAGGAGAGGTTAATCAGGACACGGAGGATGAACAGGATCCTTATATGGCGGAATTCGATGACTATCGGGTTCAGACGCCCTCGCCACAACAGGGCGCTTCAAGTGATTCACCTCCGGTGGACATCGCTAGTTTTCATAAACTAATGGACAAAGCGGCGGACCGCTTTAAGTTGACAAGGGTCCAGCGAGATGAAGACTGTTTCCTTTATGATTTTAAGAGTCAGCCTTATAAACAAGTGCATACCGTACCAATTATAGAATTTATTTGGAAAGAAGGGCAAAAGATTATGCAGGCTCCTAACTCCTTGCCTGCCCAAATACCTAGATTGGAGAAAAAGTATAAGGCCCCAACGGGCTCGCCTGCATGTCTGCTCTCTCATCCGAAGCCAGACTCAGTGGTGACTCAGGCAGCACAACGCCGTGCGCGCAACCCTGCAGCACCTGTCACTTCCCCTCCCGATAGAGAGGGTCGACGATTGGATGCAATTGGAAAGAAATTTTCGTCCATGGCGTCAACTTCAGCCCGTGCCGCAAATGCTCTCGCTATTTTGGGTCGTTTTGACCAACAAATGTGGTCAGACATTTCCGTCTTCCTTGCACAGCTTCCGGAGACATCCAAAGCGGAAGCGCTCCAGGTCCTTCAGGATGGACAAAGAGCTTCAGAGGAAATTATTGACTGTGCTGTGGACATGGCAAATACTGCATTCCGTATCCTGGCCAGTGCTGCGGCGCTCCGACGCCAAGGATGGTTAAAATCTACGTCATTCAGGCAAGAGGTCCAGTCAAAAATAATTGACATGCCGTATGATGGCGAATCTTTGTTTGGTTCTCAAATCGACACCTCTTTGGAGACCATAAAGAAGGATACCGACACGGCAAAGTCGCTTGGGTCCTTACAATTCAAGAAACAGCCCTTTCGTGGAGCGAGGGGACGGGGCACCTCGTCCAATTTTTCACGAGGAGGACAGTCACAGTACCGCCAGTACACTCAAGGGAACCAACGGTACTTAAATCAGCAGTCTTCTCGTCAACAACATTCCAGGTCCTATAGAGGAAAGTCCAATTATAGAGGTTCCAACAACGCCAACAAACGGCAATGACTTGCCAGTTCATCAGGATGTTGGAGGTCGAATCTCGCAGTTCTACTCTCAGTGGTCTCAAATAACATCAGACCAATGGGTTTTGGACATTGTGCGCAAGGGTCACGCCTTGGAGTTCACAGAGTTTCCTCCTCATTCTCCACCTTCGGGTCCGCCACCTCCCCATCTAGAAGAACTACAACATCAAGTTCTACTTTTGTTAACAAAGGGTGCAGTCGAAGTGGTTCCTGTATCTCAGCGAGGGAAAGGTTTCTATTCGAGGTTTTTCCTCATTCTAAAGAAGACGGGGGAGTGGCGTCCCATTATGGACTTGAGGACACTCAATCTATTCCTAAAACAACAATCCTTCCGCATGTTGACGTTGTCAGAAGTCTTGCGACTTCTCTGCAGCGGCGATTTTTTAATGACAATAGACCTGCAAGACGCCTATTTTCATGTACCAATTATCCCTCAACATCGGCAGTACTTGAGATTCAAGGTGGGACACAATCACTATCAGTTCAAAGTCCTACCTTTTGGCCTCAGATCAGCTCCTCGTGTGTTCACGAAAGTTCTGGCCCCGGTCATGGCTTATCTGCGTCTTCAGGGAGTCCAGATATTTCCTTACCTGGACGATTGTCTTCTAAAATCCAAATCCTCAATCCAATTGGATCACGACACACGTTTGTGCCAAACCCTGTTCAAGTCTCTAGGGTTGACCATCAATGTGGAGAAGAGTCACACTTCACACCTCTGCGAAACAGGACATTCCTCGGAGCTGTCATAGACACAGACGTGTCAAAAGCGTTCATCTCTGCCGAACGGAGACAGAAGATAGTTCATCTGGTCTCCACCATCAGATCAAAAAAGTCAGTTTCAGTGCGAATGTTAAAATCATTTCTGGGGATGGCATCATCTTGTATCGCACTGATCCCGAATTGCAGGTTACGTACCCGTCCTATACAGGAGGAATTAGACCTACAATGGCGACAGGTATCAGGGTCGTTCAACGATCAGGTGACAGTCACACCCTGCATGAAAAGCAGTCTGCTCTGGTGGGAGCAACGAACCAATCTGATCGAAGGGGTCTCCTTCCTTGCCCAGCCTCCAGATCTGACATTGACCACGGATGCGTCCATGGACAGATGGGGAGCCCATCTCCTGGACCTTTCCATCAAGGGAAAATGGACGGCGATTCAGAAAACCTGGCATATCAACAGGCTAGAGTTGCTAGCAATCTTCCTAGCGCTCAAGGCTTTCTTACCTGTGGTGCACGGAGAATCGGTGCTGGTTCAAACGGACAACACCACCAGCATGCACTACATGAACAAACAGGGCGGCACGAAATCTCAGCCTCTGTCTCGTCTTGCTCAAAGAATTTGGGAATGGGCACTTCGTCACCACATTTCTTTGACAGCAGTCCATCTGCCGGGAGCATCAAACATACTGGCAGATTCCCTGAGCAGGTCTGCGTCATCCACTCTGAATGGGAGTTACACCAGCCGACTCTGGACCTAGTGTTCCATCAATGGGGTCATCCCAAGATAGACCTCTTTGCAACTCCAGTGAATCGGAAGTGCCAGGCTTTCCCCAGTTGGCATCCTCATCCAGAATCCAGCGGCAATGCCCTACTCATGGATTGGGGCGGCCTGTTTTCTTATGCGTTTCCACCGATCCCATTGGTGCCAAGAACGTTGTGGAAGATGCGCAGGCAACCCTGCCGCTTGATTCTAATCGCTCCACGTTGGCCCAGGCAGGCTTGGTTTTCAGAACTCCTTCTAACGTCACAATGCAAGCCCATTCGTCTACATCCACGTCCGGACCTCCTGACGATGGACGACAAACAAATTTGCCATCCAGACCCGTCGACACTTCAATTGTCGGCATGGAACCTGAATACGTTGAATTTGCCTCTTTAAGTATGCCCCAAGAATGTAGGGACATCCTAGCGTCTGCTAGAGCGCCATCAACCATCAAAACATATAGGTTAAAGTGGAAACGTTTCTGTCATTGGTGCGCAGCATCCAACGTACACCCAATCAATTCCACTCCAGACCAACTTTTACCATTCTTTCTAAGTCTTGCTCAGTCTGGTCTTTCACATGCCACATTGAAAGTCTTTTTGGCGGCTATTTCGCGCTACCGCCATGATGGCTCTACGTCTCTCTGTTCATCCAGAATCATCCGACAGTTCTTTAAAGGACTTTTCAGGAAGTTCCCTCCGTTAAGGCGCCCTCCTCCAGCATGGCACCTCAACGTGGTATTATCACAACTTATGAAACCTCCATTTGAGCCAATTCATCGATCACACCTCAAGTTTCTTACCTGGAAAGTCGCTTTGCTTTTGGCTTTGACATCTTCTCGTCGTGTAAGTGACTTGCACGCTTTTACCATCAAACCTCCGTATTTACAGTTCAAGCCCGATGGAGTGTCACTTCGTACCAATCCTTCTTTTCTACCAAAAGTACCTACTGACTTTCATTTGAACGAGCCTGTCTTCTTAAAGACTTTTTTCCCGGATCCTAAATCTCCTGCAGAACAACGACTACATTCTTTAGACATAAAACGTTGTCTAAAATTCTACATTTCAAGAACAGCCCCTTTCCGTAAATCTGATCACCTATTTATAGCATATGGGCTACTGCGAAAAGGGCATTCAGTGACTAAACAAACAGTAGCACGATGGCTCTCTTCAGCCATATCATTTTGCCATCAGCAGGCTGGCAGGCCTTTACCTACTCCAGTGAAGGCACATTCTACAAGGGCGATGGCATCGTCCACCGCGTTGTTTGCCGGAGTGCCTCTACACCAGATTTGTCAAGCAGCGACATGGTCCAGCAGGCACACCTTTACCAGACATTATTGTTTGGAAGCTGTCAACGAGGCGGATACCGCAGTGGGGCAAGCAGTGCTTCGTCATCTTTTCAAATAAGGTGAGCCTCTGTTCCCTCCTCCATTCTTGAGATTGCTTTACTTTTAAGCTATATGTTGTTCTTCAATTGTTTGGAAATGTTGCAATCTCAGCTCTAGGAGGTTACTGCTATCTATTCTATTCAAGCATGTGAATCTATGAAAGACACCCCTAATACTGGAGAAGAACAATTGTTACTTACCTGTAAACAGGTGGTTCTCCAGTATTGGTGTCTTTCATAGATTCACATGCGACCCACCCATCCTCCCCTCAGAGGCTCTTCTTCTTCTCCTCATGCGCTATTATTACTACTGCTACGAAAATCTGAGGGCTTGAGCTTCTGAGGAGAAGGTTCTAGAGGGTGCTTGAGCCTGATTGGCTGCAGTTTGGACTAACATAATGACACTGATATGTTGCAAATGAGTTTTTTCTCTCTAATGCATTCCTATGTAGCAACCTTTGTGAAGGTTTTCAGTATATATTTTTATCTGTTTTTACTACTTATTATGATACTATATTATATATATATTAGCATTATTGCTATTTTATTTACCGTGGGACTCCCACTTCGACGACGGGGAATATTCAAGCATGTGAATCTATGAAAGACACCAATACTGGAGAACCACCTGTTTACAGGTAAGTAACAATTGTTCTTATGTCTCTCCTTCTCTCCTCTCTCAATGTATTGAGACTGAACTATTTTGTCTGATGCCCGATGGAGCTACCTGGTTTAGCTATAGGGGAGATGGGCCGTGGACTACCTCCTTGGTCTTCTTCCCTTATCCTCCCTTTCTCACCTCCCCTGCCCCCTCCACTACTTTTCTCTCTCCTTTCCCTCTCCTAATGAATTGCCTATTTTTTTCATGTATGGTGTAATTGTTGATCTTTTTCTGATACATTGTTGATTCTCATGTAAAGCGCTCTGATACCTTCGGGTCTAGCCAGCGCTAAATAAAACTCTTTAAATAAAAAATACATAAAAAATGCTGCCAATTATAGTAACAACACTACTACTAACCATCACACTCCTACAAGTGTGATAATTCGGACTAAGAAAAAACGAACAGGACAACCTGACCAAGGTTTAGCAAAACCAAGACAGTAGTATAACAAATATTATTGTGGTGCTGCACACTTCCAGTGCCTGTCGCCCGAGGCACAATTCCCGATCAAACAAACTTTTAACAAATGACAGAAGGCGCACTCAATAGAATATCTCAGAGACGATGTTTTGATAATTCGGACTATTTCAGGCCCCCAAGGCGATAAAAATGGCATGTGCTGCGGGTAATAGTGATTTTTTTGAATGTATATTGAATTAATAATTACCTTATGTTGTGGTCATCTCTAAATTACCCAGATGGCGCCACCTTGTGGCAGACTGTCATAAGTGCACGTGTAAACAATTAGGTGCGGTGCTGAGCACCGGAAACCACCGGCTCAATTAACACTGGCCATATATGGTTCTGTGGTTGAAATCATTTAGCCTGAATATGTTGTGTTAAGTGCAAAGAGGAAACACTTGTAAAGTTAGGCAGCCTGATTCATGAACGGGCCGTTTTGCGAGGCTCAAATAGCGAATCATAAGGAATCGCTATTTGAGACTCGCAAAACGGTAATCATGTAGGAATCGCAATTTTAATTGCGATTCCCACTGATTCCTTATTTGCGATTAGCTAATTGCTAATCGCAAATGAGGAATGACTCCCCATGCATTCCTATGGGCCAGGCCCATAGGAATGCATGGGGAGTCATTCCTCATTTGCGATTAGCAATTAGCTAATCGCAAATGAGATTGCGAGTACAAGGGTGCCAGGGGTGTCCAAAGGACACCCTGTAGCACCCCTGCAATGGAAATTAACACAGGTGTTGCACACACACATGTCCAAAGGACATGTGTGTGTGTAACGTGCAACAGTGGCAGTGCGCCTGACAGCAGTGGAGAAGGCCAGAAGCATTCTGGACATGGGAGGATCAGTGGCAGTGATCCTCCTAGATCTCAGTGCGGCCTTCGACACTGTAGACCATCCCACCTTAATCCACCGACTGGGAGAGATCGGATTAAAGGGTATGGCCTTGAAATGGCTAGAATCCTTTTTGACTGGACGCTCCTTCCAGGTGCGGGAAAACGACAGCTGCTCATCCACCATCCCCCTCCGGTGTGGAGTGCCACAGGGCTCATCTCTGAGCCCGACACTTTTCAACGTGTACATGGCCCCACTGGAGAAGAGGGTCAGCTCGTACGGCGTGTCAGTTATCAACTACGCCGACGACACTCAGCTGGTCGTTACCCTTTCTCACCCTCACCACGCCCCATCCGACCTCCACAGCTGCCTTTCCGAAGTCCACCGATGGATGAACCTCTCCTCATTAAAATTGAACGGGTCCAAGACTGAGATCCTCCTGATGGGCCACAATGGGCCCTCTCTACCATCTCACCTTTGGCCCAAGTGCCTAGGGGACCCTCCCGCACCCAAGGAAGAGGTCAAGAGCCTTGGTGTGTGGATTGTGAAGGACTTGAGTTTTAAAACCCAGGCAAAAAGAACCGCAGGGACATGCTTTGGGCTACTTAGAGCCTGCAGGAAGATCTTTCCCCTGCTCCCAGATACCGCAAGAAGGCTCCTCATTCAGGGTCTAATCCTGGCAAGATTAGACTACTGTAACGCTTTATACTTGGGAGCCCCTGAAGCCACCCTGAACTCACTGCAAAAAGTCCAAAACGCCGCAGCCCGCCTACTTACGGGCACACCTGGAAGATCCTCCGCCAGGCCGGCCCTCAACTCTCTCCACTGGCTCCCAGTCAGAGAAAGGGTCGTTTTCAAAGCCCTCTGTCTGGCCCATAAAACCCTCAACAACAACGGTCCCCCACTTCTGAAAGAACTTCTAATCCCATACAAAGCGGAGAGAAATCTCCAGTCCAATACAGAAAATCTCATTGCAGTCCCTAGAGTGAGAAAAGCCAAGACCGGTGGCCGTCGCTTTTCGGTTCACACGGCTAAACGATGGAACCATTTACCCCGGAAACTCAGGACGGAACCGAACTATCTCCAGTTCAGGAAAACCTTAAAGACCCTACTTTTCCCGCAAATATAATCTCACTAGCTGGCTAAAAACCCCTGGAGAAGCAGATCAGCGCTGGGATGCTCCTCGGAGTTACTACGCGCTTTACAAAAACAATTAAATAAATAAATAAATAAATAAACTCAGAAAAATGCATTTAAATGCATTTTTCTGAGTTTTCGCAATTTACCACGAGGTTTGACCTCGCGGTAAATTGCGGCCCGAAATTTCGATTTCGCAATTGTAAAATGGATGATGAATTGCATTTAAGGAATCTCAAATAGAGATTCCTTAAATGTAAATCCTCGCAAATATGCGAATTAGCAAATAGCGATTTTTGCATTTGGGATGTTGAATCCCAAATGCAAAAATCGCACTCGCAAAGGGCCAGATTCGCAAATATGAATGATGAATCAGGCGGTTAGTGACTGATCCTGCTTTCAGGATTTTCCCGGGGCTTTTGAGACTCCGTCTGAGCTGTAGCTGGTGAGAGGAAAAGGGGAAAAAAGGCAGTATCCTGAAGACCTACTTTTTGCCTAATCTCCAATACAGAAGTGACAAATTAAACCTCGTTAAAATGCTAGGCCCAAAACATACTGGAAAACAAGTCCAGCTAATGTGAGACGGAGGCTGACTCAAACAAGGCAGTGCTGGAAGAGGGCTGACCCACAGCCCCAACTCTGTCGACTGTTGTGTTGACATCTTGCACATAACAAACTGTCAAGCTAGACCTAAAAACAGCCCCTTTCTGGAACAATCTCAAAGAAGTTGATCAGTAGAAACATCCTGTGAGGCCACACAGCAAATCTACTGGATTCTGCATGCACAGACTGTTTATAAGGCCAGCTGTTTCTGTGGGGCAAAAGTTGACTCCTGGACTGTATTACCTTCTAAAGGGCATGCATCATTCACTCTCTGGCCAAGGGGAACGGAGCCACTGTCTAAAAGTAGTGAGTGGATGCAAGCCACTCGCGTCCACCCCGACGTGTCATGGAGACAATTCCGTGTTCTTTGCCTGCTAATAGA
This sequence comes from Lissotriton vulgaris, assembly GCF_964263255.1. Lineage (NCBI taxonomy): Eukaryota > Metazoa > Chordata > Amphibia > Caudata > Salamandridae > Lissotriton > Lissotriton vulgaris. Next base: position 131,283 of record NW_028245873.1, on the reverse strand, counting down.
TACCCAAGCCTCCTGACCATAACGGAAAGCTTTTTGAATGACCCTCTCTCCTAATGCTTCCTCTTTTTATTGCAATCCCTCCTTGCTCTGGTAATGGCCTGCCTGAGCCCATTACCTGGTAATAGCCCGCGGTCCTCTCGTGGAGGCCACTGAATGGGCTGTGCGTTTAATCATGGATCGCTTCTTCAATTCTCCCCATCCACCCCCACCCTAGCCCCTTGCCTTGATAAAGCGGACTATTTCTGGCAATATTTCTGAAGATGATAAAAGCTGCGGCCAGAGTTCGCCACAGGTTTATTTTATCCCTTTCTCCTGCCCTCTCTCTCTCCCCCATCCCCCCCCCCCCCCCCCCCCCCCCCACCACCACCACCTGCTGCTCTGTGCTCCGGTAAGGTCACCCCAATGCAATTTAACACCCAATGCAATTTAACAGGTGCGCTCGTCATGCAGACGAATTAATGGCTGCATGCTTATGAACAGCTCTGTCTCACACCCCCTATTCTTTCTCCCCCCTCTTATTTTCAACAACCCCCCCCCCTTCCATTGCCTATTACTGCGTACTCCGTGTGGAGAGGCATTTAATGGCTGCAGGTTTATGAATCTCTCTCCTCACCGCATCGCCCTTTGTCACCCCCCCCCCCCCGTGCCCCCAGTAATGCCTCCATGACAGTGACCATGACAGGTGCTCTTGGTGGAATGATTAAAGCGACGGCTGGTTTAACCAATGCACTTTCCGGATGGTTAAGTTAACGAGCCTTGAGAATATACATCTCCTGGCCTGAAAGCTTCTATTAAATAAAGAGATTTATGCACATATAATGCAGCTATAAAGGTTTATCGTGGGGTGAGCAGTGGAGGGCAGAGATAGACATAGCACTCCAGTGCTCCATGTGGGAGGATTGCACACACTAGCTTAGATTTATTGTGTTCATATTGCACCAAGTTGTAGCCTTATGGTCACTCTCGTGTACCATGCAAACAGTTGAGTAACAGCCTTGGCAAATACAATAGATCTGGATTGAATTTGCTAACACAAGCAGTGATCGCATATTAGAGTGAGCCAGCAGGAGAGAACAGAGAGGGCAATAGTTCTAAAGTACTGCCACATGCTGTTAAATGCAAAAACTTGCTTGGAGGTGGAAGGATACACACAAAATGCCAATAGCATCAAGTGAGAGATAATACTTACTGGATTGAGCCAAGTGAGACTGACAAAGAGGCAAACTAATAACTGGGGACGCGCTGCCACCAGACACCTCACCGCTGCCAGTGGGGACTCCAAGTCCCAGGGTGCTGCTTTGCCCAGAGGGAGGAGCCTGCCGTCACCGCCACAGTCCATAGCGCCCTGTAACATCACAGCACAGGACGCACTGCCACTAGACACCACACCGCTGCCAGTGGGGACTCCAAGCCCCAGGGATCTGTTTTGCCCAGAGGGAGGAGCCAGCCGTCACTGCTGCGCTTAATAGCACCTTGTAACACCGCAGAGCGGGCCGCACCCGATCGAAGCCCGTGCCAAGTGCGGGCCCTCCTTGCCAGGAAGAGGCAGGGCAGGGCCAACCCTCCAACATCTACCAAAGAACACGACCGACTTGAACGAACTCAAGGTACTGTTTTTTGTGTGCTTGGTATGTTACAGGCATCAGTAAAAGGGGCTCACCACCCAGCGCAACAACGTGTACACGGGTCAAAGTGCAGTAGTTACTCAAGTATGAACTAAGTCCTATTTGGACTGCGGTGGGTACTGTCATCCCTGAAGAGTCTATTTAATGAACATTGTTGGTCCATCCCCGTAGTGATTAACCGCATGCTGTCATTAGTCTTGTGTAATATTTTAATTATTTTTCACTCTTGAACAATTGATTGTAATTATTGTAGCAGCATGGGCAAAAGGAAGGCAGTGGAAGTACCAGGAGGTGGAGTTACTGGGAAGGTTAAGAAGCCAAAGAAATCGGCCAAACGTTTTAAGCATGTAACAAACAATTGTGTCATGAATCACCTAGATGCAATCATTAGTGATTGTGAGGTGATATTACCTACTCCCCTGGGCATTGGAAGTGGGACCCACATTGTTAATCAAATAGACAGGCCACTGTCCCCCGAGCCAGCCATAATTATTCCAGAATTGTTCAAAAGAGTAGCACACCAAGTGCCTCCTCTTTCGAACAAAGGGAATCGCACCATCCAGTGAGCAGACTGCCCCTGCCTGTGAGAAGTTGGCCCGGTATATGATGTTCACTAGTTCTAGTGATCACCTTGTACCATGCCAAACAACCCATATGATGATTGGTTGTAAGCCAACCTTATAGACCAGCTATCCTAGTAGCGTGGACAAAGCAGTCTTAGGCTAAACTCTGTAAAGGCATGTGAAGCAAGCTGTTTTACCATACACTCCCCTTGAATACCAAATGAAAGGACACCACACAGATATATATTGAAAATATATATATAATTATTTACTACAAAATCCCCTATACTCTTTATGAGCACAGAAGCAAATGCGTTAAAACAAAACACAGTTTAAATACACAAAAGTTGCACAATATGGATGAGCCCTAGGGGCCACCTAAACCATATACTAAAATAGTGGTATAAGAACCACCTAGCTAAAAGGAAGTAGGCCTAGGGCCTTGGGAATCGCTGGAGCTGTTCGGGACTAACAGTGAAGAAGTCGGGAAAGGCCCGCGGGACTCGGGTGCAGTGCTGAAAGTGCACGCATATACCAATGTAATGTCAATGGTGCGTAAAAGTTACAAAGTTAGTGTTTAAGGAACCTTCCGGCTGACCTAGAAGGACAAAACTTTAGACCTAGGCTCTAGAGGTGTATACCAGTGTAGGAACACCGGCGTTGCTGAGTTACCTCACCCACAGGAAGCGGGTGCACAGGTGCGAAGTAGTGTCGGGTTTCGTCACGCAGGTCGATGGTGCTTGGAGCTGAAGTTGTGCAGGCGTCGAGACGAGAAGAGTTCCGGTGGATCCAAGGGTGGATCTGAAGTGGTGAAGACCTGAAAGCAGAAGGGACAATGTTCAAAGTCACTAGCCAGTGACTACTGTGGAACCAGGATGGAACCAGGCGATGTCGGGTGCAAACAGGCGATGAGGTGAAGATTGTCTCTGCAGCCACGTGGACACGAAGAGGTCGAGGACGTCCAGGCGTTAGTCACGAGCTGTCCCTCGAAGGTTCTAGCTGTTGGCGGTGTCGGCTTCTTGATTGGATTAAACAGGCCTTGGCTAATGCAAGCCACGCAGGAAACTATGCAAGCTTCTCACTCGGACCAGCAAGGTCAGAGCGGGTGCTCCTTTTTACAGGAACGAGGGCAAGTCTGGAGCAACCAGACCCGCAGTGTAAATTGTAGGTTTCGTCGCCAAGATGGCCGCTGACCAAGTGGCCGGGATGGCGAGTCGAGTGGCACAATGAAAAAGGGCCCCACGCAGATTGTGGAGCTGCTGGGGGGCTGATCTTCGGTGCAAGGGCTGCTCGGTTGTGGGGCTTCTCAATCCCCAAAGCACAGCGTCGAGGGTGCCTCAGGTGCTGCGCAGTCAGCTTCTCAGGGGTCTTTCAAGATGTCCGGTCCCACGTCTCTCGGTGCCTCCACGGGTCCCTTCTTTGCAGGGACTGTGGATCGGGCGGTGAGAAGTCTGGGAGTCTGGGTCTTGTCGGGCTCTGGGCTCGGGCTCCGGCAGGAGGCGGCGGCAAAGCAGATGTCGAGTTGCTGGATGGTGCCTGTGTTCACAGGGTGGCCACTCCTAGGCCACAAGGGAGATGCTCTTCAGTCTTCTGTGCAGCAGAATGTCGAAGTCCAGTCGTCTTCATAGTTCCAAGTTGATTCAGGATGATCGGAGGTGCTATGGCACTGCTCCCACTCTTATTCCCAATCTGAGGGGTGGATCACCTGCTAGGTCCCTCCTCTGGGTGGGACCAGGAAGGGGGGCGGTTACACCCCCCTTTCCTTTGTCCAGCTCCGCGCCAGGACTGGGGCTGGAAAGCCCCAGCACCGGTTTGGACTGGCTTATGCACGAGGACACCTTGTGTGCCCCGGGCATGTCTGATTCTATTCAGCCCTGTCCTACCCAATACACAAAATCCTGTCTGGGGTGGTGCTCGCACCTCCCAAGGCAGGAAACCTTTTGTCGAAGCCGCCCTCGCTGGAAGGACTCCCAGCAGCAGGAGGTCAGACTTGTGACTGTGGTGGCAGCATCCATTTTGTGATGCTGAGGCTCGAGTTTAACTTTAACTGGGGTTCAGGTTATGTACATGTCGTGTCCTTCTAGAAGGGTGGAATGCTATCTCCGTCGACAGAACTGTCGAGGGGATAGTATTCCAAATCGTATGACACCTTACTCGACATGTTTTGATAAAGCCAAACCAAAGTTAGCATATAACCGCGAGGATTATAATGCACTTAAGAGTATATGATATGGCAATATCCCAGAACAGCTAAGGGAGTTGTTCCCGACAGCTGCAGACAGGCTCAGCTCATGCTAGAGCACCATCTCACATAAAACCAAGCACTCTGCCTCCAGGATTGCTGAGGCCTTCCATTGGAGTGGCTTATAGGTTAACATGTGTCCAGTTAGGGTTAGATATAGGGATACTATATCTAAGTAAGAGGTGATTACACCAACTTACCCCAGCTGAGTGATCAGCCAGTTGTGTCAAATATGGAGGCCAGGCCAGGGGTGGCACAATACATGCTGCAGCCCCTGGTAGGCCTTGGATACACCAATGCACTGGGTACCTATGGTACACTGTTACAGGGGCCTATAAGGTGAACCAGTTCTAATTGTGTATGCACCTAAGGTACATGGAGTCCATTTTAAGGAGAGAGCAATTAGCCTGGGGCCCTGAATAGCAGGATCACAGGCCAACTAAGTAAAAAAAAAAACTAAACACCAGGCAAAAAGTCTGGGGGTAGCCATAGTCAGATATCCACCTTCCTACACTGCCCACTGTGCACAATTGCACAAATCAACACAGTCTGTGAGCTGGAGTGCAGTAATAAATCTGCGCTCTTGACTGACATAGCTGAGGACAATCTGCCCACACAATCCAGTCATTCCATAGAGCTTACAGGGACTGTAGGGCCTACTACAACTACTACTCCAGTAAAAGCATGCAGATGCTCCTGCACAGGTTCGCCAATTGAGAACCTAGGGACCCAGTCAAATTTGCTCATTGAACTTATCACTACCCTTAAGGCGTTGGCCAATAAACTGACAGACACTCTTAACACTTCAAGATATGAGAAAGCACTGGATCCCTGCAGACTGGTAACATCCAGGAATCCGAAAGATAGTGTTTCTGATACGACCAACATAGGCAGAATGTGTAGAAGAAATACAGAGGCATGTGCTGTCCCTGAAACAAGCTCCCAATTAATTACTAATAGAAGGTATCAGCCAACCAACAAAAGACCAAATCCAGAAATTAATTTAAATTACATCAATCATAATAGTTCCAGTCAGCAGCAAAAGGAATCTGGATGCTCAGTAAATTCATCTTCCAATCCACAAAGAAATTCAGGGCCATCTACACACAAGGACCATCGTTTCACTAACTCCCCAATGGTAGGCCCCTCAAGGGCACATATTATTCTGACCAACATCCCCAGAATTCCATCCAAACCCTAAGGGGAAGATCAACAATCTTTGATCAACAAGAGCATCCATTGGCTACCCCATACAAGGAAGTGTAGGTCTGTAATAAGAGAAGACATATTGTCAGCCAATAGATGTGTGACTCCTGGCCTTAACACAGACTATGTATGCCTACATTTATAATCAGAGGATCTTGCAGATAACTTAGCGTCATTTGACATAAGAACATCCTATCTAATCTCAAGTAACATTGGGATCAAATGTAATCCTCCTGCACCAACCAACAGCAACAATTGCCTCAAAACATTCTTAATAAGCAATGAGGGCTCAGCCTTGGATAACATTGATGATGTTTACAGATTACTCCTCTCCCCCCCCCCCCCCCATCCCCCCCCATCCACAGTATGAGGTTGCGGCAGCCGTGGGGAAGGAACCCACCAACCTGCCAAATGACCTGGGAACTGATAATCAGGAAGTTGTCCATACTATAAGCTCTCAATTGTCCAACCCAATATTGGGCTTTGCTTCTTGGAACATAGTGGGTCTCCAAACTAAGACAGCGTCAGCCGAATGGTCATTGTTTATAGAGGGTCAAGACATATGAATTTTAAGGAGACATGGTCTCAGAGTCCCATTTTTCGTCCAGGGTATCTAAACTTGAGCAAACCTGCAATTACTGGTCACAAAGGGAGGCCCTCTGGTGGGCTTACCCTATGGGTACGGCAACCATCTGGTTTTCGGGTTGAAGAGTTATCAACGGACAGCCCTGATATTTTGGCCATTATTTTACGGTTTAAACATGGTCCAAACACAATACTGATTAATATGTATGCCAGAGGGATGGTGGGTGGGAAGCTCTCTCTAGCACAGTCTCCCTACTGGAAGCCTTCATAGAGAAACATAGGGGCGAACACAACCTGGTCATAGCAGGGGATTTTAATTGCACATTCGAACCTCTTGACCACGAAGAATGAAGCCTAAGTAGCGAAGAGGATTCTCAATAGGGCATTCCATACCTCTCTCTGACTCCAATAAAAAATGGACAGAGGCAGCACTTCAACTAAAGAGTCTGTGCATGGAAAGGGGCGTTAGGGCTGTAAATGGGAGGACAACATCAGATTGTAAGGGCCTGCACACTTTCAATAATGGCATAAGAAGCAGCAGAGTTGATTATTTCTTAATTGACCTGGAGCTGTGGTCTTGCCTCATAGATATGATGGTACAAGAAAGAAGTGAGAGTGACCACAACCCACTATTGCTAACCCTGCAGATGCAGGGGTTAAACCCACAGTCAGTTAATTGAGAGGGTGACTGGAGACGTAATTCCAACAAATGACTTGCATAGGGTGAAGTGGGCGATGCTAAATGAAAAAGAGAACAACCTAGAGCAGATGAAGGCAGAGCAAGAGAATACCTTATTGGCTATCTCCAACATAGATGCCCAGGAAAATAAAAATGGTGCTATTATACAGGCTCATGAATAACGGTTCAACAAGCTTAAATGCTTTTTTACGAAGACTAAAAAAACTGGTAGCAGAGACAACTTAAAAGTCACCAAACTGGTACAACAAGGAGTGTAGAATAGCTTACAAGAATCTGTCCCATGCTATAAGAACCAAATCAATGGAGGAAATGTAATTGGCTCGGAAATTGTACAAAGAAACTCAAAATATAGCCAAAAAGGAGTCAGATGAAAAACAATGGAATGGTCTTCTGCTTGTGAGCAATGATAAAAGCATGCAGAAATTCTGGAAGACGGTAAAATGGGACAGTCGGGAACCCAGTCAAGCACTAGGCAATTATGTAGCACCTGACCAGTGGGTTTCGTCTTTTGAGACCCAATTTGCTGCTACACCTGATAGCTTAAACCGTCAACCTATATTAGAATCTGATACCTGTGTGACCTTTGGGATTGGAGAAGTTGAAATCGCCCTGGATGCGATTCCAAAGGGTAGAGCTCCTGGCCCGGATTGCATCCCGGCTGACCTATTTAGGCATGATAGAGCTAACTGGCTCAAGTACATCCATATACGAGTAAATGCAATAGCCAGTGGGGCTCCCATCCCAGATTCCTGGCGAGGTGCAGAAATCATACCAACTTCCATAAAAAGGGGGATCGTGCATGACCAAGCAACTACAGGCCTATAAGCCTAATAGACTCGATTAAAAAATATCATGGCTAGGCTTTTACTGAGTCAAACTCAAACATAGATTTGCAAACACAATATTCTATCAACTCTCCAGGCTGGTTTCTGTTCGCATGTCAGCACTATCGACCAGGTTTTTAGATTTATGCTGCTTTACTGGCTTACTGTAATTATTGCTGGGGGTACCTTGTATGCAGCATTCATAGATCTTAAATCTGCGTTCAACTTGGTCCCCCGTAGTAAGCTATACGATGCCTTGAAGGAATCAGGGATGCCACCAGAACTCCTTGCTTTAATTGTCAAATTGCACGTGTCCAACTATGCACAGGTCAGCTGGGGCTCTCAGGGAATGATCAGAGATAGGTACCCGGTAACAAAAGTGGTCCGCGAAGGGTGCGTCCTTGCCCCACCCTTTTCACATTGTTTATTGATAGGGTAGTTAACTATATTTCTACATATCTCACAGATGCACCCACACTTGCTGGCACCAAGGTACCCCTTTTAATGTTTGCTGATAATACCCTTATTTTATCTAAAACACAGAAAGGTTTGCAACGAGCTCTAGATATATGTAAGGTCTTCTGTAGTGACCATGAGCTCGTAGTTAATGTAAATAAAACCAAATTTATGGTTTTACATAACGTAAAGTGGTGAAAGGGAGTGTACACATGGACAATGCTCAGCTGGAACAAACCGATATCTTTACGTACCTGGGGGTAACCCTAGAAAATAAGCTAAGCTGGAAACCCCAGATCAATATATTGTCCCTAAGGCATGCCCAACTTGCAGGTGTCTTATTAAAAGAGCACGGCCTCTCGCAACCAAAGCCGGTTGGCCCCGCACTAACGATGTATAATGCTGAAGTTAGGGCCTCGATTCTATACGGCGCAGAGCTTTGGGGTTTCGAAAATTTATCACCCTTAACAACAGCCCAGAATAAGTTTCTGAGATTTTTAACTGGACTCCCACAATCAACTCCCCTAAAACCCCTATATTTAGATTTGGGTTGCTGTGAAATAGAGGCGATAGCTCGGTTTAGGCCCATAGCATATTGGAGAAGGCTCTGGACCACGCGAATGCATTAATCTATGTAAGAGAAGCCGACACATCTTGTAAAATTATGTGGCTACACACAATTAAGGGTACATTGATGGACATGGGGTTCAGCCACTTGTCGGAGGATCCAGAAGGCAGGCAGCACATTTCCATCAAAAAAAGCCTTTAAGGAAGTCTATAGGAATATGGCTAAAATAAAGTGTATGTCATCCTTCCAGAAAACTTCCCTCTCGGGTAAATTCATGGAGCACAAGCATAACACTCAGTTTGTGGCCTACTGGAACCAAACCATGTGACAGGAAATTGTACCATCAGTTTAGGGTTGGCTCGCTTCTGATAAAACCATTCACTGCAAGATGGCAAAACACAACGGATATTATATGTCCATCATGCCAAATGATTGTTGAGTCAATCCCTCATATCCTGTTCACATGTCCTGCGTACAAATGCCCTAGAGACAAATGGCTTAAGCCGATCTGCCAAAACCTGGGCACCAGATCCAGCATACATGCACTTCATATTCTCAAGTCCAACATGCATGAACACATAGTAATACATGCAGCCAAGTTTCTGAGCTGGCCGTGGGAATTACGATCAAACAATTTGAAGAAACAAGGTGCAATGAGTGGCAATCCCATATAACAGAAATGTTTATGCATACAACTTATACCATTTAATGGTTATCTGTTGATGTGTAATAGGAATGTGTTCCAGTTCGCTCAATCATGGAAATGAGAATATGGAAATGTGTATCACCCAGGTCATTCACAATATATCACTGTGGAAAAGTCTGTGACACACAACCAAAATTCAACATTTTTTAATCTATCCTTTGTTACTGATTTTTAATATTTTACCATTGTATGAACTTTTTTTTTTAAAAGAACTTTTTAGCACTTTGTAAATATCTAATATGCAACTGTGTAGGTTTGCACTCTACTGTATTGTTGTTTCTTTAATGATTGAAACAATCGAAATAAAAACTGATTTGATCTAGGCTGGTTGAAAAAAAGCCAATTGTTAAATGGGGTGGACCAGTGTTCTCTCAATGTATATGGTTAGCAATAGGTCTGTTTGACAACTTTGATGCCAAAACCCAGACCTAAAAAGGTAGTGGATATGGATTGATGATTATATCCTGTATGTGAAGTTTTTGGGGCAGATCCCCAGTGGGGCACCAAATAGTGATTTGTAATAAGTTTGATGGGAGTTGTACCAAACTTCTAGAGGTTGTCGGTGATGGGGAGTGAGTAGAACGTATATACTGAATTGATTGCACTCAGTAGGAGTCAGAATCTGGACAGCCTCCATTAATAGTCACCAAGTCAGGAGTTTGGTTCTGAGTTGTAAATGGATTGTCTGAACAGCTCTATTTTTAGCTGTTTACAGAATATTAGGACATTTGGTTGCATAGTCATGACTGGAGGCTGTATGGCAGTTTTGGACCAGGCACACTCACGGATCAGCCCATGTGCTTTAGTGTTTTAAGCGTTGGTGGTCATTACACTGGATAAACAGAAGTTCCTGACTGGAGCGCACTGTGCGGCCCGTTTCTCATGAGCAGACCATTTGCCATAAAAAAACTGTCCTCCTTCCATCAATTTGGTAGAATGTACATCTCTTATTAATTGCACTTAAAAATAGAGCGTAGGATAAAAGGCACTATAAAAGCAATTATTACTCCCAGCTTTTGTTCCAGAATGCTTCGCGGTGCATGATGCATAACAGTTTGAATCTGATCTGAGTCTTTACTGGAACATTTTGAGTCGGACATGAAGTATTGCTTCCACCTTCTGATAACAGATCTTGCTGTCTGATTGTCTCCATTTATGCCACGTTGCAGTCATTGATCTGTACTAAGACGTGTTGCACTTAATGCACTGTAGCAGTGGTAGAAACTTGCAGAAGAATGATAGCTGGAAGTCGGTAGCTTTGTTAGACAGAAAATAAGTCTGAATCCAAAATTCGTTTTTGGTTCCTCACATTTTGGCCAGGGCTGGCATTGTTTCAGGCCCGGAGGGGCTAGCAAAATGGGTCTCATTTATTTCTTAGTACACTAGTAAGCTGTGATGGAGGGAGATTACGGTGAGCGCATTTTTAAGGAAAAGGTCGTGTCCACTTTTCTATAATTTCAAGTCATCCTAGCAACAAGGTTGGGGGCGACACGAAGGCCACAGAGTCACGTGCTCCTAATAGGCTCACACAAAGACCGCCCCCATCAGCCACACCCCAGTTCTGAAAGCGAACTCCCTCCATTCATAGGATCGCACCGAGAACAGTGCAGCAGCGGGGAAACTGCCGGACTGAATGCAGCACTGATTCGCGCAATAAACAGACCACGCAGTTATAGGCGTAAAAGGCCATTTATTAGACCAGAACTGCGCATAACAATAGAACAGTAAACAATAACAGAAACATCCCACTCATACATCCCCCCCATTCGTTTTCAATCATTCCTGTCAGTACTGAGCCCTAGCGGCTCCAAACACCCTCCACTTGCCGTCAATCACCCTTCCAGCCCCCAGCCATTGCCAACTTCAAACCCAGTTCGATCCGTCCTGACCAAGTCTCCCCCCCCAAGGGATGGGTATGCCCGCTCTTGACCCCCTATCCCTTCGGAACCTGCCTACCGCAGCTCTGGCCTAAACTGGCAACGCAACCAAGCCAACCCACAAGCCACCTCTAACTGCCGGGTGGGTGGTCTTTTTCGAGCTCCCTCCCGATGGTGCCAGGCGCGGAAAAGAGGAAGATCCCTTCCTCCCCCGCGCTTAAGTACCCACCCCCTAACTCCTCCCCTTCCCCTGCCTGGACTATCCCCTGCGCGAAAGACCCCGGGGAAAGACTAGTCTGCGACTCTGCTTTCCCCGGGGCCCGGCATCGCGCAATAAACAGACCACGCAGTTATAGGCGTAAAAGGCCATTTATTAGACCAGAACTGCGCATAACAATAGAACAGTAAACAATAACGGAAACATCCCACTCATACATCCCCCCCATTCGTTTTCAATCATTCCTGTCAGTACTGAGCCCTAGCGGCTCCAAACACCCTCCACTTGCCGTCAATCACCCTTCCAGCCCCCAGCCATTGCCAACTTCAAACCCAGTTCGATCCGTCCTGACCAAGTCTCCCCCCCCAAGGGATGGGTATGCCCGCTCTTGACCCCCTATCCCTTCGGAACCTGCCACCCAGTGGACCCCCTGTAGGGCGGTACACTGCCCCACCCCCCCCGCCCCGGGGCTGTCCGTCTGTCAGGGCCAAGTCACTCCCTCCGACACCAGATCGATTCATTCCACAGCTTGCTTACCACATCCCTCAGTTCCATCATATACCAAGCATTCCCCAGCCGAGACAGATGTACACCGTCCTCCCTAAAGGCTAAAGGCTCCTCCAGGCGAATTCCAGGATGTGAGATGACCTTCACCCCCCTGTCAACACAGTAAAGTCTCATTGCCCGATTCAACTTTCTCCGGGCCTTCTCAATGGCCCCATGTTTCATGGCCCCTCTCCAAACTTTTCGGGGGACCAGCTCCGTCCAGGCAATGCAGGCCCCCGACATCCTTGATTTAAGCACATCCAAGTCCCTCTGCATCAATTGCAACAGAGCCAGTCCGGACAATTGCACCAGGTCGTTCTCTCCCAGATGGATGATCAACAAATCCGGGCAGCCCCTCTGGGGCACCATCTTCGCGAGCCAGGGCAGTAGTGCCCCCCATCGCATTCCGCTCTTTCCCCACCACTTCACCTCGTGCAATTGTCCTCTCAGTCCCAGGTTACGTCCGTAAACCTGTTGGTCAGCGTACTTGGATGCCCAGTGCACAAAAGAGTGCCCGACGATCCACGTCACCGTCTTACCACCCGGGCCACCCACGCAACCTACGAAGAAAAAAGAAGTTAGAAACGGGCAAAACAGAAATCACAAACCAACAACCTGCCTGGGACCCCCACTACTTCCTCACATACCGCTCGCAACAGCGAGACTTCCAACGACCAATGCTCCGAATCCGGTCCCAGGACCAACCCAGACGGGCCGCTGCAGTGGCAGCACCAATACGGAAGGAATGAGTACCAAACCCCGCACCATTCATCCCCAGTCGACCCAAAGCCTTCCTCAACACCGCCAACAGCTGGCCCGCCGTCAACCTCGCACCCGAAGCATGCCGGAAAATCTCGCCCCCCCGCGGGCCTCCCGCCCCGCAGAAGGAGCGCCACTCTCGCACCGGGCAAACCGCCCCACCAGCCTCGTTCAACCACACCCACGTACCCCGGCCCAACTGATCAGTCTTCGAGCGGCCCAGCCAGATCCCCAAACGACCCGCATCCACTCGCACATCCTCGCACAAGCGCCCAGGCCCCCGCCTCGTGCCCAGCAACTCAGACACCCGGAAGGCCCCAAAAAACATCCACACCATGCACAAACGAAACAGGCCCACCTCAGTACCGTCATAGCAACACTCAGGCAACACCCCCACCAGACGCACCAACAGGTCAAACGTCACCGCCTCCCGCGGGCGCCCCCCCCCAACACTCCTCTCCCGACCCCACCCCCGCAACATGCGAGCCAGTACCACATCCCTGGTGGGGTCGAAACCCAGAAACAAAACGCAGTAAAAGGAAATGCCAGCCAACTTTCCAGAAATCGTAGCTGCCGTCAGGCCCCTGTCCATGCAAGAGAGCACATAGCCCCGCACACCCCCCAGTACCTCCGACTCTCCACTCACCACACCATCCACCGTCCAACCCATAAAAGAACTAAATTCAGACCATGCCAGCCGATATGTCCTCCTCGTGGACGGGGCCAACGAACCCTCCACCAGACCAATCATCCTCACTCCCCCAAGGCCCAGATGCCGGCCGGCGCTCGGTCTTGCAGGCGTCCGCTCCCGGCGCCAGATGTCGAAACCGCTGCCACTGCGAACGAGACAAAGCATCCGCAATGTCATTATTCGCCCCAGGGACATGCTTGGCCCGAAACACCACATTCAATTGCAGACAAGCCAACATGAACCTCCTCAACAGCTTCAACACTCGCAGGTCCCTCGCCCTCTGGTTATTCACAAGGTCCACAACCGTCATGTTGTCAACGTGGAAAAGCACTGTCCTGTCCCGAAAGCCCTCCCCCCACACCACCAGAGCCACCAGCAAAGGGAAGAACTCGAGAAAAGCAATACTCCTGCCCTGCTTCATCCAGGAGGCCGGCCAGCTCTCCGCGCACCATCGCCCATCCCAAAAGACCCCAAACCCCGCTGACCCAGCCGCGTCAGAAAAGATCTGGCATTGCCACACTGCCCTCTCCTCATCAAACTCCAAGGGCACTCCATGAAACTCCTGCAAAAAGGTGATCCAAGTCCTCAAATCCGACTGCACCCCCAGCGAGATCCTCACCCGGTGATGCGGAAGCACTGCCCCCGACATGGCCATGCCGAGCCGCCGACAGAACGTGCGCCCCGCCCGCACAACCCGGCAAGCGAAGTTAAGGAAACCCAGCAACCTCTGAACCGCCCGCAAAGGAATCCGCCTCTCCCCCACAGCCCACTCCAGACACTCCAAAATCTCCTTCACCTTAGTCGCAGGCAGACGCGCCAACCAATCAACCGAGTCCAATTCGATCCCCAGGAACGTGAGGCAACAGCTGGGACCAGCCGTCTTCTCAGGCGCGAGAGGCACTCCAAACTGCACCGCCAAGGCCTGGAAACGCGACAGAGCCCTGCCACAATCCCCCGACCCCGCCCTGCCCAGGAAGAGAAAATCGTCCAGGTAGTGAGTGACCTCGCGGCACCCGCTCACCCGCACCATGACCCACTGCAGAAACGTGCTAAACAATTCAAACAAAGCACAGGAGACGGCACAACCCATGGGCAGGACCTTGTCGACATAGATGGCACCCCCGAATTGCATGCCCAAGAGCCCGAAATCCGCTGGGTGAATAGGCAGGAGCCGGAAAGCTGACTTGATGTCGCACTTCGCCAGCTCCGCCCCGGGCCCACAAGAACGCACCATCCGAACCGCATCGTCCACCGACGCATACAGCACCCTCGAGTCGTCCTCGGCGATGAAGTCATTCACCGACCTACCCTCCGGCCAAGACAAGTGATGAATCATCCTGAACTCCCCCACCTCCTTCTTCGGCACAACCCCCAGTGGCGAGACAATCAGGTCAGGCATCGGCCAGTCTAGGAAAGGTCCCGCAACTCTCCCCTCCGCCACCTCCTTCTGCAGCTTCGCAGCCACCACCTCCGGCAGTTCCCGCGCCGACCTCAAATTCTCGGCCCACCGCCGCTCCCTGGGGCCCTGATAACCCAGCCGAAAGCCCTCGGTGAATCCCCAAAAGAGCCGCGCCGCGGCCTCGCGGTCAGGGTAGCACGCGAGCCACGGGGCCATCGCCTCCACCTTAACCGGAGTAGGCGCCCTTCGGGCCAGGCTGTCCTCGCCCCCTGGCATTTCGCCACTGTTCAGAGGGGGTTGCGAGCGAGAGGCACTGAGTGATAGGGTGCTTCCCACCGCACTTAGAACACTCATGTTTAAACTTGCACGGGTACCTGGAGCAGAAACCCCGACTGTAGCTCCAACACACTCCTGTGGTGGCCCCCCCTCCCCCTGGCTTGGGCGACTGTCCGGACACAATGGTGCTGGGCACAGTTCCGCCCCCCGCCCCGCCCTGGGCGGGACGCGTCGGAAAAGACCGATACAACACCGGGAGACCGCTGGCCGTATGAGTAGAGGCCGACGAGTGCGACGACGCCATCCACTGCATCCAGAGTTCCTGATCCACCTCCCCCCAGCACTTCTCAGGATCGGCGCTGACCCGGGCCCGAAACTCCTCATCATAGCTCAACCAAGCAAAACCCCCAAACTGCATCTGCGCCTTGCGCACAATGTCCATGTATTTGAACAAGGCAATCGCCCGGTCAAGGTACTTCACACAATACACACTAGCATAGATCAGAAAAGCCGAAGTCCAATTCTCCATCGTGATAGGCACTCTAGGCCGCCTCGTCAACTCCCACTCCTCCTCCTTGGAACCCTCCTTCGCCTGCACCTCCCTGTGCAACAACTTAAAAACATCCACAAACTCATGTTTCCAGATCCTTTCCCTCATTTTCTCGGACAAATGGGACCCCAACGGCATTGCCAGCCCCATGTACGGCATCTTCTTCGGGACCTTCACCCCTTTCTCATCCTTCCCGTCACCCTTGTCAGTCTGTACCCCCAAAGTTACCGACTTACCATCCACCTTTTTACCATCCTCAGGTGGACCGCCCGAAGGCGCCCCCCCCTCCCGCACAGACCCATCTCCCACTCCCACCGAACGGCAGGGCCGCTTCCTCCCCTCCCCCCCCCCGGGGCGCGTCATCCCAAACCGCCCACCAGGCACTCTCACCTGTTGGTGCCTCCGTCCGCTCCCGGGGCCGTTCTCTGGACTCCGTCCCACGGGCCTTCACCGGTCCAGTCCTCTTCCGAGATCCGGGGTCGACCTGCAAGACACCAAGGTCGTCACCCCCCGCTGCGCGGCCTACGCCTTCCAGGTCATCCCGCACCTCCCCTTCTTCCAACTCCTCGCTCTCGGCACCGTAATCCAGTTCAAGCACCGGTTCCTGATCCACACCTTCAGACGAGACACACTTCATTGCACGTTTCACACCCTTGGCTCCACACACGCGGCCACGCTGTACGGTGGCGCCACCAGAAACCGTTGCCCGATCCCGCGGGGGAGGGACAGCCGCCGCGGACTGCCCTGCTGCTTCCGGCCTGCGTCTCAGAGCCGTGTTGCGCCCCGCTAGGCCCCCCTTAGCTCTACCGACACCTGCCGACTTGGATCCCCTACCGCCCCCCAGGTCGCTCGAACCTGGCAGGGCCCCGGCACCATCGGGCCTCAAAGCCGTGCTGGCCGTCCCTACCCCGGCCGCGCCCCCTGGAGGGTGGGCGGCCAGGCCTGACCTCTTCAACCTCGCCCGCCGAATCTCCTCCTCCTGCCTCTCAGCCTCCCTCTCTTCCTCCGAGGTGGGGGTGGGGGGTCCCTCAATGTCGGGGCCCCACACAGAACCAACCCGGGCCCTGGTCTCCTCAGCCCACCTAACCTCCTGAATCTGCTCCAAGATACGCTCTCCCCTGGCCCTCTCCTCCCAGGAGACTGAACCCCAGACCGGGGGGGGGAGCGGCTGGCCGTGGCCATAAAAGTCGCACCCCCGGGGGAAGAACCCCACCTGATGGAAACCCTGGACCCAACCCGGGCCGCCAATGGGGACCAGGGAGGGGGAAGCACTCCTACCCACCGAAAACCCAGGCAACAACGGCCGAACCACGGCCGGGGAGCCCGCCCTCGAGCCCCGGGACAAGTCAATCGGGCCGCCCCCAGACACCCGCAGGTCCAGCCCAGGCCCATCCCCACTAAAAGAAGCCCCATCCAAACGAACCAAGGCCCCGGGGGCCCCTCCGTCACCCTCCGACCCGACCAGGCCCTGCGCGGGCCCAGCCCGGGCGTCACCTGGCTCCACCCCCTGCTCAGCACCGTCCAGCGCCATCAGAGGACCCTGGAGCGGAAGTTCCTCGGGCACGGCCCGCACGGCCACCCCCGAGGCCCCAGGCACAAAATCCAATTGGGGGAAGGGGCGAGTGGAAGTCGACCGTCGCTTCCCGCCCCGCGCAGTATCTTTAGGGACACCCCCCCCCCTCCCGGCCCCCGAGCCACCCTCCTGAACCTGATCGTCCTCCAGGCAGGCAAAAACCGCTGCCTGCACCCCCGCCGAGGCAGCCCTCGTGCCTCTGGTGGCCCCCACCCAGGCCTGATCCATGACCCCGGGCCTAATCAGGTCATCGCGGCCGGCTCTAGCAAGCAGCAACAAGGCCTCACGGACCTGTTCCGCCGGCACCCCAGACATCCCACCCAACACAGGAACAACAACAAGGGAAAGAAGCACAAACCCAGCTGTCGAACGAACAGCTCTGAGAACAATTCCTAAAAGTAGCACTAGGCCTCAAACACGCACTAACTACACTCTTTTTCGAGCTCCCTCCCGATGGTGCCAGGCGCGGAAAAGAGGAAGATCCCTTCCTCCCCCGCGCTTAAGTACCCACCCCCTAACTCCTCCCCTTCCCCTGCCTGGACTATCCCCTGCGCGAAAGACCCCGGGGAAAGACTAGTCTGCGACTCTGCTTTCCCCGGGGCCCGGCATTGCTTTTCACTTGGGAATCGAAGACACAGAGGCCTCACAACAGGACAAAGACCGGCAAAATCTGAGACGATAACAGCAGAGTGGCATGGGTGTGAAGGTAAATACCATTTTATGTTTCTGCTTCTCTCGCTGCGAGAAAGCAGAATGGTTGGGGGCGGGAGGGCATGCCTGGTTGGAGGTGGGCGAGTGGGCGGCTTGGGGAGGAGTGCCTTGCCCACTGCTGTGGGCCCTGTTTGGTCGGCCCTCTGGGGCAGACCAAACCAGTCATGCGCACACTACATGTTCTCTATGTAGGCCTACATAGAGAAAATGGCCTCCGTCCACACCAATCGCAACACTGCCATTGAAGCGTTGTGATTGGCTGAGGGGAGGATGCCTGCTTCCTGTTCTCCTGAAACAGCAGGAAAACGTAGGACCCGGCCAGCCAACAGCGGAGGCAGCTCGGGAGCCGGTGAGGTATGTTTTTCTATTTTTAAATGAATCCCCCCCATGCGAACCCCCACACGACCCCCCTACCCGCGAGTCATGCGAGCCGCTACTGGTTCCTAGTGATTGGCTTTTGCTCTTCCAGGTCATAGTGCCATTGGAGCAGATAACTGTCCATGCACGTGGTTCGAATGGTGTCCTAAACTTCCAACCAGACCTCTTGTCCCTTATTAGGACCTGGTCTTCAGGCGACTGCACCTGAACCCTAGCACGGTGCCTCCTGCTGGTGCACTCATTCGTTTGAGTTTGCCTGGCTTGAGCTACAGCTTCATCGTAGGGAGGCGATATCCACACCGCAGAGGCAGGAATGGTGTCACGCCTCGGCCCATTAAGCATCAAGGACCATGGTAATCGCTGGGTGGTGCAGTGAGTCGTTCCACAATGTTCTCTGAGGAATTTGTGCATGGGCATACCAGTATTGGTGCCTTCTGCAACAGGGATCCTCATTGTTTTATTCAGGGTGTGCATGAAACGCTCAATTACACCATTAGCTTGGGCCATTAAGGGGTAATTCAGCGATGCCTAATTTTTAAGTTTCCGAGTAGTTTTTTGAACTGTGACCCCTGGAACAGCCAGGCATTGTCCGTCTTTATTTCTTGCTATAAGACCCGAACAGTGCAAAAGCCCTTTCTAGCACTGGGGCTACATTGTGGAAATCCATGGAGTCTATCACATTGACAATGGGGTATTTGGAGTAGTTGTCCACTATCACTGCTTCGATGTGTCCATCCGGGAAGCTTCCAAAATCTAGGCTTACTTGAGACCACAGGGCAGTGCTTGGTTTCTCGTGATGATTGACACAGGCAGTTCTTGGAGATTAGTGATTTGGCATGAGGGACAGCATCTCACAGCCTCCTCTGCAGCCGCCTTTCGGCTCAGGGAACCAAACCTTTTCACTCATACAGGACTTCATTCGCATGGTCCCTTGGTGACCTCCATGGGCTAGCTTTGTTACTTTTTCTTGCAGACTCGGGGGTGAAGATGCAAGCTCCTAGTAGTACGAGACCTTCATGTGTGGTGCTCAGTTCATCGTGCTCTCTCCACAGTTTTATCAGGCGTTCCTTCCCAGGGCCATACCAGCTGTTGGCATTTCTCAGGACTCAGGAAGTTCTGCCATGAGCCTCATTGGAGAGTGTCCATGACTTTTCAAGCCTTTAGTCGGACTTTATGGCTTCACTGATTTCTTGGAGGCTAAGTGCTTGCGGCATGCACCATGTGTCACCATGCCGACGTATTCTTCCGTGGCATCTAAATTGTAGTGACTGTCCTCAGTCAGAGTGGGAGGATGGGGTAGATTAAGTCAGCTAGGTTCTTTAGCTCTTTGTTGGTAAGTTATCTCCATGTGATAGTGCTGCAGCTGGATGGCCCAGCGTTCGATCCTCATCAGGGGATGTGATGTTGTACCCTGAAATAAGGGAATGAGTGACTGATGATCTGTGAGTACTCAAAAAGGCCTGCCACTGAGGTAGAGATGAAAATGGCCAGATGCCCACTTGATAGCCAATGCTTCTCTTTCGATTTGAGAGTATTGGGTCTCCATGGGCACTAAGGCTTTGCTTGCAAAAGCTACCAGCGCCACTTCCCAGGTTCTATTTCTTGAGTGAGCACGGCCCACAGGCCTTCTGGGCTGTCAACAACTAGGAGTTTGGTCCTGTCTCTTCAGGTTGAAGTACCCCATCTTCGTTTTCCTGAGCAAGACTTCTTTCACTTTTTGTATAGCCTCATCTTCCTTTAGGCCCCATTGCCAAAGGGCATCCGCTTTTGTCAGCGCAGGTAGAGGCTCAGCAATGGTCGCCAGGCTTGGGATGACCCATTCACAGTAGGGGCCTTGCCCATGAAAATTCTTACTTCGCTGACTGTCGTCGGTGGAGGGGCTTGGGTGGCATGTGACTTGCAGGGTTCGACTTGTTATCCTTGGTTGAAAACGTATCCGAAAAACTCAAGAGTTTTCAAAGAAGGAGCACTTTTTCATGTGGAGGGTGATGCCCTGTTCAAACAGCCTTTTTAGTGCTGCTCGTAGGTGTCTATGATGCTCCTCAGCAGTCGCAGAGTGGATCAGAATATTATCACTTACATTCATGACACCTTGCAAGCCCGACAGTGTCTCTCTGATGGCATTTTGGAAAACTTTGGCTGCTGAGTATATTCCGAAGTTTAATTTCCTATATCTGTGCAATCCTAGATTCGTTGCAAAGGTGGTTATATAATGGCTTTCTTTTGCCAGTGGTAATTGATGATATCCTGCGTTGAGGTCCAGCTTAGAGAACTACCTACGGCCCCTCGCGGCGGGATGCCTGGCTTTCACCTTGTGGACACCCTGCCATGGTTTCTCACACGGGAATACCAGGACGGGTTCCCTAAGCAAGCGCCGGGGCGCTTACGGGCAGCTGTGCGCTTTACAAGTCCAGCACATTTACATTTACATTTACACCTAGACCCATTCAAGTTAGCAATGTCATCGTCCATTGTCGGCGTAGTATGCCATTTACTCTTGATTGGGAAATCGTCTGTCAATGCAGAGTCTTATCTTGCTAGTTTGCTTTGGCTTTCCAGCAGTAACCATCAGGGACACCCATGGGGCCGGGCCGGATACTTTTTCAATTACTCATAAGCTTTCAAGTTAGTTCAATTCTTGATCTACCAGCGGCCTCAGATGAAAAGGCACAAGTCTGTGGCGGAGGGCTACAGGTTTCACATATCTATCGATGTATAGCTTGACTAGTGGGTCTTTCAAGTATCTGAGCACTTGGAATAGGTCTGGAAATTGGTTTATGAGTTCATCTGTCTGGAATGCTTCCATTCCTTGCAAAGGAAACTAGACTGAGGTCTCCTGCAGTGTGGTTGCCAATGAGGGTATCTGCTTCTTTTTCAACGACACGGATGGTTGCCATGACTTCACGATTTTCGGATCTTATCTGAACTGTCGTTTTCCTTTTTAACGGAAGTGGGGATGGGCTTCCATATGTGAATATTTTGGTGTTTGTTGATGTGAGGGGTGCTTTTGGTCGGAGGTGCTGATACAGTTGAATACCCATTATGTTCACTGATGCACCGGTATCAATGAGAGCCTTGACTTTGGACCTTGCAATGTCAACAATACAGGTGGGTTGAGGACGTTGGTGGTGTTTGAGGTCATGCATGAACAAGATAAGGAATGGCTCTTGTTCGTCATCTGGTAAGGAGTCTTCCAGCCGGTGTTGATGGCATGGTGGTAGTTTCACAGTACTAAGGGGTTCAGAGTAGTTCCTGGACAGTTGCCTGATAGACTTGATAGGTTTGAGTTTTTCTACCCTGTGTGCCTCTTCCCTTTGAGCTCCCTGTGCAGACAGTGGCAAGTGGTTTAGCTTGCAGCATTTGGAGAATATGCAATCTTGTGCTGGGTATTCATCCAGGTGGTGTGTTCCACGGCTACAGTGTCCGCAGTTAGGCTCTGATGGAGAGGGTGTAGACGTCTTGGCCTTACTTGTCTTGCTATCAATGTGCATGGCTTCGTCTCATTCTACCTTAATGGTGGAGGGTGCACTTCATTTGATGTGTGATTGCATTGTCAATTTCAGCAGCTCTTGCAGTAGGCAGATCGTGAGATCTAGCCAGAATCAGGATGTCTTCTAGGCTTGGAAAAGCGCTCTGCCCAAAAAAACCTTTGCTACTGAACCCCAATGAAAACACCTCCAGCGACACTGATGGTGGAGTGTGTGTGTGTGGGGGGGGGGGGCAGAAGGGGGGGAGGGTGACGTATCAGTCCCCAAAATGGGGAGGGGGTCATCAAACATTTTCTCCACGTCAAAGCCATTTTATTTGTTCTGCCGACGTTTGCTCTAAACTCTGCACTCATTTGGGTTTAGCAAGTGAACTTTAAGTCAAACGCCAGACAGGGAGGAGGAAGCACAGGGCATCGAGCACTAAGGGGGGAGAACAGGAATTACCTGAGCGACGAAACAAGCCTGACCCTTTGGTTTAACATGATTCTCTGAAAAGGGATTTTAAAAACACAGCCCCAGCTTCCAGGCTGAGCACAGGCGCCCATTTGAGGTATTTTATTTAAAGGACTTTCATTTTAATATGTGCTTTCTGTCCATTTCAAAGCACTCTCATTCCTCCCCCAAATCTTGCCAGAAAATGGAAACGGAGGCAAAATATAGGGTAAAGTGAATATCCGGCCATTTTCATATAGGGGAGGGGAGAGGCCACGATTCAAATGTCTGTCTTAGTTCGAGTCAAGATCCACCTTCTGCTCCGTACAAATAGCGCCCGATCCTCCAATGGCACACTGATGGGAAAAGTACATTTTCACAGATACCATTACACAAGACCTCTAGTATGGCAAAACTAATCTACTCTGTCATTGTTTGGTTTGGTACTCTGCCTGAACTTCCTCATCAACTGAGACTTCAGCAGGTTGGATGTTTAGGAAGCTAACCTGCCCTAATTCTTCAGTTTATTGTCATGCATACAGATTTGTGAGCAATCGTTCCACATTTTGGGGATGAGTTGTCTCTCCAGGTAGATCAAGATCTTTGTTATTGACACTCCCATTGTAATTATGCGGCAGGGGAAGATAAATGTATGCAGCAGGGTTTACTAAAGTATGCACCAAAAAAATGCATATTATGTGGCGCATTGTAGCACATTTCGAAGCAGTATTGCTGTACAATTTTCCACTTTTTACACATGTTAACAGTGTATGCGTAAATGTTTAACCTAATTATTGTCAGTTTAAAACCAAAATACAGCAATCGGCCATTGAAAAATGGCCATCCTGTGAGACATACAGCCTGTCGCTGTGCGGTAACACGTGGTAAAGTATTTAGTAACTTTTGATTGGTTCGAGCTAGGAACAATTTACTAGGTGGCAGAGAGAGTAAACTCTTCAGAATGTGCAGACGATGATGGATTGTGTGATAAATCCATAATGATGTGGAGAGCACAGCCGCCTCAGGATCACATAATTCTAGTTGTCCTGGCTATAGACTTACATCCGAGTAAGGGATCCGGCAAGTGTTACACTCATGGATATTTGCTCACCTGTTTTCTATTCCCTCTACTTTTTGTCCATGTTACTGATATCCATATTAGTTTGCTTCAGTGATGCCAAATAACTAAGATCAAAAGTCCTGCAATGTCACTTTCTGTGATGTCACTTCTTGCGACGCAATATGCAATTAGAGGGGCCTCAAATCTTCCCTTTCGCCCGGAGCCTCAGAAGACCTAGGACCGGCTCTGACTGGAGCCTCCATGTGCGCCATGTGATGTGGGCGGAGTAATGAGAGGGGCACGTGTGTGAGTGCCTGCACAGCCTGTGGCAGTATCATGGCAGCGCTGAGCACCAAAGTCTGCCCTGGGAGCCGTTCTCACCTCAGTAGCTAGGCATGTATCGTATTGTATTGTAATTGCATTTATATAGCGCTTACTACCCCTGACGAGGCGTCGAAGCGCTTTTTCGGCGGGTATCACGCTACTCCGGGACCCATAGAGCATTAGTGTTGAATTAGTATAGTGAAAAATGCAAGTACATTTTAAGTGGTGGATGGGTTAGTCAGTTATTTAGATTTGGAATGATAGCAGAAGGATAGAGGAGGACAAAAGTTTGTATTTATTTATCGCTTGTTGACGCACGCTATTCAGGAAGTCTATAAAGGATTAGTGTTGAATTAATATGGTGAAATATGAGGTAATTTCAGTGGTGGATATTAGTCTGTTACTTGGAGTGAGAAGGATAGCGGAGGGATACAAGGGGAAGAAAGATTTGCATTCATATAGCACTTGTTACCCCTGATGGGTATTGAAGCACTTTTCTGGCGAGTAGCACGCCACTCCGTAACCCATAAAGGATTAGTGTTGAAAATTAGTATAGTATAAATATGAAGTAATTTGAGTAGTAGATATTTTATTCAGGTATTTGGGCAGTATATTAGTATAGTTGAATATGGAATATGGAATTTGAGAAGTGAATATGTTAGTCTGTTAATTTTGATTGAAAAGGATAGTGGAGGGATAAAAGAGTGAAGGATTTTATTTTTGTTATTATTTTTTTTAGGTCTTAGCAGTAGGAAGAGGCTTTTGGATGAGTAAAAAGGAGTTTTGGAAGGAAGGAGGCAGAGGGGAGAGTTTAGAAAGGTTTGTTTTAGGGGACCAGTGTAGTGAAAAGAGGTGTCAGATGATGCAAGGAGGGGGTAGAGCAGGAGAGAGTCTAGAAAGGGTTATTTTGGCGATCATAGTAGTGGTATGGGGTTTGGGATAAATGAGAGAGTGGATGTAGAGGATATATTTATCGATGTATAGGATGAGAGATAGGGTAGTGAATTGGAAGGAGTAGTAGAAAGAAGTTTGAGATGAGTCAGAAGGTTGGGCTAGAAGATATATTGAGCGAAGTATAGGCTGAGAAATAGGCTAGTGCATTGGAAATGCTAAATTGGAAGAAAGTGATAAATATATATATATCCATAAGTACATTGAAAGTATATAGATACAGAAAGGAAGTAAGTATATTTAGATTAAATATATTGATAGAGGCACAGGATGAGAAATAGGGTAGTTCATTGGATATGCTTTTTCAGGAGAAAAGTAACAAACACACAGATCCAAGTACATGGAAGGTACATAGATGCACAATGGAAGTATGTACATGTAGACCGAAAGATGATTTTATTTAACACCTTAGCTGCGTCGAACGTTCAGCACCCAGTGCTGAACGTTCGAATAACGAGTGCTGGCCCGTCGGCCAACGGTCGTGCGCAGCCCTGGCAAGGTAGTGCTCGCGACGACCGTTGGCCGACGGCAGCGCTTTAGGGGTTAATGATGAATATTATTATTATTATTATTATTATCTTTTATTTTTTATTTTCTCTTAACAGCATAATTATTTTACATGTTTTATAAAGTAATACACAAAGATAGGCACACATCTATAGTGAAAACAAATGCTTATATACAGAGGGATATGCTGTAAATTTCTGTTTCCGTATGGTGCTTATGTGGGGAAGAGCCAGATCTTGAGTAGTTTTCTGAAAATAAGGTGGTTGTTGGTGGATCTTATGTTGGGGGTAAAGAGTTCCATAGTTTGGCTGCTTGAACAGAGAAGGATGTGCCACCCATGGTTTTTTTCTTGTATGGTTGGATTTTGAGGCGAGATGCTCCTTTAGAGCGGAGGTTCATTTGTTGAATGTGTTTTGTGATTTTATTCCTGATGAAGAGTGGCCCTATTCCATGTATTGCTTTGTGGGTAATACAAAGCAGCTTGGACATGGATCTTCTGGCAACCGGTAACCAATGCATGGCTTTCAAGGCAGGGGAGATGTGGTCTCGTGGTTTGATATGCAAGAGTAGTTTGGCAGCCGAGTTCTGAATTCGTTGTAGTCTTTTCATGGTTGTTAAAGGTGATCCGTGGTAGAGGCTATTGGCGTAATCGAGTTTGGATAGAACAAGGGAGATGGTAGCTTGGACCTTGTGTGGAAATCCCAAATGAGGGAAAATTTGTCGCAGTGTCTTTATAGTAGCAAAGCTTGATCTTGCTAGTTTATTCACTTGGACATTCATCGACAGCTTGGAGTCCATGGTCATTCCGAGGTTTCTTACTTCCTTCAATATTTTAGGCAGTGATCCCAGTTCATCAGGCCACGCGGCAAGCGGATTGTAATTTTTCCAATCGCCACACGTGAGTATTTCAGTTTTTGAAGCATTCAATTTGAGATGGCTCCAAGTCATCCACTGATCCACGGCTCTAAGACAGCTGAAAATTGGTGATTTTCCAATGTCTTTGGGGCATTCCAGTTGAAGGAGTATTTGCGTGTCATCTGCATAGTTGTAGCACGTGAGGTGAAAGGTATTGATCAGTACTGGTAAAGACTTCATGTAGATGTTGAAAAGCATGGGCGAGATGATAGAACCTTGAGGGACCCCTGCATTTGTGGAGTACGGTTTGGACGAGAAAGGTGGGGTGTGGATGACATTAGTTCTGTTTCGAAGGTAGGACGCGATCCAGTCTAGAGCAGTTCCCTCTATGCCGGCTTCATAAAGTCTTTGTTTAAGAGTGTCATGGTCAACCTTGTCAAAGGCAGCTGGGAGGTCCAAGAGGAGTAGCGCAGCAGCCCCGTTGCGGTCAACTGTATTCTTTAGGTCATCCCAGATGGCAAGGAGGGCAGATTCAGTGCCTCTTCCCGGACGGAATCCTGTTTGGAAATCTGAAAGTATGTCATTCTCTTCAATTAATTGTGACATCTAGGCGAACGCTGCTCTTTCTATCAGTTTGCCCAGGAATGGTCCATTTGTAATGGGTCTGTAGTTGTCAGTGTTCAGCGTGTCCAAGTTTGTTTTCTTCAGTAAAGGGCGTATGTATGACTTTTTGAGTTCTTCTGGAAATATTTCAGTAGTTAAGGAATCGTTGATGATTCTTCTTACTGGAATGGCAGCAGAGGTTGTTAAAAGAATTGTCTTGAAAGTTTGTGGCGGACAGGGGTCAGAAGGGCTGCCGGCAGGCCTGCTTGCTGTGACCAGGTCCATAAATTCATCGTGTGAGATGTGTTGGAAGGAACAGAGAGGCTTGATTAGAGCAGTCCGCCTTGGCGTCATCTGGGCAGCGTCATCGACATGCAGCTTGCGCGCCTCACAACAGAAATAGACGGATCATGGCAGGGTCAGAGTGACTGCACGGCTGAATCGGCAGCCAGTGGCTGGTGGAAGCCGGTGTCATTGTGGTTGATTCGCCGCTGTAAGGGGATCAGTGGACTTTGTAGCAGGTGGGGTTGGAGCCCACCCTCATTGCCAGTGTACTGGGCCTTGCCTAGATGTCCAGTACACTGGCTAAAAGACCCAGTGTGGTCCTAACCCATTTACTATCTAGCCTCTGGCCATGCGTGGCCAGAGGAAGTACATGGTGCTTTTCCAAGCACACCAGCACTGTGGGGCAGTGCTTGGTGAACGTTACACACTATAGCAGCCGGACATGCACAGGGATGCACCATAGAAGTGACCTGCAGCAGCGAGCAGTTCAAGTTTTTGAATCCAAAATGGTTTTATGTTTTTCTATCTCCATGGTTAAAAGTGTTTCCACTTTCATGCAAGAGATAGATAGATATATATTTATATATTCTTTCAAAATGTTGTAGTGATGAGCTCCATGGGCAGAGGGTGATCCAGGCCTTGGGTAATAGGTCATCCAGATATAGATTCACTCTACAATAATAAATCCTGCAAACCTGCGCAGTCGGGGTGAAGCGAACAGCAAGCGCCCAAAAACAAGTGAACGAATGTCCCTGGTTTGTTGAAAGAACTGATTTAAAAGTGAGACTGCACAACAGTGATTAATGTTCTTGCTCACCTGACTCTGTGAACTAAGATTTTCGAGACACTAGGACATTCTTTTAAAAACCAGCACAGTCTGAGTAAATCTAGGATGTATGGCCAACCTTTGAGGAGGTAATGGAGGCTTTCGATGCAGGTAATCCGAAGGGGCCTATATCATGCAGAAGTGTGGCCTCTGCCCCCAGGAAGAAAATGTGGGATTAGAAGAGAGGACTAAGATTACACAGAGGGGGAGAAGGATAGTACAGCATGAGGACTCTTGGCTAAGTGACCAGCAGTGGTCCTAGAGAAAGGTGGTGCGCATTGCAGGGGCTGGTGGAAGGAGCCTTCCATGATTGCGTGAACACCAAGCATCCCAAGGCATAAGTGAGACCACGAACTACAAGGGATACATGGACACACTGGGGAAAATACTCAATGTTTCCCGCATTAGAATGAGGGTAAATTGCCAGAGTACAAAATTCTAGTTTATCTAGTTCTTGGCGGCCAGTGCTAAGTTTGAAGACCTTGGTTATTTGAATCCCTTAAGTGACAGCTGATGGGCAGTCCCAATATATATGCCTAATGTCCGCCTCAGTAACTTGACAGCTAGGTCAAGTGGAGTTTGCATTAGCATAGATTTTTTCAGGGTGTGTCATAGTTACATATTCTCAATTTAGGACAATGAATTGAATATATTGAAATCTTACGTTGTGTGATATCTTATGGGGATGAGAACGTGTTCTGTCCCCTTCTTTCCCTGTATCTGTAAGTGAGTGTCAATCAAGACTCCAGATGACTAATCTGGCAGCTTGCTAGCCACATCCAGGGCAAGGAGCTGAGCTCCTGGGACCCAATAAGTAAAGGAATCTGAACTGTGGAGAAGTAGGCACATTGTGCACAAATACCTGATGCTGGTTTGAGGACTTTATAATTAGGAACACACACAGCCCCATGGTGTTAATAGGCCTACTGTGAAAAACAGCGCCATTCAAGAACGCAAAGAACTGTTGCCAGGTGGTCGATGGAGAGACCTGAGACGCCAGGAGAGTGAGCACACTGAGCAATAGTGGGCTACAGCACAATGAACTTCTGTCAAAATTCACTCTCCAAAAGGCTATTTGTACAGACAGGTATAACTCAGGCATAGAATAAAAAAAGAAAGAGTTGGGAGGCATTCCACAACATACATGGAGAGGAGACGATAGGCCAAGCGAAGAATTTCACACGGCAACGACAGATTAGGCCGTCACCTCGACTTTGTTGAGTCACAGGTTATGCCCTGATGCTAGAGGGGACAATGATGGGAAAATCTTAGCATATCAAGGATGGACCAAGGCCGAATTCACCAGACTGGGGACCACATGAAGAGTACCCTAGCGCTCATAGACCAAACAGACAAACTGGTCTCTTTTGTACACACAATTAAAGACATTAAATCAGCCCTAGAAATTAAGATTGACCCAGTACCGCTGGACTCAAACTTGCTAACGACAGACCAGAAAGAAAACTGGCACAGAGGATGACCCAAGTGGAATCTGACCTAGCAGAATTCACATCTGAATAAACTGAACTGAAGTGAAGACAGAAGTGGCAGAGATACTTGTGAAGGATAGATTGTGCAAAGCAGCTGGTGACATTTGAAAGTGGTGGGGCGTAAATACTGCACTGTGACGAGCGCGCTCGCAGCGAGCGAGGCCCAACCACCTATAGGGGATTCGGGGGTTCTCCCACGAGAACATTATGAAAAAAGAGTGGGCAAATGGTGCATTCTTAAGCACGTTTGAGAAAGAGGTATCTTGGCCAATACATCTCTGGGAGTAGCCAGACAAGTCTCTTTGCACTTGCACAGATAGATCTCTCTCCCTGCATTCGCATAGGCACAGTCACCCTGCACTCATAGACCCATTACTCACCCTTCCCTGACACATCACTAAGCCAGCATTCACCCATCCACATCACTCACTCTAGACTCACACAGGCACACTGCTCAACCTGCACTCACACAGACATCACTCACCCTGGACTCACTTAGGCACACTGCTCACCCTGCGCTTACACAGACATCACCAACCCTGCACTGTCACAGACACCACTCACCCTGGACTCACACAGGCACACTGCTCACCCACACACATCACCGACCCTGCACTGTCACAGACCTTGTTCACACAGGCACACTGCAGACCCTGCGCTCACACAGACATCACTCACCACGGACTCACACAGGCACACTGCTCACCCTATACTCACACAGACATCACTCACCCTGGACTCACACAGGCACACTGCTCACCCTGCACTCACACAGACATCACTCATCCTTCAATGCACTGCACTCAATAGGTTTCATGTCTTTCAGCCTGTCTAGGCCCGACATTGCCTGGTGACAGACTCCAGTACATAACACCACGTCAGCTGGGGCCTCTGAACAGCTGGGGGTGCTCTGCACAGACCCAAGAATGCAAGCAGCCCCCCACAGACACTGGTGTTATTGTATGCTATTCGTCACTGCAACACCCTACACTGTAAAGGAAAGTGGGACCGTGCTGGCATTCAGCCACTTTTTCCTGTTCCTTGGTATCTGGCCTTTTTCTTGAGCTCATCACTTTAGTCCCTTTGCCCACCCTTGTTTGTATCCAAAAGCCTCAATAACATGTGGGAGTGACAGTGAGTGTTGAGGCCTATAGTCTCTCACACACAGACTCAACTAAGCACTGATCTTCCCTCGGTGCCTGGAAGCGGTCTCCTGAACAGTGGTTACACGCTTTATCTTCATCTTCTTTAACAAACTGACAATTCAATGCATTACTCGCGAGGGGGGTGGCAGGGGCATTGGGGGGGGGGGGGGGGGTGGTCGCGGTGGGAGGGTGCGCCAAGGGAGAATAACATTAAGAAAACTTACCTGACCGCCTCTGCTCCTGGTCCGCGTTGGCGCCCCATCTTCAAACAAGAACCGGAACAGGAACAGCAGCACCGAGTGGCAACCCCTAAGCCAATCTGCAACGCCAGGGCACAGTTAATCCTCGCCCACAGCACGCCCATTAGGAGACCGAGGGGCTCCTAATGGGCATGCGCTAACAAGTTAAAACACAAGTGCGCATGAGTGGGCACGGTGCGAAAATTCGCCCTCCGTCCCCACTCATGCGCACTTGTGTTGTGCTGCTGCCTGCTGCACCCATGTCTGACAATGCATGTCAGTCAACATGACGCCAGACCGCCCAGGGGGTCGGCGGTCTGACGCAATGCTGGCTGGCATACATTGTCAATTCTCCCTCGGCGTCGGTCTTTGAACTTAAGTAAACTATTCAGTTTACTTAAGTTCAGAAACGTCGGAGCTGCGGGCGGCTGCGGGCAGGGGGTGCTACGCCCCCACGCCCTAATGGACGCACCGCGCCTGCGTACAATAAAGACTAGTCTACGGCTCACTGAAACGAGAGATTGGCTTTCAGCCAGCAGTACTCCATTAAAACCTAAAGACCATTTGAAGATGAGGGTGAATGGACTTTCCAATATGCGAGAGCCCGTTAACGTTTATTTAAATATGTTGTCCGTGGATTAGCCTGCTTCATTGAATAGGACATCATGAAATCTATACGGGCCCTGAGGTTAAAGTCCTCCTGCTTCAAGGACCTTCAGGGAGTGTGCAGCCAGCAAGTACACAACAGCTCTGCATCACAAGACAGGGGGCATTTAGTCACCCTTGTATCCTAATAACACAGGGAGGGTGAGTACGTCAGCGACCTGGATATCTGGCAAGTACACTGTGAAGAGATGTTGCTTGAACTACAGTTTTCAGGCCGTTTCTTTGTCTTCGCCCATTTTACACCTACTTAATCTCTTATGGCTTAGGTAATGTATGTTTACCTACTGCAGGACTTATGGTCTCCAAAGAACAGGAAGTCTGCGCTCATCCATAGTAGGCCTTGTGGCTAATTGTGTACAATGTCAGAGCATCGGTTTGTGCCACACATCCAGCTATGCATTGTGTTCCTTGCTCTCCTTGGGACTTCTAATGTTGATAATGTATCTTTTTTGGTAGTTTGCCATGCAAATGGATCATTCTCTAATTGTATATTTTGTCTTATGCCTTTTTCTTGAACAGGTACCTGGCTATCCGTTACCCACTGAAGTCCCGGGACCTACGCACCTCCAGGAATGCCTTGGCTGCCATTGTGGTCATATGGGCCCTCTCCATCCTCTTCTCTGGGCCCTACCTCAGCTATTACCAGATCATCCATTACCATGGGGTGCCAATCTGTATTCCAGCCTGGGAGGATGAGCGTCGCAAGATCATGGACGTCTGCACCTTCGTCTTTGGCTACCTAATCCCAGTGGTTATCCTCAGCCTTGCCTACGTACGGACCATAAAGTTCCTATGGACATCAGTGGACCCTATTGAGACAATCTCTGAGTCCAAGAAGGCTAAACGCAAAGTGACTAAGATGATAATCATTGTGGCTGTGCTATTCTGCATTTGCTGGTTGCCCCACCACCTTGTCATCCTTTGCTTCTGGTTTGGACAGTTCCCATTCAACCGGGCCACTTATGCCTTCCGCTTGGTTTCTCACTGCATGTCCTATGCCAACTCCTGCCTCAACCCGATTGTTTACGCTCTCATCTCCAAGCACTTCCGCAAGAGGTTCCGACAGGTGTTTACTTGCCCAATCAAGAAGAAGAAGAGGCGGAGAGGGGGAGCAGGCAACAAGGTTCATGTGCTCAATGTGACCAACCCTACAGCAGCAGGGTTCTATGGCCCTGGAAACAACAATACAGAGGTCACGCAGGTTCAAGAGGAGGGTGGAGGCAGGGCCTTCTTGGTGCCGAGGACCGATTCTGGGGCAGATGGGGGAGAGAGTGCCATATTAGGGGATGGGCTGAGCCGTAAGAGTCTAACACCATATCGGGAGATTCCAGTGGCCCAGGACCAGTGACTTGTTATGGGGCATGAAGAATTTGAGTAGCAGTTGTTAGGATGAGTGGAAGTAGGGAGCTGGAGTTAAAGCAGTGACCCTATTACCACTAAATCTCCATACTCCTTGGCCGAGTTACAGTTTGTATGATCATAGCTGTTCGCCAAGAGAAATTTGGAAGACAACATTTTTTACAGGAATGTCCCTTATTATGGAGAGGACATCATTAGTTGCACATAGGAGGTCTTCTTTGGCTAATCCAAAGATATTGCTTGGAAATTACCAATGGGGGCGTCTTGCCCAGAAGAGGTCTTAAGTAATATGGTTAAGGAATCATTCATCTGTAAGCATTGCTTACTCTGATGAGATGAGAGGTAGGTCGAAAGCAGTGAAGAATTGACTCCTGCTTCTTCCCCTTGGTTCTCTCTTCTGTCTATGACCTCCTCGCTGTTTATGCCTTAGAGTACATCCACTGCTTTTGGAATATCAATGAAAAGATGGAAACATTGGACCAGATTCTAGAGATTGTGCAACAAAAACTTTGAAAGAGTCTGAGATGTTGGGTAAGGGAACTGAGTGTGTCTTATTTGTGGAATTGCAAACACTGAATGTGCTGACCAGTTTGGAGCCACAGGTTTTGGAATGCAAACAATCGCAGACAGGGCAACTTTAGAGCCTTTGGGCAATTGCCCAATCAGTGCATTGCGCTGTCAACACATCAGAGAAGGCTACAGTTGTGAAAACCTCCATTCACTCATTGCCCAGGCCATTGGAAATGCTCAAAGCTTTCCTGTCTGAGGCTGGCCATGAAAATCGTGGAAAGCTGTAAACTGCAGCTGATGGAGTTCCAGGAAACTCAACCAGGAAATATATATATGGAAAGTTAGAGCCTCCTACCCAAAGAATTTTGCAAGCCCAATTAGAGAAATCTTGAAGGCCCCTGAACATGGTGTTGAAAGTGTTTCTCCAAGTGAGAAAGTGTGGCGTTTCTGGGGGTATTTCTGTCAATGAAGGGCCATAGATCTGACAAAGCAAAATGTCTGGAGACTTCTATCCTCCAGTTTGAGTTCTTATAGAAGAAAATCCTTCAATATAGAGGCGTACAACCAAGGAATTCCAGCATACTTACCCAAACAATTGTTAAATTCCTGGAAAATAACAGGTCACCCAGCTAAGTTCTGGAGTATAAAGCCCCCCTCCACCCACGGTTGGAAATCACTCCAAGAAGCACTGGAATAATAATTTCTTAGAACTGAGGAATCCTTTTGCTACCCCCAATGAACCCTGAGGTAATTGATTTAATAAAGTCTTAACCAGAAAAAATAGTTTCCGGTTCCATTGCAGAGAGCCCACAAAAAAAAAACGATATCGAAGTCCTGCTTTTATGACATGTACTTAAGGCCAGAGGTACCAAGCCTTTTAACAATTGCGAACGTTCCAATTGGGCGTTTGCAACGGGTACCACGTTTTTCCCTATGTAACAATCCCATGATTGCAGTCAGAAAACGATTTCCGACTCCTAAAATGGGATTCCAAATGGACACTGATTTGGTATCTGGAAGGGGCGTGTGTAAGCGTCCCCTCTAAATAAAAAATCTGCATCTAATTTATTCAGTGTTTTTCGACCGAAATATGTTAACAGAACATTGATATTTTACTTATACCTCAAAGAAGATGGTAGCCCATTTGCAAAAAGGAAGGGGTTTGTTTATTTGGGGACACTTTACGCTTTGTGAATGTGGAAAAAGTTTGAGCAGGCAGTGGTTTAAGGATAACGGGCTGCATTTCAGAATAAGAAAAAAAAGTTTGCTTGCATAAAAGAAATCTCAGACATGGTGGTCTGCTGGCCCAAGCGTAGTGGGCAGAAGAACAATGTATTTAACCCAGATCTTTTGACTGGGGGAGAATGTTTGCATTGTCAAC
The DNA here is from genome assembly GCF_964263255.1 of Lissotriton vulgaris. Classification (NCBI taxonomy): domain Eukaryota; kingdom Metazoa; phylum Chordata; class Amphibia; order Caudata; family Salamandridae; genus Lissotriton; species Lissotriton vulgaris. Next base: position 96,710 of record NW_028245873.1, on the reverse strand, counting down.
ATTCCGTCCATCATTTGTTTGCTGCGGCCCCAGCAGGTCACCATTCCTGTAATGGACCCCAAACATAGTAGGTCGCACTTGCAACCTATCTCATTAATATTCATGAGGATTTCAATCCACCTACTACGATTTGGATTGTTAAGAATTGACCTACATAGGTAGGTTCTAAGAAACGTTTACTGGTCATAAAAAATATTGGTTGCAATTTGTGACCATTGTTTTGCGATCAGATAGACACACATCTTGGTCTTAGGACATTCTTGTGCAGGCGACACCAAACCCAGTAAGTTTAGGGATTTTAGTCCTGATTTTTCAATCTTCAACCCTACATTTTAGCCCCGGATTCACTAACTACTTAAGCAAAATGGATTATGGGCATTGCAGGCCTACTTTTTCCACGATAAATTCCAGTTCATTCTAAGGCTGCAGTTCTATTACCGTCCTTACTCCCTGTGCATCCTGGGGACTGCAGTCCTACTTTCACCTGCCTAGTCATGCAGACCTAATTGTTCTACCCTCCATGCTGATTCTATGTGAAACCAAATTGCTGCTGCCCTAGTTTTCCTGCCTTTGATCCCAGTGGATTTTTGATAGGTTGTGCCCTGATTCACCAATCTTAATCCTATTGTATTGTGGGCTTTATGGAGCTTCCTTCAGCAAATGAAAATTTTAACCCTGTGTTCACTAACTCCTCAATCAAAGCGTGCTCTTGGGACTGTAGTTCTGCTTTCATCACTCTCAGTCCTAGTACAGTCTCAAGGAGGGAGGTGCAGAGTTCAACTTCTCCACCCTCAACGCTAGTGCATTTTTGGGCTCTAATCCTAGTTCTCCCACCCTCGACCTAAGTGCATTCCGGAGGAGAAAGGTCTAGTTTCAGAACTCTCACTCCAAGTACTTTACCCGCCTGAGGCCCCCAGGAGTTGGAGAGGACATAGTTCTCTTTACACATTCTTTCATTGGAATGCATTCTGGGTTGTGTGATCTTACTTTCCACTTTCAATCCCAGGTGAAGTCTAGAGGCAGCAGTCCTATTTACACCATCACTGAGTCTGGTGCTTTTTGGGGGTGTGGTTTGACTTTCGCATCCCTCAATCCCAATGGCTTCTAGGAGCCTAAATCCTGTATTCCAAGGTGGTCTACAGTCCTGATTTAATCCCCCTCACAAAAAAATCACATAGGTGTCTGTAGTCCTGGAGTTACCACCCTCGTTCCCTCAACGTTCTTGGGGATTTCGTTTTACTTTCTACTCTCTCAATCCTGTTGCATCCTGGAGGACTATCTTCATCCTCAACGCTAGCGCATTCTGGGTGTTGTATTCCTAGTTTCAGCTCTCTCAATCCCAGTGCATTCTGGAAGTTGTGGTCCAACTTTCCCCACCCTCAATCCATGTGCATTCCTACTGCTGTAGTTTCAACACCCTTAAATTCGCGGAGCGTTCAAGAAGGAGGGCTGTAGTCCCGAAATCCGGGTGCTCCAAAAAAAGTATCCCTTGAGGTTGTAGGCCTTCCCAGTCCCTCTCCCTGACTCTCACCCATGGTTCAGTCTAGAAAGACAATGAGTCATGTTTGTATTGGAAAAACATCTATTTTTAGAAAGACAAATGTTTGTAAAATGTATTCTTGAGCCTAAATGCATCCTATTTAAATAAAAGACTGAAGATTTATGTATTTTCTGGATATTTATTTTTTGTAGGCACTTTTCTGAGCATGCTCTGATTTCAATGCAGTGAACATTTTACCTTCAGACGTAGAACTGAGTCCCACACCTTGTTTTCATCGGTGCTGCAATAGCTGGTGATGTGTAATCTAACCTTATTTCGTTTCTTGTAGTGGTGGAAGGGAAGGTGATGGGACTCCCTGGGTGGCTAATGTCAGGATCTCAGGTCGTGCTCCGTTTGGTTGAGCAATGGCTGATGAGACCCACTGGATGTATAGCCATAGATCCAGGCTCTGGGTTTTGTGATGGTGCAGCGCCCGGTGGGGTGCGTTTGAGAGGTCTATTCTGTATTCAGATCTGGGTTCCGTTGCATTGCTTGCAGTGGTGCAGCAGCTGGTGGGGCGAGTGTGAGAGGTGTATCTACAGATCACTGGTTATGTTGCTTGTGGTGGTGCAGCGGCCGATGACATCATTCTGAGGGCCTGCCCTGCATTCAAATCCCAGGTCCTGTTGATTTTAATGGTACAGTAGCTGCTGAAGGTAGTCTCAGGGGTCCATCCTACATTCAGACCCTACGTCCTGTTGCTTTTGGTGGTGCAGTGACTGGTGGTGGAGCTGAGACTGCCGAGTCTAATCCCAAGTGTTTGTTCCTTTTAGATTCTGCACATTGTTTTCCTAGGTGATGTAAGTGTTGGTGAGATGAATTTTAAGTGTCTATTCTGTGTAGATCCCAGACCCTGATTGCGATAGATGTGCATGGACTGGTGAAAGGTGGCTGAGGAGTGTATCTTCTAGACCAGTGGTTCTCAAACTTTCAGAAACACGACTCTCTTTTTGAAACCACAAACTTTTGCGACCCACCCAACTTTAATGGACAGGAGGTAGACGATTCATTTAATGCACTTAAAGCACCGTTTGGCAGTGCATTTTCATTTGCAGACAGTAGATTTTCCATTGAAATGGCCACAACATTTATTTGCACAAATAAACAGTTTTTCTGATAAAACTATATAGCACACAAATGACATTGTGTGGAAATCGGGTTTCTCTGACTATTTATCATTTGTGCATCACCAAGTAAAGTGTCTTGAATGTTTTGGTCCTTTTAAAATCTCCAACATATTTCAGAATTACAAACAAATATGTAACTGCTGAATGCATATCATTTATTTACAGGTATTTACATTTTGTTGCATGTTACAAAGGGACAACATTCTACAGCCTTCACTTTAAAAATAAAAGTAAAGAAATCCCCATGTTAAATTAATAAGGCAGCCTCACATTTCACCGCTGTCTTTAAAGCCCTGGCAAATGTGACAAGATAAACACAGAATTTAAAGGCACCATTCATTACTGCTTGGACTTTCAGAACCCAACACAAATTGGCTGGCGACTCTCCAGTTGGTCACGACCCACAGTTTGGTAAACCCTGCTGTAAAATCTTTTTCCTGTGGAGGTGAGTGAATCATGCAAATGTCAGCCAATAGAGCCCGAACTTGTGTCTTCTGGTAGTGCAGATTTCTGGTGCAGGCCCATCAGCATGCAATGGGAGGGGGTCATTATTTCCCAAGTCTTACTGTTTTTGAGAACCCAATACTGATGCTTCTACATAATCGCTGAAACAGCGAATCTCACAAGATGGTGCCAGATGCTGATCTGCCATGTTTCTTTCTCTACACTACATACTTTTAAACTATGAAACAGATTCTCCTCCAAAGGAAAAGGACTGTTTCAAATTGATGGAGTGGGCCCCACTGGAACTTCTGACATTCCTCTGCTGGAGAGGTTATGCTCAAGTGTCTGTTCCTTAAAGATCCCATTACTTTTATTCATGAACGGTGATGGGATTAGTAAAATAAATCCCTTGGGTAGGTTCTTTCTAGATCACTGGCCCTGCTGTTTGAATTGTGCAGAGGCTGGGAAGGCATGATCAGTGGGGTTGATTACCATAGGCACAAGGTCTCCTTTTTACGGTGGTGTTGTCGCCTCTGCGGTCAGTCAAAAGGGAGGGTTCCTTTTTTATTTTCATTTTAGGTCTTGTTTCATTTGTGCTGCTGAGGTGAAGTGTTAAGGGTGAATCTCTATGAAGATTCGATGCCCGTTATCCTGTAGAGGTGTACCATTTCCCGGCACGAAATCTGAGCCTCCATGTAGACAGACGGACATGCTCCTCCATATCTGCTATGCTCTTTCGGACATTGACCCATGCCTTGAGGGTATCCTGGAACATGACTCTAAGGGGAGAGAAAGTTGTCCAATAATGTACACAATCCTTTCTTCATCATAGAGCGTATTGTCATCTTTGCACGCGTCCCCATGCTATAGGAATAGCTCAAAGCACTAATATCTAACGCTGGCTTCCATTCACTGCACCTTGCACTTATCATTCATAAAGGGAAGTATGAGTGATGTAGGTACAGAGAATGATGGTTGTAGCAGCAGTTTATCACCTAACCCCTCAATCTCAGGGAGTAATTCCACCATAACTATCGCTGTTAGAGCTTTACTGGCATAAGACACTAATAATTTTGTCATTCGTATCCTCCTCTATCAACAGTGTTCCTGCAGCGTGAAAGTGCACTTGCCCTTCCTACACATGTTAGGAAATGGTGCTTACCTGATCTTTTTAAAAATGTGTCCAGCCTGCCATTACAGGTCTGTGTGTGTGCTATTGAGCTTCTGCTACGGCTACCCTTTCTAAATCACTACTCACCCTGAGAGGACCTTTCACTACCACTGGAGCTCCACAAGGGTACGTTTTAAGGGGTGAAGCAAGTGGTAGGTGAAATGCTTGCAGGTACACACATATATTCCCTGCCCAGGTAGTGAGGAATACCCATGTGTGTTTCTATTACCAATGAGGTTTGCTCTTCCCATAGGCTAACATTGGGAAATGGTTGAAATTCCTTCAGGCTGCAAAAATGGATTGCAGCTGAGCAGCCTCATAATGTTCCTGTCATTGGATTCACAATGACAAGCCCTTTCCTGTGGTATAGGTGGTTTTGTCATTCTGAACTTAGAAATGATATTCCTAGAAAATGGGCATTTCTCTGCTCTAAAACTCAGTGTGCCTTTTAGCTTGACTCCAATCCACACTGGAGGCTTGGGGAGCCCATCTGGGCAATCCCCATGAGCAGCTATAAAACATTGTGCATGCAACTAGAAGAAGAGACTTCTGCCATTTGAGGGCCTGGCTGGATAGATTGGAGATAGAGGTTTTTAAGATCTGCATTCTACAGCCTCATGGCGGACAGGACTGAAATATAGGGGAGACGTCTGTGGTTCAAAGGAAGACCCTCTGAACAACCCCCACTTAAAAGGCACACTCCTGTAGAACTACTGATGCCATACTTCCGCAGGGCAGAGAACCTGGAACTCTATGGTACACACTGCCAAAGGAATTTGTTGTGCACAAGGAGGGTTACTGCCATTGAAAGGGATTGCGCACCCTTCCTGTATAGTGGCTGGCCTTAACTGACTACCTGTTGCTGTGTGGCACCCTGAGTGTGCTCTCCAAGGCCTTGTCGGCTTGCCCCCTGTTTTTTTTCAGAGGTCTCAGGGACATCAAAGACCTCCTATGAGGGACCCACACTGTCTACTTGTGACACCTGGAGAGCGGTTCGCTCTTAAGTGACAACATATTCTGTTGGATCCCAACAGGTAGCATGTGTGAGGGTGGAACTAAGAATTGTGATTAGAGACTAGATTGTATTTTCTGTAGCCCCAGAAGTCTTTCTTACATCTAAGGTTTGTGGCCCCATCATCGTGGGGACCTAGACACGCATAAGTGTTTTGTTGGTGGTGATCAAGTGTGGCCTGCTTCGTCGATCGTGCTGCATCTCTTGTGTGACACGCCGACTGCATACTCATTGCGCATGGTGTCAGATTCACATGTTGCGATCCTCGGAGGTGGCGGTTTAACTGTAGTTGTGCCTCATTCTACCTCGTGTGGCATTGCTAAACTTGCACATCTGTGTGTGACCTGAACTGCCTGATACGACCAGTATCAATGCGCACCAGGCGTTGTGTCTTATTTCCAGTGAGGTACAGACTTTGCGACTCTTGGTTGTGTGTGACTCGGATTGTCTGGTGTGACCCATATCAACGTGCACCGGACGTTGTGCCTCATTTCCAGGGAGGTAAGGAATTTGCAACTCTTCATTGTGTGCGACTGGAACGGGTTGGTGCAACCCTTATCAACGCGCACCAGACGTGTTCCCGGATTGCCTGGGCGTGACTCTGATCGAGGTGTAACTGACGATGTGCCTCCTAGTTCTGAGAGGCTGCCCTGCTTCATTCCCCATTCATCGATTGTTCCCTTTTTGGCCCTCAGTGCAGCGGACCAAACTCCCTTTCCTCACCTGGCCCCGACGACATCATGTTGCTAGGTAGTATTGCCCAGCTTGGTTTTGAGAGGGATTGATTGTGCGGAAGGAATGCTTCCACAAGTGATCGGAAGCAGGTCAAGAGACTGCCAGACTTAACCCTCACCCTGTGCTTCCCAGAGCTTGGTTGGTGCCATAAGGCCCTTGTGGAACCCTTTTTAAGAGACCGACTATTGACCTCAGCCTGCTTCTGCTTCACATCCTGTGGATGAACTTATGGAGTGGCTGCCAAACTCCCATTTGATGGCTGCCTCCTAATCACTCCTGCTACCTACCCCCACCTACTTCCCTGAGACTCTGACTAAGTGTGACTAGGTCCACGTACGACCTAGTATCCGGGGGATGGCCTGGCTATCTTCAATATGTGGGTGAAGGATAGTTGGGGTCAGCTGGATGGTGGAGGGAGTCTTAGGCCATGGGGTCCGCAGTGTGCTATCAATTGACCTGCTGGGTAGTTGCACCGTATTATGGTGCTGTGAACGTATGTTTGTGAGCACGTTCTTTACGAACCTGCCTAATATCCATTGCACCGCGCATCATTGTGGAATGAGTGTGTGTGTCTGAGGGAGTGACAGTCTGCGGGCTAATACACAACACTGGCAGGTGGTGTACGTTGATTTCATTGACAGGTGAACACTACGTCTGATGTTGGTTTTATCCGTGGAGCCTCACCCGCAGTGCTGCTACATTCTTTGCATGTACATATTTCTGATATCGTTGTGGCCTGGGGTGCACCCTATTACTATGTGGTATTGAATTATAAAATTGCTAGGGTGGGCCTGGGGTTGACAACATGTTGCACCTATAAGGATGCTGGGCGCATAGGATCTTTACCAAGTGTACATATTATTTATGACATTTCAACATGGTTGAGCCTAGTACTACTAGTAATATTTCCAAGTGTGATTTATGCCCCAAAATACATGATGTTCATGTTGTGTTGATTGAGTGTGTTGAATACAAACGTTATTTACATGCATCATGCTGTAAGACTATTTTGTGACGCTTAGTGTACTGTGAGTGAGTGCTGTGCCAATGCTTTACACATTGCCTCTGTAAAAAGCCAGAATGCTCAATGCCAAGCTACCCAAGAGTTAACACAGGTTATACAGTGAGTGTAATCGCCCACCACTTGCGGAAGTGATAGATTTTGGCTGGCTGGGGCCCAGCATTAGCCAACCAGAAAGTGCCTAACCCCTATTTCATGGCTGCCTCCTTATTAATCCTGCTTTTTACCCCCCCCTACTTCCTTAGTACTCTGACTAAGTGTGACTTTGCACACGTACTGCCTAGTATCCGGGGGGAGGCCTGGTTATCTATCTTCTAACTGTTAATTGAGTGTGTTGAATATGAATTTTATTTACATACATCATGTGGGAAGACTCTTTTGTGAAGCTCAGTGTATTGTGAGTGAGTGCTGTGCCAATTCTTTACACATTGCCTCTATAAGCCGGACTGCTCAATGCCAAGCTAGCCATTTTGTATAGCTCCTACTAATCCCTAGGACCTGCGTATTGTTTGTGTTTGGACAACCTAAACAAGGGGCTTAGTGCTAAGACGGATTCCTAGTCACCCCCTTAGGATATGTTTGCCTATAACCAGCTAGCTCAGAGCGCTACCTTAAGCCCCTATAACCTACAAGGGAGCGTATGGTTTCTGGCAACCACTGAACATGACAACCTTGACCCCTCAGGGATCATGGAAACAGTTCAAAACTTTTTGCACAGTCACTCGTGCTCACTTATTCTCTAAGAGATATACAGAGAATGCACAGTGGGACGTTTTCAATAATGTTTATTGAACCAACTTTATTCTTGCATACAATACGTGTGCTGCAAGGATTAGTAGACAGAAGCAGATAAACGTGATTACAAGCACCAAAAGCATAAATAGTAGATCTAGTTCTACCATGATGCTAAAACAATGTATATATGCAGGCATATAAAACAAGGCAGTAATCAAGCGTACTCATGCGATGCGAACCCTACAGTAGAGGCAAGAATCTCCCCAAGGGACGACCCAACCCCATTACCTGATAGAATAGAGTGAAGGACCCATCTTGGTCACAAATTGGACACACCTCACAAGATGTCAGACCGTTACATGGTGATTACTCCACATGCAAGGAATCGGGGTCAGCAGAAGTGCCTCCTCTGCTAATCGATCAGGATGCTCATCTTTTATATTAGAAAGCAGCCTTGCCATGTTCTCGAAGGGGTAGGTGGTAACATCTACAAGAGGCATTTACTTCTGCTGGGCCTTAGTAGCAAAGAGGGATGTGGCCCAGGCATGGAAAAACCCCAGGGCTCCCCAAGTGGTGGTATGGAAAAGAGGCCTTGATTTTTGCATGGGATTGGAGCGGCCAATATTTGAAGCGGTGGGCGGACTACAGCGGGTCTGTAGCTGGAACCCTCGGCACCGTTAAGAGATGCAGAGGGACAGATATGATGGGGACAGGGGGGGCGATATCATACACACTGTTCTACGGATGGACATTTTTCTGCAAGACTGAAGAGACACTGTGCGGGGGGAGGGAGTGGGCCAAGGGGGTGGGGAAGGGGGAGGGGGGGCTAGGGGTTGAATATTAGAATGTAATATGGATCGCTGATTATGTTATAATGTACTTATTGCAGCTTCTCCGGGGTACGGAGCGCTGTGTCTTATGTGCAATCTGTCAATTAAAAGAGTTGTTAAAAAAAGAAAGCAGCCTTGCGATGTGTGTAAAGATTAGTGATGTTATGGATATGTAGATAGCCCTGTTGCCCCGTGGATGAAGATAGTGATGAAATTGTACGTAGTGCGAAACGAGACCTTGTACATGATGTTCAGGGCGTTGTGATAATGTTGTGCGAAGCTAGTTGTAAAAACAAGTTTCGTTTCAGAGAAACTAATCCAACATTGTTGAGCAGGCAAATATGTGCAAATGGTTCAAGTTGGAAATGTTATTTGTGAGGACAGTGTAAGAAATAAGCTGCTTCACTACATGGGCCTAAATCGAGAATAGAACACCCACTCCTCATACTAAGGGTCATTATCGAAAAAGTTATCTAAAAAGCCATCAGATCATTTGAAAAATGTTAAAACTACTCTTAAAAGTATCTAAATGCCGGCTTCCCAACAAAATATTGATTAAAATGTCTTAAAAGTCATTACATCCTTTGAGATAAACAAGCACTCAAAAAGCCATGGTGCCTAGAAAAAGAAAAAGCTGTTTTGGTACATTTATTTTTTAAAAAGAGGCCAAATTGTTCCCACACGGAAAAGGCAAATTGTTTACGTGTTTTGAGTGGTAGACACAACATTGCTGTTATCCACATCCGCAAACGTTCCCGAAGGTGAACCACGTAGCATGTTTTAGAAGCAAAGGTGATTCCATCAACTTCCCACAGCAGTCACTGAGGGAGGCGTCGTATCCCACAAGTTTTCCACAGATCAGTTCACATCACTAGGAGCTGAAGTATCCCAGGGTGGCTCTAAGAATGCATTCATCATCAATGGAATACGCTGGGGACAGCAATATGCATGGTCCTTTAAGGGGTCCATCAGTACTTCAGGGTGCAGTGGCGTAACCATTCTGATCTGAGACACATATCCAGGACGCATTTGTGGCTGCAAAGCAGGCAGCGGAAGACAGGTTATACGCAGTCAAGCCAGACCGGCCTGAAGGCACGAACCAGTGCTCATTTAGTTCTTGAAGCTGAGGTGTGCTGAAGCAGTGTATCATGCGCTCATTGCAATGCAGCACTATCAGTGCTGTCTCCATTCTGAGCTGGAAATGTTATTTGTGGGGACAATGTAAGAAATAAGCTGCTTCGCTTCAAGGGTCTAACTCTGGAATATAACACCCAAGGATGAGCACAGGTTATACAGTGAGTGTAATCACCCATCCCTGATAATAGTGGTAGGTTCTGCCTGGCTGGGGCCTGCCTCAGCCGAACAGAAAGGGCCAGTTAGAGCATTTGGTGGCAGCGATGGGCTAGGACTTGCATTTGCACTGCATCGCACGGTAGCTAATTGTGCACCACGACTTCACGTAGGCAAAGTGTTCCTTTGTTTCCTAAGGTGTCTCTAAAGGGGACAGAGGGGTAGCTGGGGAGTGGTGATTATTTTGTGTTCCTCATAGATCTCCATTTCTACTTCCGCTAGTTTGCTAACATGTCTGTGGATCTACCCGAGGTATGGTTTAGCTGGATGAGTTGGAAACCTATATGGTGGCCAAGCTCAAAGAAGTGTGCCAGGCAAAGGGGGTGGCTTGCAAAGGAAAAGCCATGACAGCGGTGTTGCAAGAAGCCTTGAGGGACTGGGGCAGAGGCTCACCCTTAGAGTGAGGTGAATAGTGGAGGAGAATCTGAGTGTGGGGAAGAGACCAGGCGCTGCTCCTCCGCAATGGCAGAGGAGGGTCGCCCCACTGGCGGAGCTAGCAGCTAAAAAATAAAACAATATTTAGTTATGGTTTTCTTTTTAAGCAGCTGGCTCAGCCAGCGTGTACAGGGAGGGGCGGGTGGGGGCATGAGAAGGGGTAGTAGGAGGAGTTCTATGTGCAGTCTCTAAGTGCTCATGTGTGTTTGGGTGTCCGTCTCAGGCCGACCAAAAAAACACATGCGCACTTAGGTTTCTTCAGCTTGGCTGCATTGAACAGCAGGGCTGGAGAAACCCCACCGACTCCCAGGTCTGAGCAGAGTTTCTTTCTAACCTGCTCAGACCAATCCCCATGCTGCTTTGTAGTACGTAAATTGGACAGGGAGTCTGATGCAGCCCCAGTGCCTGCTGGGACACGAAAAGGAAGCACCTGGCGGGAGGCGCCCGTCAACTTAAGGAAAATGTTAGATTTATTTTTTCTTCTCTCCCACTGCACCCCCCTGCATGCACCTTCTCCCTGCTCCCCGACCTTTCGTGTGTGACTGATTGTGCCCCCGAGATCGCCTGTGGTCATATTGCTGTGCCTGGTATCGTATTTGTATAGATATTGGTATCGTATTTTGTAGCTATTTATTTGTTCTGCCTTGCATTGTGCCTGGTTGTGCCCCCGATCCCCCCACTACATTTTGGACATTTTGGACCGTGCCATTTAGTCCTAGCACCCTGCCGCTGCTCCCCCGTGGCCCCACCCCCGTTCCCTCAAGCTTTCCCTGGACATCGCCTCCCCGCCTGCTCCTCCCTCCCACTACCAACAAATAGATAGTCCCGCGAGCGGAAGCGCTGTGACCGTCCTGGCCCAGTCAGCCACGGTCGCTCCACTCGCTCCCTGGACCCTTTGGCGCCTGATTGTGCCCCCGATCTCACCTGGAGACGGATATTGCCCTCAGCCCTGCTGCTTGCTTGCTGATTGCGCCCCCGAGATCGCCTGTGGTCATATTGCTGTGCCTGGTATCGTATTTGTATAGATATTGGTATCGTATTTTGTAGCTATTTATTTGTTTTGCCTTGCATTGTGCCTGGTTGTGCCCCCGATCCCCCCACTACATTTTGGACCTTGCCATTTGGTCCTAGCACCCTGCCGCTTCTCCCCCGCGGCCCCACCCCCGTTCCCTCAAGCTTTCCCTGGACATCGCCTCCCCGCTCCCACCTCCCAGCTGCTCCTCCCTCGCTCCGCCTCCTCCGCTCTCCACTTATGACAGATGCATTCGCGCGCAGCGTTCACGCCCCATGCGCGCCGAAGGCGCGCCAAAGGTAACCCCTCTCCACCCGCCTAACGTACGATGCCGCAACCCTCTCTGCACTCAACACCGGCCGACTCCCCTACTGCCACCAAGCCGCCCCAGGACGTACCCATGGACCCTTCACCTGTCAATCCTGCAAGTTCTGCTGCATCAGGACCAACACTACAACCACAAACGTCAAACTGAGCTCAAACAACAACCACCTGAAGTACATCTTGCTCAACACCCGGTCGGTCCACAGACACGCCATTGAACTATGGAACCTACACGACACCATAACACCGGACGTCGCCTTTCTAACAGAAACCTGGATGAACGCCTCATCAGCGCCCGACATCGCCATAGCCATCCCGGACGGTTACAAGATCGTCCGAAAAGACCGCATCAACCAAACAGGAGGAGGCATTGCCATCGTCCACAAGAACACCATCCGCATCTCGACCAGCTCCGACGACACCCTCAAAGCAGGCGAACACCTTCACTTCCAGATACACACCGACCCCAAGACCACACTTAGAGGCACCCTCATTTACAGACCCCCAGGACCCCGCACAAAATTCAGCGAAGACATCGCTGACTTTATCAGCCCACACGCCCTCCCCTCCGAGGACTACATTCTCCTAGGAGACCTCAACTTCCACCTGGAAATGGACAACGATAGCAACACCACCACCCTTCTGGACAACCTCGCCAATCTCGGACTCAAACAACTGGTAAACACCCCCACCCACTACGCCGGACACACGCTCGATGCAATCTTCTCCTGCAAGCACGTCTCCTTCAATCACGCCACAGAACTCCACTGGACGGACCACAGCTGCGTCCACTTGAACTTCAGAAAGACCACGACCCACCACCACCCACAACAAGTCTCCCACAGAAACTGGAACAAAATCACCACCGACCAGCTCACCACATTGCTAAACCAAAATCCTCCCGCCAGATCATCGGACCCAAATCAAGCAGCCATCAATCTCGCACAATGGATCACCCACTGCGCTGATGAATTAGCACCCTTGAAAAACCATCACAACAAGCCAGGAAGCAAAAAATCCCCCTGGTTCAACGACGACCTCAAGAACTCCAAAAAGAACTGCCGATCCCTCGAGAAAGCCTGGCGAAGAAACCCAACGACAGACAACATGACCGCCCTCAAGGACGCCACCCGCAAACACCACCAGCTGACCCGATCCACCAAGAAATCAGCATTCAAGGATCAACTCGACAACAACGCCCACAACAGCAAGGAACTCTTCAACATCGTCAAAGAGCTTACCAATCCCAGCGCCGGCACCAACGACATCACTCCCTCTCAAGACCTCTGCGACTCTCTAGCATAGTTCTTCCACAGCAAAATCACTGACATACATAACAGCTTCGGCGACCAGCCCACTCCCCTTACCTCCGAACTGAAGCCCCCCACCACCACCCTCAGCGCCTGGAACCCGATCAACACCGAAGACACCATCCGTTTGATGAACTCCATCCACTCCGGATCGCCAACCGACCCATGCCCCCACCACATCTTCAACAAGGCCGACTCCATCATCGCACCCCAACTCCGAGATATCATCAACTGCTCCCTAAACACCGCTACCTTCCCGGAAAGCTGGAAACATGCCGAACTCAGCGCCCTCCTGAAAAAACCTACAGCAGACCCCACTGAACTTAAGAACTACCGCCCCATCTCGCTCCTCCCATTCCCTGCCAAAGTCATAGAGAACACCGTCAACAGTCAGCTCGCCGCCTTCCTCGAATCTAACGGCTCCCTCGACCCCTCACAGTCTGGCTTCCGAGCCAAACACAGCACCGAGACCGCCCTCATCGCAGCAACAGACGACATCTGAACACTACTCGACAACGGGGAAACAGTTGCCCTCATCGTCTTGGACCTCTCCGCAGCGTTTGACAAGGTCTGTCATAGCACTCTTGTACAACGCCTCAGCAACGTCGGAATACAAGGAAAAGCATTGGATTGGATCATCTCGTTCCTCGCCGGAAGAACCCAGAGAGTCTGCCTCCCCCCTTTCACATCAGAGGCCACCGAAGTCATCTGCGGCGTACCACAAGGATCATCACTCAGCCCCACCCTCTTCAACGTCTACATGAGCCCCCTCGCGGCCATCGCACGCCAACACAACCTCAACATCATCTCATACACTGACGACACACAGCGGATCCTCTCCCTCACCAAAGACCCAAACACCGCCAAAACCAACTTACATGAAGGGATGAAAGACGTAGCCGAGTGGATGAAGAACAGACGTTTAAAACTGAATTCAGACAAGACTTAAGTCCTCATCCTAGGATCATCCCCCTCTGCATGGGACGACTCATGGTGGCCGCCGGCCCTGGGCAGCGCAACCAAACCAACGGACCATGCTCGCAACCTGGGATTCATCCTAGACTCCTCCCTCTCGATGACTAGACAAGTAAACGCCATCTCATCATCATGCTTTAACATCTTACGCATGTTCCGAAAGATCTTCAGATGGATCCCCACCGAAACAAGAAAGACGGTCACCCAAGCACTCGTCACAAGCCGACTGGACTATGGAAACACCCTCTACGCCGGAACCACAGCCAAATTACAGAAAAAACTCCAACGCATTCAAAACGCCTCCGCCCGAATCATCCTAGACATACCCCGCCAGAATCACATATCCGGTCACATGAGAGACCTTCACTTGCTCCCCGTCAACAAGAGAATAACGTTCCGTCTCCTCACCCACGCACACAAGGCCCTCTATGACCTAGGACCCAGATACCTCAACACGCGCCTGACCTTTTACACCCCCACCCGCCAAATACGATCGTCCAATCAAGCCCTCGCCACGATTCCACGCATCCGAAAAGCCACCATGGGAGGAGGATCATTCTCCTACTTAGCGACCAAGACCTGGAATTCGCTCCCCACCCACCTCCGCCTCACACAGAACCACCTCTCCTTCAGAAAACAACTCAAAACTTGGCTATTTGATAAGTAGCGAACCCCCCTCCCTCAAGCACCTTGAGACCCTCTGGGTGAGTAGTGCGCTATATACATTTTTGCCTTGACTTGACTTGGACTGAGGTTGACTAGGTCTCTAGTGACTATATGAGAATTAAGGTTTGCCAGCTAGCTCAAAGGTCACTAGAAACTTTCTCGAATAAACGAGGAGGGGTTTAACCTCCCTGGATAGACAAGAAGGGATTAGCTTCCGACAACCATATAACATGACAACTTTGCTCCCCCAGAATAAGAGTAAATCTCTAGAGTCGTGTAAAAACAATAGACAGCTATTTCACTCAGTCAATTGTGCGTTCTTAGTTTCACCAGAGTGCAGAGAAGAGAGAGACAGGCGTTTTCAATAAAAGGTATTATTTTTTTTTTTGTTTGTGTCCTCATATTCGCCCTTGGTGACCATATGGTAACGAGAAGATATAGGAGATGACAGAGACACTCACCCAGATTTACTGGTGGGGGATTATAATGATACATACCGGAATATCCCGCAGTGCGCTACATCAACCATTTAATCGTCACATGGTACCATCTAGGCTAACATACTGCTGTATACTACCCGCTTTCGTAGCCGAAGCCACTCTTGTAGGGTATGTATAGCAAAAAGGGGCCAAATACAGAAACCCTTCCAAGCAGCGTAATCATAGGACCTGGGAAAAAAAAAAACCATGATGATCTGATCCATGATTACCAATTCAATAGTAGCCAAAATCTTCTCTTATTTTGGTTCCCAGCCCTACTCATGTCCAATTTTGACATATGTAGCATAGAAGCACGCCACTCGGTAAAGAGAGGAGTTGTCTTATCTTTCCAACGTTTGCATAGTTCTGATGAGAACATGGTCAGCTCTACCAATTTCCTTGATAGGTAGGTCCAACCTGGTTAAAATGACTATTTTACCTAAGTTTATGTTTTTGTTTAACACTATTCCTCTTTTCTTTGACCCACACATGATTGCAAAATTTCAAGCTGAAATAAACACATTTATATGGAATAGTCATTCACCCAGACTGGCCTGGAAGAAGATAAGACGTCGCCGAGAAAAAGGAGGCCTTGCAGCATCAGATCTGCAATACTACGGTTGGGCCTTTCAATTTTCTCACGTTAGGATGCTTTTAAAGACCCCTAATAGCATGGGTTGTGGGAAACTATTCTCAGCACTTCTTAAGGGGGAAAAAGTTAGGCCTGCGAATTTTTTGTTAAAGTTTGGTGACCCTCAATACTTCAAGAAGGTCAAGCTAAAGATATTGAGGGACCTAGCTAGAGCATGGGGTAATTTTAGACGTGGACTCAAACTGGACTATTATCATAGCAGGGCTCCACTTTGGGACTCTCCAGGATCCCCATCCTGGCTCTTAGATAGTTTAGCTCTATCTGTAAGAGAGGCCGGACTTTTATCATGGGGAGACCTGTTTGCTGAGGGTGTCTTACTTTCATGGGAGGCTCTGAGTTCAACAATAGGAACCCGTTTCTCAAGATTTAAATACCTTCAAATTCAAAGCTGGGCTCAGGCTTACAGTCAGGTTAGGGGCAGATTTAAAATAGGATATGAGAGTAATCTGGTAACCCATCTGATAGATAAATTACCTTTCAAAAAAAGAGATCACATTTTGGTATAACCTTATGATAGACGAGACTGATGGTGAATTTTTGCTCCCCCATTCGCTTTGGGAAACGTATATCGCCAACATCGATTTGGAGAGTTTGTGGTTAGAATCGTTTAAATTTTTGGGGGACACTGTGAAACCTTCGTGGCTTCGCCGTAACCATCTGTTCACATTGCACAGGGCGTACTATTCCCCACTACGTTTATCTAAATTCCCCAATAACGCTCTGATTGCCTGTCCCAGATGCGGTTTGGTAGCCGCATCAGATGTCCATATGTTTCTTGAGTGTTCATTTTTAACATCATTTTGGAATGAGGTCTGCGTCTTCCTTTCTTTAGCGGTAGGATCCCAAATCAGCCCATGGCCTGTGTTAGTATTTTTTGGTATTCTACCAGAATCATGTGGCATAGGTAAAAAAAAAATTGGTCTTCTATGGTTGTTTGCTGGCTAGAAGAGAAATATGCAAACATTGGAAAGATAAGACACCTCCTCTCTTTACCGAGTGGCGTGCTTCTATGCTACAGACGTCAAAATTGGAAATAAAAGGTATTATTTATTGAGCAGTCTTCCTTCTCATGCAAGAGAAATGAATTGCCACAATTGCAATACTTAATGTAAAGTAAAGTACGTACAGTAAAAGGAGTATTATGAAATAATACTGTAAAAGCATTGATATGGTTTCTTAGCCATAAGATACTTTAAAATGGATAAAATATATACATACATATATACATTGACTAACATGCTCAACTGGTGCTTCTAAGATACGCCTACCCCGGTGTACCTGACCTAAGCCTAATACGTGGGAAGGAGTAAGTAAGAAGCAGGTTAAGTTAAGTTGGTTTTGCCAAGAATCTGATTCAAGAAGTCTCTTTAAGGATTTAGTCAGCACCGTACCTTGGGAATAGAATGTAGGAGGTCTGGTATCTCTTTCCTCAGGACTCGATATCCCAGCAACCCGCAAGAGTAGGCTGGAAACGCCGGAGCTGGATTTTCTCGTCATGAGAAAAGATAGCGTCTTTCTCAGCGCGTCAAAGAGGAGGGGCAGCGTCCGTGGGCTCTCGCATCAGCTGGGCTCTCGGCAAGTAGATAGCTGCTCTGCTCCAAAACCACCACTGTGTGTTTGCTTAAGGCAACGTTGGTATATTTATACCTGAAAGGTGCCGAGTTTGACGTAAGGTTTGGACATAAGACGTCAATAAAGATGTCACTATGAACTGGCCGTTCTTACAGTGTTCGCGGATGTATGACGTTACTCCGCATACCGTTACAACTACCTACCATTACAACGCGACCATTACAACGCATACCATTACAACGCATAGCGCTTTGGGGTGCTGGATAGTGGTAAGTATAATTTACTATTCTAACTCCAGTCCCCGTGGACCCTAGGGAAGGTGTTGGATAGTAAATTATACTTATTCCCTATCCTAGAGCGCCCCCCAGCGCAATGCGTTGTAATGGTATGCGTTGTAAAAGTCGCGTTGTAATGGTAGTGCGGAGTAAAAAATGCGTTGTAACAGGTGCATACCAGTGTTCGCAGGAGTTCTATTACAAATCAAAACAAAGCAAATGGGGATTTCCCAGGTTGCTGGAGGTTTGGTGTGTCGAAAGAACTCGTTGTGCTTTCTAGGAATCCAAGGAAGTAGCTTTTGCCGTGCCTTGGACTGCAAGGGTTATTTACTTAAATATGGATCTGATTCTTATGCCATTATAGGGATATTATTGATTATAACCGTACAAGGGCATAAAATAGCAATATTGATTCAGGTTCCTAGATAAAAACACAATCGGGGGAGGACCCTCTTCTCCCAGACCTGGGGGGGATACTCTAGAACCAGCAGCAGTTTATCCTCAAGGAGCCTGTCCTCCATGAAGCTGGAGGACAAAAGGGAAGAAAGTAAGTTAATGTTAGAGCTTACCAGGACTGCAAAGGAGCAGGCCCTAGCCCTAGCCCTTGCTAAATTGGAAAAGGAGCAAGCTCTGGCTGAAAAGATACTAGCATGGAAGAGAAAAAGATGTTCCATAATCTTAGCTTCAGAGAGTTGGACCTTAGAAGCCTACAAATAGTGTCCAACACTATGTATGGTGGCAGCGTCCTTGCAGTGTCTAGAAGTGAGAGTAGAGGTCGAATCCCAAAGGATATGGTATAGGATTACCAGGTGGAGGATGACATCAATAAATGGTTAGAAGCCTATGAGGTGCCTCTGAAGGTACACCAGGTCCCAGAGGAGAGCTGAGGAACAAGTTTATGGTGGAACATGCCCCTCATGGGGAGGGACACCCTCTTTACATTATATATTGGGAACCTGACTAATTACCCTGCCATGAAGACAGAGTTGGTAAATACGTTTGGACTGAATTCAGAGAAATACCGCCTCAGGTTCAGGGCCAGCTGCAAGCTGACCACACAAAACTGGGTAGACTTCTTGGACTACATGGGCAAGGCACTGAAGGATTGGGTGTTGGGCGGTAAGGTCAATGATTATATGGGATTGTACAACTTGGTCTTGAGGGAGCACCTCCTTGAGACCTATTTCACTGACCTGTACCAACACCTGTTAAACAGCAAGCAGGTGGATTGCCGTAAGCTTGCTAAGGAATCGGAACTCTGGGCCAGCACGAGAGGCCCCAAAAAGGTAACCGGGGTGGACTCCCATAACGGGGGTGGGGCAGGATCCCCACCAAAAGGAGGGGGGAGTGACAAAAAGGGGGGAGTCTTTTGTCTGCCCTCAAAACTATTCCCCTGAAAAAAGGTGTGGCCCGAATTCCCAATCCGGTCCCACGAAGAAAATGTACCTGCACAAGAATCCGCTGCCAAAGAACCCAAGTGCTACAAGTGTTATGGGTATGGACACTATAAAGGGGATCCTAAGTGTACAAAGCGAGTGCCCCTGCCTGTTGGAGGAAAGGCTCCAGGGATGGCAAGCGTAGTAATGGAGGAGGAGATGGTCCCAGGTAATGGGGGAGGAGTTTACTGGTGTCAACCTAATGTCCCTGGGTGACAGTGAGATGGTTCCCAGGATCCATGTGGCTGATAATACAGCAAAGTATAGACAAAGGGTCACCATCAATGGGCAGGGGATTGAGGCTCTAAAGGATATAGGGGCCAGCATGACTATGGTAAGGAGTCAGCTAGTCTTTCCAGAGCATGTAATTCCCCAAGCCACCCCCCAGGTGGTGATGGCTGACAACAGAGAGGGTCGTTTTCCGGTGGCCCAGGTGCCATTTGGATTTGGGGGGGGGGGGGCTTTCAGGCCTGTGGAAGGTCTCCTTGAGTCATGCCATGCCAGTGGCTTGTCTGTTGGGTAATGACCTGGCGCACACTATCTGGAAGGAAATGGAGCTCCGGGCTCATGTGGAGATGTTGGGTTTACCCGAATGGATCTGTGCAACCACACCTTCCATGGCTTCCCGAACAGAGAGTCAGAAGGGGTTGGAGTCTGGAGCAATGGCCCAGCGAGGACGTGGAAATCCTTCTCATAATTTACCTATGGTGAGATGGATGGGGAACTGGCCGCGGCCACCCCTAAGTCCACTGAAGAGGACATTACTCCTCCTGGTGCCCTGCCTGAGCTTGTCAGTGTGCCACGTGGAAGGAGGCCCTGCCTGGCAGGAGTTCTGTAGGGACAGAGTAAGTGGCCCACCCTCGAGGGCCTGAGGTGGCAAGCTTAGGCCCAAATGGCCAGTGATTAATACAGGACTCATCACCTTTATTGGGAGGACAATCTTCTGTACAGTGAGTCCAAGACTCCTGGCCAGGGGGCTCTTAGGGTCCTGATGATTCCCCAGTGTTATCAGGCCTTCCTATTGGAGTTGGACCATGACATTCCCCTGGAAGGACATTTGGGCCAGGACAAGACCTTTGCCCGGGTTGCTCCTCACTTTTATTGGCCCAGACTAAGGGTGTACTCAGATGCATTCTGCAGGACCTCTGTGACCTGCCAGACCATTGGCAAGGCGGGTCAGAAACTCAAAGCTCCCCTTAATACCTTGCCTGTCATTGACACCCCCTGTGAGAGGGTGTACATTTATATAGTAGGGCCTATGGATCCACAGACGGGCACAGATTCACTCTGGTTCTGGTGGGTCATGTCACTCTGTACCCAGAGGCGATCCCTCTGAGGACCGCATCGATGGAGGCGAAGGCCCTGATGTGGATTTTATTCACCCAGGAGGTGGTTTCTGACAGGGGCACAAACGTTGTGTCTACATACATGCAGGCTACTTGGAAGGAGTGTTAAGTGATGTATAGGTTCGCCACCCCTTACCACCCCCAAACTAATTAACCCTGGGCGGCCAATAATGTTCCGCTCGCGGAATTTGCAAAATGTCAGCAATTCTGCGTGGAAGCAGCGGAATGGAAATCGTGGGCATTGTGCGTGTGTGAGTAAAGGTATTGCACAAAACTGTGGCATCTTCTTGGATAAATGCTAGGCAGGATTCATTCTGGCACAATGTTCCTGTTACAAAAATTAAACCTCAACAGAAAGCACTTACAGATATAAAGCAGGCGCCTGAGTTAAAGCTTAAATTCGGTAACGCATTAATCAGCCCCCAAAAATTGTGAGCTCGGGCGAGGCTAGGCAGGTGTGCTTTATCCCCATATCTACAGTCAAAATTTAGCTGTGATGGTTGATGGAGGTCTTTGCATCCATGACTTTCTCGAGCGCGATTCCCGTGTAGTTCTTGTGACCAGGAGGTTCTCTCTCCTCATCTGCTGCTCTGATCGGTCTCTGACCTTTTATAAACAAGAGGCATGATTGTGAACTCGCATAGAAGCCCCGCCCCACACTCACTAGTGTCTTCCCGCCCTTTACCCACTATAATGGACAGGTCACTCAAGGGACCCAAGCATCTTTCGGCGCAGTGGCAAAGTTACAGACACACATGGTCACTGGAGACAAGTCTTCTGGCCCTTCAAGCAGCTGGAGTGTAGGAAAAGCACTATACACATTTACCCAACGAGGTAACACTTACTGATTAGCCCGTAGAAAGTACTCCAGTCGTGTAGAGGTATTGCGCAAAAAGGTGGCATCTTCTTGGATAAATATGCAGGGCAAGATTCATTCTGGCACGATACTCCTGGCCCGAGTTGAAGCTTAAATTCGATAACGCATTAATCAGCCCAAAAAATGTGTGAGCTCGGTCGAGGATGGGCAGGTGTGCTTTCTCTCCATATCTACATTCAAAAATTTGCTGTGATGCTTGATGGAGGTCTTTGCATCCATGACTTTCTCGAGCGCAATCCCCGTGTAGTTCCTGTGACCAGGAGGTTCTCTCTCCTCATCTGCTGCTCTGATCGGTCTCTGACCTTTTATAAACAAGAGGCATGATTGCGAACTCGCATAAAAGCCCGCCCCACACACACTAGTGGTATGCAATTTCTTCCCGCCCTTTACCCACTATGATGGGCAGCTCACTCAAGGGACCCCGGCGCCTTTCGGCACGGTGGCAAAGTTACAACCGCACATGGTTACTGGAGACAACTCTTCTGGCCCTTTACACAGCTGTAGTATAGGAAAAGCACTATACACATTTACCCAACGAGATAGCACTTACTGATTAACCAGTAGAGAGTATTCCAGTCCAGTTGAGTAGGGGTATTGCATAAAATGGTGGCATCTTCTTGGATAAATATGCGGGGCAGGATTCATTCTGGCAAGATGCTCCTGGCCCGAGTTGAAGCTCAATTTCGGTAACGCATTAATCGGCCAAAAACATTTGTGAGCTTGGTCGAGGCTGGGCAGGTGTGCTTTCTCCCCATGTCTACCATCAGAAATTAGCTGTGATGCTTGATGGAGGTCTTTGCATCCATGACTTTCTCGAACGCAATACTTGCGTAGTTCCTGTGACCAGGAAATTCTCTCTCCTCATCTGCTGCTCTGATCAGTCTCGGACCTTTTATAAACAAGAGGCATGATTGTGAACTCACATAGGAGCCCCGCCACACACACACACTAGCGGTATGCAACTTCTTCCCGCCCTTTACACACTATGATGGACAGCTCACTCAAGGGACCCTGGCGCATTTCGGCGCTGTAGCAAAGTTAAACACATATGGTCACTGGAGACAACTCTTCTGGCACTTCACGCTGCTGTAGTGTAGGAAAAGCACTATACACATTTACCCAATGTGGTAGCACTTACTGATTAGCCAGTAGAAAGTACTCCAGTCCAGTTGAGTAGAGGTTTTGTACAAAACTCTGGCATCTTCTTGGATAAATATGCAGGGCAGGAATTACTATTTTTTTAGGGAGTTTTATATAGCACTAACTTGACCCGAATCGGGTATCATAGCTCTTTACATAGCACCAGTTGCTATACATGATGACACATTAATTTTTTTGTTAGGCACGGGAGTTTAGGTGATTTGCCCAGAATCACAGGATGTTCAGCGTCATTGCTGAGATTCGAACCTAGTTCCACAAATTCCAGGAAGACCACCCTAGCCGTTAATCCAACTCCTCTCCCCTTTTTTTCCATTCATTCTGGCATGATGCTCCTGGCCCGAGTTAAAGCTCAAATTTGGTAGCATATTAATCAGCCCAAAAAATTCCTGAGCTCGGTCAAGGCTGGGCAGGTGCGCTTTCTCCCCATATCTACAGTCAAAAATTAGCTGTGATGCTTGATGGAGGTCTTTGCATCCATTACTTTCTCGAGCGCAATCCCTGTGTAGTTCCTGTGACCAGGAGGTTCTCTGTCCTCATCTATTGCTCTGATCGGTCTCTGCCCTTTTATAAACAAGAGGCATGTAGACTTGCATAGAAGCTCCGCCCCACACACCCTACCAACAAAGTTACAGCTGTAGTGTAACGGGCGGAACAAGCAAGTCTGCGAGCTCGCTGAGATTTTTTGCCGTTTCGCAGAACTTTGCGTAGCGCTACTACACAAATTCCGCTCACCCCTAAAACTAAAGGTCTTGTGGAGAGATTCAACAAGACCGTTAAAGGCATGATCAGAGGCCTACCAGAGGCCCTGAGGAAAAAGTGGAACATCCTATAACATGCTTGTTGTTTGCCTACCGGGAGGTCTCTCAGAAGGGAGACAAGCCTGCAACAACTTAGAAGGTAGCCAAGGGGTCATGAAGGAGTGGTACAACAGGAATGCCACTCCTGTGGCGTTGACCCCTAGACAAAAAAAGTGGTTGGTGGAGGCTGCAGAGCCTGGTGCTCTCCAGGACCTATGGACTGGCCTTATGAGGAGATTAAGATGAAGGGGGAGACCACTTACCTGGTTTCTCAAGACCTCTGGGTACTGCATATTAACGCCTCAAGCCACACTTTGAGAGGTCTGAGGTCACCATGCTAATGGTGACAGTTAAGGAGCAGGAAGAGGAGAGCGAGCCTCTCCCCAACCTCCTGGACTCTAAGGAGCTGGATGGGTCAGTGAAAGGAGTAATCCTGTCCCCACCATAACTTCTGACCAGCAGAAGTACTGTCACTGGGTGTTGTTGGGGCAGTTTCACTCTCTGTTGACTCATCCTGGGGACTACCCACCTGTGCACTCATGATGTGGAGACAGGCGGCAACCTCCCTGTCAAGATTAAATGTTACTGGTTGTCGGATAAGGCAAAGTTTGGCATCAAAGCGGAGGTGTCTAAGATACTCAAATTGGGGATCACAGAGCTGGTTGTTCTTGTGCCAAAAGCCGCTCCTGGAGTCACCAAACCTGAACTAAGGTTCTGTGTGGACTATAGGGGGCTGCACTTGGTGATTCAGACAGATGCCCATCCATTTCTGCAGGTAGATGAGTTGATCGACAGGTTGGGCGCTGCCCCATTTTTATGTCCGGGTACTGGCAGCCCGCCCTCACCGTCGGAGCAGAGGAGAAAACTGCCTTCGCTACTCCGGAAGGACATTACCAATTCTGGATCATGCCCTTTGGGCTCAAGAATGCCCCTGTCACCTTCCAGAGGCTGGTAAACCAGGTCCTTGCTGATATGGAGAACTTCTCAGCTGTGTATCTAGATGACATTTTTGCCATCTTCAGTAACAGTTGGGAGGATCATCTCTTTCAACTTCAGGCCCTTCAGCTAGCAGGCCTGACTATCAAGGCCACCGAGTACGATATAGGGCACGGATCTGTGGTATACTTGGGGCACTGGATGGGCAAGGGTACGGGGCAACCCCTTCCGGACAAGGTGGAAGCCATCCTGGTATGGCTGCCCCCCAAAACCCAAGCGGGTGTCAGCGCCTTCTTGGGCCTTGTCAGGTACTACTGGAGGTTCATCAGTATAGTTCCATTGTGACCCCCTTGACGGAGCCCCCCTTGACGGAGCTGACTTCAAAGAGCAGCCCGAGTATGTAAAATGGACCGGTGCCTGCTAAACTGCTAAACTGCATTTGACTCCCTCAAACAGGCCATGTGCACAGCTTCTGTGCTCCGGGCCCCTGACTTCTCTAGGGAATTAATTATTCAGACAGATGCTTCTGAACACGGTATCGGGGCAGTACTGTCTCAGCTTAATGAGTAGGGCCTAGACTAGCCGATAGCCTTCATCGCCCAGACGTTACTTCCCACGGAACAAAGGTGGAGTGCGAATGTAAGGGAAACTTTTGCAGTGCTCTTGGCCTAGAAGAAGTTTAGGCCTTACTTGTTTGGCACTCATTTCTTTGTTCAAATGGACCACAGACCCCTCAGGTGACTAATGCAGATAAGGGGCGAGAATCCAAAGCTGTTTAAGTGGTCTATCTCCTTACAGGCTATGGACTTTAGGGTGGAGAACCGATCATGGGTCGACCACTCCATCGCAGATGGTCTATGTAGGTTCTTCTGCCTTAGTGAGAAGGACTACCTGGAAACTGTGTAGAACCCCCCTACTTTGGCTGGGGGGGGGGGGGAGCATGTTAGACCTCATATTCTTCAGGTAGTGTTTCCCATTGTTTTTTGCTTTTCCCTCCTGGGTTTGGCTGATTCTCTTGTAGTGGCCTTAGGGCATTTTCCCATTGTAAATGCAGTGTGAAATTGCGTGCGCCCTTCTTATTCATGTTAGGAAGTGGTGCTTACCTGATGTTTTTAAACATGTGTCCTGCCTGCGCGCATGCACCTATAATGTTTCTAATCAAGTGTGTGCGCAATTGCGCTTCTGCTCAGGCTGGCTTTGCTAACTCACTAGCCATCCTTAGAGGACCTTTCACTACCACTAGAGCACCCCAAAGGTACATCTGAAGGGATGAAAGGAGTGGTATGCGAAAGGCTGGGCAGGTACGTGTGTTCCCAGCCCATGTAGCAAGGAATACCCATGTGTGTTTCCTCTACCACTGAGGTTTGCTCTTCCCAAAGGCTAACATGGGACCATTACTTCGAGCTGCAATAGTAGTTTGCAGTGGAGCAGCCTCATCATGTTTCCTATCATTGGATTCACAATAACAACCCCTTCCCTGTGGTAAAGGTGATTTTGTTATTACTAGCTTAAAAAAGCTACTCCTAGAAAGTGGGCATTTCTCTTCTCTGAAACTCTTTGTATGCCTTTTAGCTTGACTCCAGTCCACACTGGAGGCTGGGGGGGCACATCTGGGCTTTTCCCAGAGAAAGCTGTAAAACATTCGGTATGTATCTGGAACAACAGAG
This sequence comes from Lissotriton vulgaris, assembly GCF_964263255.1. Classification (NCBI taxonomy): domain Eukaryota; kingdom Metazoa; phylum Chordata; class Amphibia; order Caudata; family Salamandridae; genus Lissotriton; species Lissotriton vulgaris. The sequence continues at coordinate 70,825 of NW_028245873.1, read as the reverse complement.
CTCTGCCCTTTGAGGGCCTGGATGGATAGATTAAAGGAAGAGGTTTTGACACTTGGTCCCAGAACATGGCCCCTCTAAAGATTAAGATCTGCATTCAGTGGTGTCATGGCAGACAGGACTTAAATTTAAGGGAGACATCTGTGGTTCAAAGGGAGATTCTCTGAACCACCCCCACTTCAATGGCACACTACAGTATAACTACTGGTGCCATACTTCCAGCAGGGCTGAGATACACTTGTGGAGACGTAAGACCAGAGAACCTGGAACTACGTGGTGCACACTGCCAGCTGGATTTGTTTTGCACTAGGAGGATTACTGCCATTGAAAGGGACCGTGCGCCCTTCCTGAATAGTAGCTGGCCTCAGCTGACTATCTGCTGCTGTGTGGCACCGTGTAGTGTGCTCTCCAAGGGCTTGTTCACTTGCCCTCTCTGCTTTTGGAGGTCTCAGGGACATCAAAGATCTCCTACAAGGTACTCATAACATCTACTTGTAACACCTGGAGAGTGGTGCCCTTCTAAGTGCCCACATCGTCTTCTGGATCCCAAATGGTAGCGTTGTGTAAGCATTAAACTAATTTGCCTGGAGACCGAATTGCCTTTTGCGAAGCCTCAGAAGTCTTGCCTGCATCTAAGGCATGTGGCACCTGAATCGTAGGGACCTTGACATGCATATTTCTCTTGTTGGAGGTGAGCGGATTCACTGGTTGCGGGATCCAGCGTGGCCCACTTAATTGATCGTGCTGCATCTCGCTCATACGACACGCGCCTAGATGCTCATTACGTGCAGTCAAATTCACAGGTTGCGACCCCCTGTGGTGGGGCGTAACCATAGTAGTGCGTAACCATAGTAGTGCCACGTTCTACCTTGTGTGGCATTGTTAAACTTGCACCTGTGTGTGTGACTACAACTGCCTGGTGTGACCAGTATCAACGGGCACCAGGCATTGTGCCTCATTTCTGGGTAGATACAGACTTTGCAACTCTTTGTTGTCTGTGACCGGCATGGTCTGGTGAAGCCCATATGAGTGCGCACCGGACGTTGTGCATCATTTCCAGGGAGGCTATAATGGTCTAGTGTGACCCTGTATCAACGAGCACCAGACGTTGTGCCAGGATTGCCTGGGTGCGACTCTGATTGAGATGTACCTGTCAGGCTGCCTCCTACTTCAAGAGGCTCCCCTGAACCATTCCCCATTCATTGATTGTTGCCTTTTTGGCCCTCAGTGCAGTGGACCAACTAACCTCTCCACATCCGGCCTCCAACGAGATCATGTTGCCAGTTGCTATTGTCCGGCTTAGGCTTTGGTAGTGAGAGTTTTTGACTTGGTTGAAAGAACGCTACTGAGAGCGATCAGAAGCAGGTCAATAGACTGTGTGACACACCTGTGCTTTGCAGAACTTTGCTTGTGCCGGAATGCCCTTGTGGGATACCCTTTTTGAGTGACGGACTACTGCCTTCAGCCTGCTTCTGCTCCGCATTCTGTGGGTGTACTTCCGGAGTGGCTGGCAAACCCCCATTTGATGAAAGTCTAATAATTAATCCGGCTACCTACCCCCACCCATGTCCCTGGGACCCTGACTGAGTGAGACTTCGTCCACGTGTGGCCTAGTATACGGGGAGGCCTGGTTATCCTCAATCTGGGGGCGTAGAATAGTCGAGGTGAGGTGGAGGGAGGCTTTGGCCACGTCGTCCGCAGTGTGCTATCAATTGACCTGCTTGGTATCCGTTGCGCCACATTACGGTGCTGTGTGCGTATGTGTGCGAGAGCATTCTGTACAGACCTGCCTGCTATTCAGTGCACCGCTTATCGGGGTGTGTGTGTGTGTGTGTGTATCTGTCTGTCTGTCTGTGGCCCACCTGTATTTCACAATACTGGCAGGTAGTTTTGCCTTACACATTGATTTCTTGCCAAGAGAACACTACATTTGACATTGTTTTTTTCCTGTGTGGCCTCATCCCGTGGTGCTGCTAAAAAGTGTTATAGCCCTTTGTATGTACATATTTCTGATATCGTTGTGACCTGGGGTGAAGCCTATAACTGTGCTGTGTTATACGAATTACGAGGGTGGGCCTGGGGTTGACAGAGTGTTGCACTGCATAAGGGTGCCGGGTGGGGGGGGGTTGAATAGGATCCTTTCCAAGTGTTCATATTTTGGATGACATTTCAACATGTTGGTCTAGTACTGCTAGTAATATTTCCAAGTGTGATTTATGCCCCAAAATACATGATGTTCATGTTGTTTTCATTGAGTGTGTTGAATACAAATGCTATTTACATGCATCACGTGTGAAGTTTCTTTTGTGACACTCAGTGTATTTATTGCGAGTGAGTGCTGTGCCAATGCCTTATATATTGCCTCTGGGATAATCTAAACTGCTCAATGCCAAGCTACCCAAGGGTAAGCACAGGTTATACAGTGAGTGTAATCATCCACCCCTGATGGGAGTGTTAGGTTCTGCCTGGTTGGGGCCCCACCTCAGCCAGCCAGAAAGTGCCAGTTCCAACAGCCATGTCCCTATTTGGATAGCCAAAACCTTATGAAGTCCCATCTAGATGACTTCCCCCAAGACAAGAATAAATGCAAAAAATTCAATTGAAAGGTTCATTACTTCTCGTTTGCTTCCGTTTGGTGTGAGACTGCATTATTGGAACCAAGGACTAGTTTATTCTATTGAGAGGAAGCAATCAGGACAGGTATGCTAATATTGCTCACATCTTAGGTTCTTGCCCTATCCTTTGCTGATGCTCTGAAACAGAAGTGCAGACTTTTGTGCCATTCCTTTGCTGTTGCTCTGAAACAGAAGTGCCTCCTCACGTGCCATTTCTGGTCAACATGGATCGAAACGGTGCTCATTCACGGTCACTTAAGATGCTAGCCAGTTGAATTCACCATTGAAATCCAGCCATTGGAATCAATGTGCCCTCATATTTGATCGCCTTGTTGGATGCATACTTATGCACTATAGACCCATTTCTTCTTGTCGCATAGGCTACTGAACCCTAACTAGTAGGGACACTCACATGCAGGATCCAAGCACTTTGACTATTAAGTATTATCACTTAATCTCTCCGTGCCTAACAAAATATGAATGTGTCCTTGTGTAACCTTATTGGTGCTCATGTAAAGCGCTCTGATACCTTCGGGTCAAGTTTGCGCTATATAAAACTCTGGGGAAAAAAGGAGAAAAAAAGGACAGCTGATTTCAGACATTTTTCACTACTTACATACAGTGCTGTGCAGCTCAACTGGTTGAGTATACTGTTGATTTTGCCTGGTCTGTGGTACAATGCTTCAAGCTTCCTAAGCACCACTGGAAGCCTTTCCTCAAAGTACACTAGTTGGATTAGGGTCTGCACCTTCATTTAAGTTTCAAAGTTTAGGACTTCTGAAAAATATGGTATGACAAAGACAAGATTGTGATAGTGTTAATGTTCATGCCACCATATCATAACACACCTTGTAGCCATAGTAGAGACTTGGAGCCTTATGTAAAAAGGGTTTAGTGTTTGCTCACCCTCTGATTTGGTAAATCAGGTTTGCAAATGTTAACCCTTTTTCAAATGTACTAAGCCCAATAAATGATTCAGAAAAGGTTTTTCTGAATCATTAATTGGGTTTAGGAAACCATACAGACTCAGTATTTGGAAAGGGCATGTTCAAGGCACCCCTTCCAAATCACTATTACTTACGGTATGTATTCATGTTTTGCACTTAAAATCTGATTGCAAAACATTTAGTATTCTAGCAACAGTAAAGGTTCCGCAACAGAATTTCTAATTTCTAATTTAAAACATTTATAAAGCGCAGCGTGCACCGAACGGTTTCTTGGCGCTAGTGGAGGGTATTGACTACAGAGACAAAATAAGATAAAATAAGATCCGGTGGAAGAGCCTGGGAAGGGGTTTACACAGGGAAAGCCTGCTTGAAAAGAAACGTTTTTAGTTCCTTACGGAAGGAAACATAATGGGTAGCCGCACGAAGGTGGTCTGGGAGGGAGTTCCAGAAAGTGGGGGCCAAGGTGGAGAAGTTGGACCCACCCCACTTTTTGCGTCTAAAGCGTGGGATTTGAAGAAGGGATTTGGTGGAGGAACGAAGTTCTCTGGGGGGAGCGTATTCTTTTATTAGTGAGGAAATGAAGGCGAGGGCGGTGCCTTGTCGGGCCTGGAAAACCATGCAGGCGGTTTTAAACAAAGAACGTTCTTTAATAGGGAGCCAATGAAGTTCCCTGAGGAGGGGTGTGGAGTGGTGATAGCGTGGGAGTCCAAAAACCAGCCGGGCAGCTTGGTTTTGGACCAGCTGCAGCCTCCTAAGACTGTATGCTGGTATGCCATTGTAAAGAGCGTTGGCATAATCCAGCCGTGATATCACTAGAGTGGCCATGATCATTTTGAGTGCCTGGGGGGAGAAGAAACGAGCGACAGTGCGGATAGTTCGGAGGGTGAGGAAGCAGGAGGAAACCACAGAGCTGATTTGGGAGTGAAGGGTAAGTTGATTATTCATTTTGACCCCCAGTGTTTTGACCGTGGTAGAAGGAGTGTGGGCGGGACCAAGGGTTGGGGGCCAGAAAAGAGAGTTCCAGGGACTGGAAGAACCACCGGTAAGAACCAACTCTGTTTTGTCCGGGTTCAATTTGAGATGGTTGTGGTTCATCCAGTCCCTGATGAATGTCATGGTGTGCTGAAAGCTGGAGACAGAGAGGGGGGAAGAGGATAGGTCAAAGATGAGCTGGAGGTCATCAGCGTAATTATAAACGGTGACCTCCAGCTGCTGAAGAGCGAAGATGAGGGGAAAGATATAAAGATTGAATAATAGGGGAGACAAGGAAGAACCCTGGGGGACACCACACGTGACGGGGAGTGGGGTGGTTGTGAAGTCTCCTAGCCGGACCGCCTGAGTGCGGTCCCTCAGGAAGGACGAAAGCCACACCAGGGCTGATCCCTCGACTCCAGCCGCCTTGACACAGGACAGTAAGATGGTATGGTCTACCGTGTCAAATGCGGCCGAGAGATCGAGGAGTACTAGCGCCTGGTGTTTGTTGTGATCCATACCCTTCCTGAGGTTGTCCAGGACTGATACCACGACTGATTCAGTCGAGTGCCTAGGTCGAAAGCCAGCCTGGCGGGAAGCCAGTCCCCCATTGGCCTCTACGTGGGTGCTTCCCTTTTGTAATAGTAGGCAAAAAAAATTTTTAAGAGTAGGCAGGCTTTAGGTAAAAAAAAAATCACAAACATGGTGGTCTGCTGACTCCAGCAGGACCCCATCCCTGTGATGGAAGCAATTCCGAGTGGGTCACAAATTGAGCCTTACCTCAATAATATTTAATAGGTAGCTCAAATTGCGACCCATTATGATTCGCTATTTTGTGAACCGGCCTATTGGTACATAGGTGTCAGAACACCTTTCAAAAGGCCATGGGCAAGCAGGAGCTACGAGGCCTAACTGTGGCGGTTGTGACCTTTTACTCCTCATGTCATGGGGCCTGACCTACTATGAGTCCTGGGTAACGGGGGCAAGCATTACTCTTTCTGCACTTGACTTTCAGTGGTAGCGCCAGTCGAGCAGTCAAAAGCTCTTTGGGGGAAGTAGATTCTAGGTATGCAAGGGCTCATAGCTCAAAATACCCACATTGACCCCAGTAAGATACTGGTCCAGTCCAATATTGATCTTAGAGTAAAAAGCAGTATTTAGGATGCACGCTAAGCACCGTACACTAAATAATCCACATAAGTAAACTCTCAAGGCTAGCACGTGTGCTTGTCTGCGCAGGGACCACCTTCCCCCTTTCTTTGGTCCTTACATTCCCTCCTCCTCTCATCCAAGCTACACTTGGCATCCCTGGTGGATTTTAGGAGGTGACCCCAGGTAAGGGTGACCAGAATTTGGCATTTTTAAACTGGGACATTAGAATGTTGCACAACATAAAAGTAGCACAAGTTTACATTGAACAATGGGACAGACTTAATTGACAGCGCTGACCGACAGATGAAAAACAGACAATAAGGTACTAACTGGAATTAAATGCAAATTTTACGCATAGTGTCATGTGAGTTAATTGCATTCCGAAAAGGCTGCTAACTAACTCTGAGCCAAAGCACGTACAACTTGCCTCATTTGACCCTGTTTGAAAAGTGGAATGTGCTAAATCCGCTGAAATGTGTCAAGATAGATAGTGAAAAACAATAAATCTGGAGGAGGTGGTCGCCTTAATTATAACGACTGCACTTACCGATATTAAAGGACTGCACTGGCACATCCCACAAACCTAGGAGACAGACAATGAGCTAGAATGACACACAGGAAGACAGACTATGAGTTAGAATGACACACAAGATCAGCTCTTTAGAGATTGTGCTTGATGCTCCTTTTCAGAAAGCTTTGCCGAGTGAAAATAAGGTATTACAGAGATGTCACGCTGCCCCAGGAGCAGCTCGTTCAGTTTAGTTTTTTTTTATTCTGGAACTTGTAGTTTTGTACTTACAAAGTTAAAAGTTGAACTGAAAGTTCCAGAAAGCAAAAGAAACCAAGATAGAGGCAGGGGTGCTGGAGGGAGGCACAGGGATCTACAATATGATGATGTGCCTTGCCTACCATATAAACCTACCTAAACATTAAAGCAAACAGGCCTCTTTTTGTAAATGTGACCTAGAATTAAAGTTGTGCGAGCTTCTCTTACATTTGAAATAAAAATAGTGCAAACAAGTGTTAACCCCTCTCCTTTTCACAGGTGCTCTGATGATATTAAAGGGTAGAAGCTTGGGCGTCAGCTGAGGGTCTCCTCAAATGCTTATTCGCCCTTCTTTGCATATTGCTTTGCTGCTTGACTGAGACAGTGAACCACAGCAGGACAGTCTTATAAAAACATGCAAAATTATTAATTTTTGACCTAGATTTCAAGATTTTTATTTTGGGTGATCGGGCTTTTTAAAAACAAAAACCATTACACCAAATAACAGTTTTTAAATAATACTTCTACATATAAACACATAAAATCATTTGCTGATTCTTACAAAAATAATCTATAAGTTACTTTTAGGACCTAGCATTGATAACTGGAGCGGGCCAGGGGAAATGTGTACCCACACTCTGTTTTAAAACTAGTGTGCACGCTCACTCGACCCTCTCCCCAAAACCGGGACATTTATTCGTTTTATATAAAACTATCAGGACACCGGGATAGTTAATAAACAAGCATTGGCATAGCCAATAGGTCTCACACTTGGAACCCTGTAACTGTTTTGCCATGCAGTAAGTAAGTAAATAGTTTATTGTGATGATTATTTAAAATCTTACAATATTACAAATCTCAGACAAAGACTATAAAACAGAGTTCTCGAATAAAAACACTTAAAAATGTCATTGCATCAAGATTGTAGGAGATTAAATATTTAAAATAGTTATGACATCTAGTTTCCTTTTGACTATTATTAAAAACGTTACAAAGATAGCATTTAAAATAATGTCGTTTGAGTTAATGCAATTAATCAAGGCCTGCCTACATGTCCTTATGCCACGTACTTTGAAGGGAAACTTTAGTAAAGATTTTCTCTCCTGTAGAAGCGTAGGGCACGTACAGAGAAGATGAAGCATATCCTCTTCACCATTATTACACAGTCTGCATTTCATTTGATTTTCCGGTCTCTCCCACGGGGGAAGGTGACACAGGCCTGGCATTGTTCCAAATCTGGCTTTAAGGAGGACCTGTTTGTTTTTTTCTGTCCATGGTGTTACCAGCTATTGTTGGATTTCCTTCTTTTTATATCCGTTAATTATCGTCCATGCGTGTTTTCTTTTGGTGAGGATAGCTTTATCGTTTAAGATGGATAGATGATTTACAGTTTTATTAATTATTTTCTTGAACGATGACTTGATTATATTGTTTTCCCATATTGACGTGATCGCAAAATCCTTTATTGCTTCCCTAAGGTAGATCCCCGCAGTAGAGTTTATGTCCTTATTTATTTCTCTCCATAACAGTTGCAATATTTCATTTTGATGGTCATTTTTTATTTGATTCCATACTTTTATAAAGTGGCCTTGCCTTGCATATTGCTGATTGGTCAGTCCAAACTCCAACCTTACTTGGGCTGGGGATGCGTTTGCTGGTAGATGGAATATGACTCTATAGGCTCTGGTTATGATCTTCTTCAGAATTTCGCTATCCTTGCCCATTACCACTTCACTACCATATGTGATAGTCGGTAGGAGGTTTGCGCCAATTACATTCAAAAGAGGACCATAGGTTAGGCTGGGAAGTGACTTTTGCACAATTCTGAATGCTGCAGTTAGTGAGTTCGCTTTTCTTTGAATCTCACTTTTTTGCAGTTGATAGCTTCCCTTCACATCAAATAGAACACCCAGGTATTTATATACCTCTACTTGCTCCAGCTCATTTGTATCCATAATCCATTTTCTTTTATATCTTCTCTTGTTGTTTTTGGTCACTACCATAATCTTAGTTTTAGTCTCGTTTATGACCATCCCGTTCTCCTTCGAGTATGTGTGAGTCCGCCTGATTAGACGCTGTAGTCCCACTTTGGTATGGCTCAATAGTATGATATCATCCGCATACATCAAATTTGTGAGGCGCTTATCAACTAGTTTCGGGGGCTGCGCATTCTCATCGTCCAGTATTCCCGTTAGGTCCGCAAGAAACAAATTAAAAAGTAGGGGGGCTAAAACACAGCCTTGTTTCAGGCCTTCCTTTGCTGGAATCTCCTTTGATAGCGTTCGGCCGTCCCCCATCCTCACACTTACTCATGTCTCTGTATATAAAAGGCGAATCAACTTGAGGAGGGGAAGTGGGATATTCATTTTTTCAAGTTTATTCCAAAGAAGATTTCTTTTGACACAGTCAAATGCTGATTTAAAATCTATAAAACATAGGTATAGGGGTTGATTGAGTCTAATTGATTTATCCATTAGTAGTGCAAGAACCATTATGTTTGTTGTTGTTCCTAGGCCTTGGATAAAGCCTGTTTGGTTTAAGGGCAATTTCTTTGTTTCCCTCACCCATTCAGATAGTTTTGTTAACAAAATTCTTGCAAAAAGCTTGGCATCCATGTCTTGAAGAGTAATCAGTCTATAGTTTTCGGCAAGAGCCCAGTCTCCTTTTTTAAAGATCCTCGCCAAGACTTAGGGACGGTTCCAGTTCTAGTTCTCATGTGTATAGTTTCTCTAAGATGGTCGCCCATAGTTCTGGGTTTTCTTTATAGAGAGCAAACGGTATCCCATTTGGTCCGGGAGCGCCGTTTTTCTGTTTTTTATAAGTTTGATTAACTCTTCTTTTTCTATGGCTATTAGCGTATCCAAATCCTTATCCTTAAAAGGAGATTTGTCTTTTTTGCACCCATGTCCCTTTTCGAGGGGTCTTGACTGTGAAGTGTCCTGATTTAAGTGTCTCCTCAGAAAAATCTCCCATTCCTGCTCAGTTAATGGTGATGAGATTACCTGCTTGTTAGGTCTAGCAAGGCTATTGATAATCTTCCAGAAGTCTCTTGGATTCTTTTGCTTGCTGGCTTGGAATACTTTTGCCCAAGTTGCTTGTTTTGCCTGATTTTTTTCACCCCATATTAGTTTCTTAAGATTTTGATTTAATAACTTTAAATTTCCCAGATTTTCCGCTTTTATCCCTGGTTTCTTTAGTAGCCTGACAATCCTGTTTCGGTCTTTCTTCAATGTCCTTATTGTATATGGCAGGTTTAAGTGGTGTTCATTATCCCTGGCTGGTTCTTTATGTTTTTGCTTCTTCTTGGTATTTATTTTAGTTTGCGGTGTGGTCAGCTTCCCAGTGAAGTATTCCCATAGCTCTATCACTGTTTTTGCTACCGTGTTTTTAAAGCATACTTCCAAGATCCTGTCCACTTCTTCATTCATTATTTCTTTGTTTTCAACATTCCAAAACAGTTTTTTATAATTTGTTGTTCTAATATGCCCTTGAGCGGATTGGTACTCCTTATTTCTATTTACTCCGATGTTCATTATAATTATCTGTTGGGCATGATCACTTTCGTTTACTTTCTTTAGTTGGTACGAGATAATATTGTGGAACATATATAACGAAGTCATGGTATAATCGATCCTGGAAATCCGTTATACCCAAAGTAACTGTTTAATGGTGGAACGTCTGTTTTTAATCTACCGTTAAGTTTTCGGAGTCCCATTGCTTCAATGTCTATCACAAGTTTCTTTCCCTTTCTATTCTCATCGACATTATTGTCTATCCCTAGATCTTGCTCAGGAATTAGCCATTGATGGTTTTGGGATAGTATTATGTCGTCTCTTATGTGGGATGACATGAGATTTAAATTAAAGTCCCCGGTAATCAGGAAATATGCTAGGGGATCCTCTATCATTATATTAATAAGAGCATTGATCAGGGTTCTACAGGTTTCCTCCCTGCTCCGATTGGTAGGCAAAATATATACTGTAATCAGATATAATGTTTTAGAGTTTTGGTTAGTTATATTATAGGTTAGTTTGACTATCAAGATATTAGTGCTATCTACTATCACTTGTTCGTGCTGTACTTGTAGTGTATTAGAAATAAATATTGCCTGTCCACCACTGGCTCGTCCGAACCTTCGCTCTTTTTTTGCGGATTCATAGTAGCCGGCGTATCCATGTAGCATAAATAGGTTACTTTCCCAGGTTTCTTGTAATGCTATAATGTGGTGGGTCCCACTATGGAGTCTATCTGAGCGTTTAGTATCTTCGCTCTCTGTCCATTTATATTCCATGAGCATACTCTTACTATTTCACTTTCATTACTTTTGTCTCCTATTTGTAGTAAGGTACCATATCATTGTTTCCGGTCCTGTGGAGTGCCATATTTACCCATTTTTCATTTATTTCTAAATTTCTATTTATGGTGTTTTGTGGCATGGTACATATGTTTTTTGTCGGGGACCTTCCAAGTGCATTTTTTAGGACTGAAATGGTCTGTATGTCTACCTTTTTATGTTTTGATGTTGTTTCCTCCCCAATGAAGGGGGTGGGGTAAACCTCTGGTAATTTTTTGGTAAGTAATATGCCCCAGGATTTAAATGTTTGCTCATTCATAATCTGTTCAGCTATTATTGGCGACATTAATGTTATTAGTGTTGTGGTTTGAAGATTATGATTCCCCTCCAAGAACTCGACAGAGATCATATCCTCACTGTCGATATTGGTCAGTGCCGGAATTGATTTGAAAAGTCTAAGTAAATTCCCCCTATTAAGTATATCTTGCCTACCTCTAGATTGAAATTGTGGTGTGAATATGATTTTTTCACTGTTTATAGGGCTTTGTTCAGTAGGGAACATTTTTCTCTCGGGTTGCTTGGGTATGTAGATAATTGTCTTTTTCCTTTCCCTGCTTTTGATCTGTAAATGGTCCCATTCTGATGTATTTGTGGGACCATTCACTACCTTCGACACTGTAAGGGCCCAATCTTTCTTTATTTTCTCATCAGTGCCATGAATTTGGTGAGGAGTCATTATTTGAATTGTTTTAGTTGGACTGCTTCTGTTCGTTTTGTCTGGATTACAATTGCTAGGCACTCTTTCTTCTTTTAGAATTGTGTCCAGATTTGTTATCTGTCGCGGGTTATCTAGGGAATCATTACCCATTTGTCCTTCTAGCACTCCATTGTCGTTTCTCCTTGGCATTTGTGTTTCATTTACTAGGTGACATATTGGTTGTATTGGGTCACTTGTTGATTTTTTCTCAAAGATTGGAAAGTAGTTATTTCTACCTTTTGCTGTATCTTCAGTAGTTGCTGGTATCGGATTGTTGTCTGTCTTTATTGTAGGATTTAATTTCAGTTTATCTTTTTTCCTTGCTTTGTGAAGTTTTTTCTTTTGTCATTGTCGTGAATCCGTCTGAATCAGTATGATTATCGCTTTGATCCTCATGGTTAACTATAATTGTAAATTCATTTCCCGATAGCTCCATGATTTGGTGGGCCGGTAGACTAACTGTTTTGTCTGGAAGTTTTATTGATTCTTTTAATTCTGTTCCTTTAAGGATATCAAAACCATTCCCAGTTTTGTTTATTTCCTCTTGCTTCGTAGGGGTATTATCCGTCATAACTTTCTCCTGTTTGACTTTGATGTTTCTTTTAGTATCTTCTATTATACTAGTTAAAACTGCCAGTAGTACTGCTAGTTTATCCATGATAGGTACATAGATACAATCAGAGGTCGTTTTTTCATTTTCTTTTTGAGCTCTGATTATCAGGTCATTTAGTTGGGCAAGTTTGTTGTTGATACCCGCTACATTATTTGCCATCATTTTTAGAAGATCGATTTGTATGTCCATTTTATTTGATTGGTACTGGAGTGCCTCTAGCGTAAGGTCGATGTTTGGTAAAAGATATCACAAGTTATTGCTGCTTCTTTATGTTTTTTCCAGTTTCTGGGGTGTGAGTCATTTCCGACTTAGTTTGTTTGCTACCCCCAGATTTATTTTGTTCTGCCATTTTGTTATCAGTAGGAATTGAAGTAGTGAATGAAGCCAAGTCAATGTTTTCCTGCGGTCCTTCAAAGTAATCCCCCAACATTTTGGTTTCTTTTAATGATGTTTCAATGAGCATATCAGACCTGTTAATACACTCTTGTTCTACCCCATGTTGAATTAGGTGTGATTCCCCTTGCTCAGCGGGCACACACGAATGTTTGTTGATTTTAACATTAACTTCAATCAGGCAAATTTGTGCCTTCTGTTCCGTTCCATCTTCATAACAGTATTGATTAGTTTCCAGCACTTGTGATTGTGATTTATTTACATTTACATTTCCCATTCTTTCAGGCTCTGACTTTATATTGCAATTTTGTAACTCTATTAACTCTATTGGTGTGTTGTCCATTGGAAGTGGTCTCTGATTAGTGTGTCTAAGTTTGCAAGGTGGTTTTCATCATAATTTTGCTCTGATTGTTCCAATTGGTTACTAGTTTGTAGCGTGTTATGTATTTCGCTGCTCATAGGTTTCATGGGTGTCTGTAGGTTATCTTTAATTGCTTCCAATTTCATTGACATAAAAGCTCCTGTTGGGTCTTTCGCAAATTGGAATTTATCTGGTATTTTACCAGCCTTCTCAAACATCCGCGCAATCGGGGATATAAGAGACTGGGTTTGCCCCGGTGCATTGGTTTTTACCTTTTTGATACCTAAGATTGCTGCATTCTTTTTGCACGTTTTGTTGTTGTACCTACAGTCCTTTCCCTTCCTGATCTCATATTGTTGACTGTTATATCACTGGTTTTTAGTTTGACTTTGACAGTCCCAGGGAAACTACAATCTAAGACAAATCTAGAATTCCCCCTCCTCAGCCTGTGGCACAGATCCTCACAATCCGCACGCCCTCCCAAGCCTGTCTGCTCCCTCCTTCTCTGCCGTGTAGTACCACTCCCTACAGGAATACCACACACATCGAGTCTGGTGTAGCTGCCGTCAGGAAGGAAACGTGGCGATGATTGCGTGGCGATGAGTGGCGATGAGTACAATTTACTATAGGTGACTTTTCAGGAATGTTCCAGAACATGCAGTATATTATCCTGGGTGCTACAACATCTGCTGTCATTACTTCTCTTTATTTACAACAAGGGGTGTCTCCTTGACCCATAGCTGTACTCTGAGCATCTATAAGGGATGTTTGGAGATTCTTCGCCCCCAGGCTGCGAATGGAGGATATAAAATTCAGTGCCACAGAAATAGGTCAATCTTTGGTGGAGGGAGGGGGTGAGGGGGTATGCATCTCCTTTTGGGGCTTATCAACCAGTGGTCTAAGGCTTCAAGCAAACGCAGTACAAATACAGAGTGCACAAAGGCGGTAACACTGAAAAAACTTGGCCCCATACAAACCCCGCAGATACTGGGCAAAAGCAGATGAACGGACCCAGGCGCAGAGAAACTAAACTCAGTGCAAACCAAAACAGCAGCGGAAAGGCACAGGGCAAAAAACAAACAGTGTATGGAGGGTGATCAAGAGAGGTGCAGGACACTTTCTGTTCACACAGCAGTGCACGTAGAGGGACGAAGGACGGAGGACTAAAGAGGTGCCAGGCACAGTGTGCAATGCATGTGTGGAGACATGGTGGGAGGAAATAGGGGTGCCAACTTACAGTGTGTTTGAGAAGAGGGGCATGGGGAAGGAGAGTCTACTGAGTGGGTGTAAGCAAAAGGTCAAAGGGAGAAGAACTGAGAGGTGCCAATCTCTGTGTGCCCAGAGTGACACAGGGGAGGAAGGTAATATGGGTGGCAGGCAGTGCGTGCATAGTTGGACACGGGAGACCATCATGCTTTGCTTGGTTTTGTATAGGTGGACATGTGCTGTATTAAGAGCAGTGTCTTTTTTCATGTGCGCCTCTTACCCATGTTTACCAGCTGATCTAGGGCTCTTAGTCTATCTTTGTGGCTTTCAGCCTGCCCCATGCGGTGAGATTGCAAAATAGCAAAGGACCTTGTTGATTTTTTTTTTTTTTGTCCTCATACGCCACTTCCCACCTCTTCTTTTCTTGTAGCACCCTTAGGTGGTTTTCAACTCAACTATGGGAGGTTGTTTCCTACTGCTTAAACTGCAGGCTTGTAGGCTTGAGGTAGATGGGAAGTATCGCAGCCTTGCCCAGTGCAGCAAAGCATATAGACTACATTGACCTCCAAGAGCTTCAAAAGTGACGTAATCATTGGACCATTTTTCTTCTCACATCGTTGATATCATAAATTATTAGAGCTCCCCTTACCCTCACCCAAAGTGATTTAGAAATAAGGTCCAAAACTGGTGCTTCCTTTTATATTGGCCGGCCATATCCAGCTTAGCTATGCCTCTCATAGCTCTGATCCACATTAAATCTGTCGGAGGCTCTGGCGATACCCATAATTTACATATTTCTCTTCGAGCAATCAAAATGGCATAAAAAAACAACTTGGATTTATCGTCAAGGCCCTTACCTTGTATGTCCAATGTGCCCGAGATAATCTGTTCAGGGCTTACCTTGATATTTAGCTCCATCATTTTTGATAGCTTTATACTTACAGCTACCCAAAACTCTTGAATCTCCAGGCATGTCACAAACATGTGACTATCGTCTTCATTTGGGCTTTTGCATTTAGGGCATAACACCGTGCCCCCATCCTTAAATTTAGCAAGCTTTTTTGGGGTCCAATATGCCCTGTGGAGAGTGAACAAGTGATTCCTCCTTAAATTTGCAGGTTTTACCACTTTGTAAAGAATCAACATATTTACTTGCCATTGTTCTTCTGTAGCGATCCTCGGCAAGCACTCTCCCAACAGGACCTCCGGTAGTAGAAAAGGGCCATCCTCCATTTCGACTATTGCCCAGTACCATGTTGCCACTTCTTTCTTTATCCGTGTGTTTGAAACCAGCTTCTCTTCAAACTCGTTGTGACGTCCAATTAACTTTTCTTTTCCTACCACTTTGTATCTGAAGATACTTAAATTTTGCAAAGTTACGACCCCAAAGTTCCTCGCAGACCGCCCACGGTAACAAATCTCCTTCGCAGAACAACTCGCCCCAAACCTGTGGGCCTTCTGTTTTTAATGCTTTTGCCAATGCATCCTCTGCCAAGCTTGGAGCCCCCGGAGCCTCCCAGATTGGCGCAGCCGCACTGAAGTATGGGATTTTTGTCACTCGCCTAATACGGTACCACACCGTAGCTAAATCTCTTAAGACCTTCAGTCTTACTTTTTTAAAGTACTTTGGGTCTGCGAACTTATACAAAAAACCCTGCGAGAGGCACTTTTCAGCTTTCAACATAGCAGAAAAGAGGTCCCCTGTCGCTAGATTATTGGGGTTTCCGAGGAGCATTCTACAATTTTTAAGCAAAAAAGCCCAAGAATAAATTTGAAAATCTGGAGCCACTAGACCTCCCTTGGCATATTTTCTCCGAATTTTTTTCCAAGATATCCTTGACCCCTTGGAACCCCAAATAAATGAACCGATTTCACTCTGTAACTTAACTTATCCCTCTTTCTCAAACATAAGAGGAATAGTCAAATAAAAAGGTCAACTTAGGAAGCACCATCATCTTAACTAAATTTACCCGGCCAATCATAGTTAATTGTATCAAACTCCAATTTCTCAAAATTGCGGAAATATCTTTCCTTGTTTTGGCCAGATTTACCGTTGCTAATTGTTTAATATCTTGAGTGACTTGTATCCCCAGGTATCTAATCTGTTTTTTTGAGATTCCAGGCTCCACAGCCATATTCCAAGCCATAATTTCAGTTTTGTCAGAGTTTAGTCGATATCCTGAAACTTCTCCAAACTTCTTTGTAATGTTTTCTATTTCAACCAGTGATTTTGTCAAGTTCGATGTTAAAATTACAATATCATCCGCATATAAACCTATCTTTCTTGACCAGCCCTGAAACGTAAAAGCGGGGATATTCTCTGTCTCTCTTATTTTGCAGGCCAATGGTTCGATATAAAGGTCGAATAAAAGCGGGGAAAGAGGGCATCCCTGCCTGGTTCCTCGCATGATCCTGATAGATTTTGTAAGAACTCCGTTAACCAATACCTTGGAATTCGGCGTGTGATATAGTCGTGACACGATTTGCAGAAAGTTTTCCCCTAGCTGAAGATGTTCTATTAAAATTTTCAAAAACTCCCAATTTACACGATCAAAAGCTTTAGCAGCATCTAAAGCCACCACCGCCAGAGGGAGCTTCTGATCGATAGCAACATCTATACTACCTATCAGGGAAAACGTTAGTTCATTTAAGTGTCTACCTTTTACAAACCCTTTTTGGTCTTCGTGAATAAAGTACGGAATCACTTTACCCAACCTATCAGCCAAGATCTTAGCAAACAGCTTATAATCACAGTTTAAAAGTGATATAGGTCTATATGAATCCATATATTTTGGAGACTTCCCAGGTTTGGGTATCACAATTATGTTTGCCTGGTCCCATGATGCAGGAATCTCCATTCTTTTGGAAAACACCTGATTGAACACCTTAGTTAGTAATGGTGCCAACCCCTGCATTAGACTCTTATATACTTCTACAGGAAGACCATCGGGGCCAGGAGCTTTTCCTTTTTTTGCCTGCCTAATACCTTCCTCTACCTCTTTCTGCCTGATCTCTCTATTCAAAGCTCTTCGGTGTTCTTCTGTAGAGGGCTTTAGAACTCTAACCCACTCCTCTATCCTCTGCCTATCCGGATGCAGGTCCTCACTATACACTTCCTCGAAATGATTATAAAATGCTGCCACTATCTCATTTGTATTTGAGGCTACTTTTTCTTCTACACCAACCTTGATCTCTTTTATCATATTTCTGACCCGGTCTCTCCTAACCTACCACGCTAGCAGTTTGCCTGTGTTTTCCCATTATTCTAATTGATCTTGTCTGGAAGCCTCCCATCTCTCCTTCACCCTTTTATTAATCACGGTAGTGAGTTGTTCCTTTAACCCTTCCAACTCTTGAAGAATCTCCTCCTTAGGGGTTACCCCCGAATTCACAATAATGGTTTCATACTTTCGAATTTCCTGTTCCAATCTCAGTACTTCCTGGTAGTATATTCTCCTTCTGTTAGCCCCCAGAGTTCCCAATCGCCCCCGGAGAAAAGCCTTAGTAGCCTCCCATACAATGTCCAATCTGGTTGATCCTATATTTTGTTCAATAAAGACCTCAAGCTCCTGTTGAAGGGACTGCATTGCTTCCTGATCATACAGAACTGTGTGATCTAATCTCCAAATTGAATCCAAGTCACATCTCCCAACTTCCAGTTCTAGGAAGACCGCTGAGTGATCGGACAGGCGAACCCCTACGTGTACAACCTCTTTCACTTTATCCGTTATTCTTGCATCTAATAGAAAAAAATATATTCTGGATCTATGACTATATTTTTTATTGTAATATGTGTATCCAAGCCCAGTCCCGGCCAGCTTCCTCCAAATGTCACATAATCCAAACTGCTCTATTACATTTTTTACACTGGACGCCATTTTGCAGTTTCCCAGTGCTCTTTTCCCAGGACCTTGTTGATTGTTCCCGGTAGAAAAGAAATTCCAAGTTTTCATCTGTTGAACATACCAGCAGGATAAAGAGGAACTGCAGAGGAAGATTTTGTCATATGCATCTAACATTTCTGCTGACATCCAATGGAAGAATTGTTTGAAAAATTAAAAAAATCTGAAAAAATCTCAAACATTAGTTTTTAAGCTTCACGTCACAGAACAAAAAGTGTGGCTTAGTGGAAACATACCTCCAAAGCTAGTGTTTAGGGACAGTGAACATTGCACCAGTGCACCTCTGGTTATCTTCTGCATTAGGGGTCTCAAAATCCAAGGATGTGACCGGGGAAATATACTCGAAAACATGCACGCAATCAAAAGGTCTTGGCTAGTGCCACATGTAATAATTGATGCGAACAAAAACATTCCAGGCGAGTTAAAAAGAAACTAGTCCACGAGAGAAAGAGTACTTGAAGTACGTTTCTGTAAAGAATTTTTTGTTTTAATCCTTCCGTTTTTTGTGGGTATATTTTGCTTTCATTAGACACTCTTGGTGATGATGTAAGTTTTTGTGGCCTCTGAAACATGAATCCACAGCCAAATGAGAGACCCTACATTCAACATGCTTTATATCAAGAAACAGCATGCGCGCTGAGCACAGACAACTGTTTTGTGCTGCAAACAGCAGTTTTTTTTTGAAGATGCAACCAGCTGTAAAGTAATCGGATTTTGGCCCAAGGCATCACAGTTGGCTGGATGTGAACAGGCTTCCAAGGCACGCGACTCTACAGAGCAAGGCCTTTAAATAAAGGGTCTTGGAAACTGGACCTGGTTCGGCAGTGGCTGGTTCACGCGCCACTCCCACTTGTTTTGACAGAAAACTGTGTAGTTTGAGTCAAGAGGACAAGTTGTGACCAGATAGTGCTGTGACGTACACAGCTTCACGAGCCGTCAGATCAGGGTGCTTCTCGGCTTGGGAAATAATAGTGCGCAGTTTTGCAAGTTTCTCTTCTGTCTCTGCAAGTATGTGCTTTTGATGTGTATTGCAGAAGACGAGCATGTGAGGAATGTATTGCAGCACGCGCGTCGTCGTCTTGGACATTCTTTGTAAATAAAATAAATGTATCTTCCCCGCCTCTGGCTCCGAAGTAAATCAATAAGCACATGCTGGCTGACCAAGAGTGAAACAAAAAGGTTCAGTGCTAATAAAACAAGTGGTCAAATGGACACGGACAGGGCAGAGCGAGTGGGCGCGCAGCTGCGAAAGTGAAAGCAGCTGCAGCTTCCACATGCTTAATGACCTGTGAAAGAAAGATGGCGGCTGCACGCGTGCACGCTCGCGTGAATGCAAGTGCTAGGCCAGCCAAAGGGTGGGGTAGCCCTTTGAAAACCCCCTTACTAAAAGTCGAGCAAGCAGCATGCTCTGCTCTAGGCTCAACTTAAAAACCAGGACTGCCCTTAAAATCCAGGACGTCTGGTCACCTCGCTGCAGATGCTGCCTACTATAGCCATGCGCATTGAAGTTCAGCTTTCACCTTGAAAGTTTTGATCTCTGGATGGTAAACGCCGAGCTCGAACAAGTCTCACAGGGGCCTTCGGCCCTGCTTTTTTCATACCCAACCACAGACTTCAGATGAGTCCAGCAGCCAGGGTGTGCTTCTCTTCCCCGTGCTCCACAAGAAGCAGCTCACACCGCCCGTGGACAGTGGGGTCTGCACTTAGAGACGATTGCAGAAGGTGACAGCTTCTGGGCACAGTGGCTTGAGGACTTCTTCCTGAGTGCCTCTGCTGATCGCTGAGGACTCCTCCGACCAAGTGATGGCCCCAACAGTCTTATTTGCCCTCTCCTGCATATGGAGGTGTCACAGACAGGGGTGATGGTCCACAGTTTCAGTTGCATGAGTGATGTCCCCCACAGTCTTAGTGTTAATGGGCAACAGCTCCTGCAGTCCCAGTGACTTGCTTCTGGAACCCAGGTGTCTTGGTCATGGGCAATGGCCTCAATGAGATCTGCGACTCCTTGTGATGGCCCACAACTTCACCGCAGCCCCAGCAAGGGCTGTTGACTCCCACAAGAGAGCGGACTGCTCTCTTGCAATACCAGAACCAACTGAACCAGGCACCTCACACTCTGCTCTCCGGGACCCATTTGTCGGAATCCCCACCAGCTCTCTCTAAGCACTCTTTTCCTCCTCACAGGGTCTTGAACAGCAGAAGGATGGTGCTACAATCAATCAATCAATCATAGCATTTGTATAGCGCACTACTCACCCGAAGGGTCTCAAGGCGCTTGAAGATGCAAGTCACAGGGCAAGTGTTTTTGGCCCCTGAGTGATGGCCCCTCACACAGGTGGGATACTGGCAGACCTTGTTTCCCAGTTCCGGTTATAGCAGTGGTGTTTTTGCGATCTTCCCACTGCTGATGAGATGGTTCTGTTGAACACAATATGGGGCTCATGCTCCCACATTTATAGGCCAACATCAGACGTGATTTGGTGTCAGGCCTTTGAAATTTGTGTTGAAGGTTGTCAACTCCTTTGATTTGCTCTCTCCTTTGAGAGGACAGTCTGCCACAGCAGGAATGGCTCCAATTCTGAGTGACCCACAGCACAAGTCAAGGGAGTAACCAGGGATTACATCTGGCTATCCACTTCCACTTAAATATGCAGCATAAAAGTTCACAGGACCGCGGAACAGACAGCTATACACGTAAAAAGTCGATGGACTGGGGCCATTTAGGGAATAATAATATGAGATGCTTACTTCATCAAACTGGAGGTCAGACTTGACAATAGGCTGCACTGAATGCAATGAGAATGTCAAGAGACTGGGTGTGGCCCTCCCCTTGGGCCCCCAATGGGGCTGAGAGGGTGGAGCTGTCCATCGGACCAAGCCCAGATCGGTAAGCCCAGGCTTACAAAACCAGTCAGTGAACTAAGGTCAAGGTAATGGATCCAACCAGTTGTCAGGGGATATAAATAGCAGATCACACAGGGGCCTTACAGCCTGATTCATCAAGGTACCGTTTTGCGAGTCTCTAATAGAGAATCATAAGGAATCGCTATTAGAGACTCGCAAAACGGTATTCATGTAGGAATCGCAAAATAATATGCGATTCCTACAAATTCCTTATTTGCGATTAGCAAATTGCTAATCGCAAATAAGGAAAAACTCCCCATTCATTCCTATGGGCCAAAAGGCCCATAGGAATGAATGGGGAGTATTCCTTATTTGCGATTAGCAATTTGCTAATCGCAAATAAGATAGCGATTTGAAGGGTGCCAGGGGTGTCCAAAGGACACCCTGTAGCACCCCTTAAATGCACATTCAAACAGGTGTTGCGCACACACATGTCCAAAGGACATGTGTGTGTGTAACATGCAAAAGATAAAAATGCACTAAAGTGCTTTTTACTCTTTTTTCGCAATTTACCACCAAGTCAGACTTGGTGGTAAATTGCGACCAAATATTGCGATTTCGCATTTTCTAATTGGTTGATGAATTGGATTTAAGGAATCTCTATTAGAGATTCCTTAAATCCAATTCCTCGCAAATATGCGATTTCGGTAATAGCGATTTTTGCATTTGGGATGATGAATCCCAAATGCAAAAATTGCACTCGCAAAGGGCCAGATTCTCAGAATCTGGCCCTTTGCGAGCGCAAATCAGCTTGATGAATCAGGCTGTTAATGTCCGTTAGTGTCCCAAGAAGATAGAGAACCCTAACAAGGCAGAGGGACAGAATCCCAGTTTTTACCTTATGTTTTTGTTTCAAAACGTATTTTATTAATATTCAGAAGGGAGAGCAAAAAACGCAATTACATCATGATATTCAGTGCAATACTGTGCAGACAATTCAAGGCATCACAAGAAGGGAAATGATAGCAAGAGCTCTTGGGCCCCATATTATCTCAATCAATGTTAGCGTAGCAGTCCTAAGCTGTCCAGTGTTTCCGCCTTGCATATTCCTGACTTATCCTACCAGTGGTATACAACTGCAACAGCTGCACTCGCGTCTATGACTGGCATCGTAGAGCTTCGATTGCCGAGTAGTGATGGCATGAGGCTTCAGGGCAAAAACACCATCTAGCAATTTAGCATTCTGTTTCTAATGGACATGCCTAGTTTGAGGTACGATGCAGTTATGTTTCCATACGCTGGAAATTATGAAAAAAAGAAGTAAGAAAAAACAAAAAGGCAAAAGAGAATAAGGACATAACCAGAACGCATAGACAAAGAGAGGGATGTGGAAAATGGGAAAGATGGGACAGTGATTGGCGAGGGGGGGGGATAAGGAGCGCCTTGATGTATCTCCGAGTCTGTTCACACCACTTTGGACCACTACTCCAGCAATAGCCAACAGTATCTCTGAGAGTGCGTGGGGAGGGGGGTAAAGGATGACCGTATTGACCAGCGCACCAAGAAGGGAGGTGCCTGAATTTGAGGCATACCTTGGGACTTTGCAATGCATGACTAGTTAGCGGGGCTCCAATAGTCCTTCGGGTCAGTGGGAAATACTGCGTCGTCAAAGAGCTGTAGGGCTCGAAGTCAGGGCGGTTCCAATCTAGCCTTTTCCAGGCGCCCCAGGTGATCTACCAGCGGCTTCCACAGCTTAGTGAATTTGGTTTCCCGCAGCTGTAGGCACGCCGTGAGTAATTCCATTGCCTCGTGTGCCATAAGCGAGTGAACCATACATTAATGGAAGGCGTTTCTGGTTTCTTCCAATATATTGCAACAGTTTGCTTTGCAGCTCACAGCATGTGACGACTGAGGTGCCGATCTGGCGGGTCATTGCTCGCAGGTTCACTGGTTTAAGGCCCAGGATGAGAACGAGCGGACACTCAGGTAACGGGTAGCCTAACACCAGCTTAATATGGCTAAGGACTTCTTTCCAGTATGTAGCAAGGAGAGGGCATGCCCACCAAATGTGAAAGAAATTCCCAACCGCTTGTGTACAGCGCCAACAAAGAGAGGATGCATTGGGGAACATCTTTTGAAGTCGATATGGAGTATAGTACCACTGGGTCATCACCTTATAAGCAGATTCCTGTTGGGTGATGCTATGGAAAGTTATGGGAATGTCACGCCACAGGCGTGCCCACTGAGAGGGAGTGATGTCTGCATCCGATAAGGATTGCCACTGTCGTTGGTATGGATGAAGGTCCAAACGGTGCGAGTGTTGGAGAATCTGGTATATACGAGATATTAACCGCTTGGAGAAGTTAAAGGTGCGCGCTAGCCGTTCAAATGGTGTAAAAGGTCGCGTGGCCGCCTGTCATAAAGAAGACCCATGTAGCCAATGCTGAAGTTGTATATATTGGAGCCTATCCTTCTCAGTTAGCTGAAATTCTTGTTTACACTGGGCGAACGTTTTGAGGTCTTCCCCAATAAATAAGTTGTGAATCATTCTGCAGTCCTTATCTGTACAGTTTGCAAAGTAAGGTGGGTGATACGCAGGAGGGAACTGCGGGTTGCGAGCAATTGGAGTATGCGGGGCCGGGAAGGCAGTGAGGCCTCTCCGGACCGCCACTTTATCCCAAACCTCAAGGACCGTTTTAGTAGGAACCGCCATGTATGCGCTACGGTGACACGTTTCACGGGGCAACCATTCGTGATCTCAGAGAGGGCGACAAGTGACCGCTCTGTCCATGTGGAACCACACTTTCTCGCTTTCCCACACCGCCCTTTCCAGTATAAAGCGAAGGTGGGACGCCCAATAATACTCCAGCAGATTAGGGAATGCAAGTCCCCCCTTATCCCTTGGAAGCATTAAGATTTTACTAGAGAATCGTGGTTTCTTTCCACCCCATACAAAGGCGATGAGCTCGCGTTGCAGCCCCTGGATCTGATGTTCTGGGATAGGCGTCGGCAACTTTTGGAACAGAGAAAGGATTTTGGGCAAGAGAGACATTTTGACCGTGTTGAGGCGTCCCAACCAAGAGAGTGGCAGGGCTTTCCAGGCTTGCAGATCAGAAATAACTGAGTTTTTATATTGCTGCCAATTGGCTTGGGTCCAGGTATCTAGATCTGGTGTAAAGTTAATGCGTAGATAGCGTACAGAACTGGTTGCCCAGTGGTAGGGGACAAGGGCTTGCAGGGTCATCGACCGGGGGTTTTAAGGTGAAGGGCCTAGGATTTTGTGTGGTTAATTTTAAGTCCCGACGCTTGCTCATAGAATTGGAGCAAAGTATACACTGCTGGAAGTGAGTGCAACTGGTCAGACAGGGTAAGGAGTAAATCGTTCGCAAAGAGGGCAATTTTATGCTCTATACCCCTAAGTGCAATGCCACGGATGTTAGGTGACCCACGCACCATAATAGCAAGTGTCTCCACTACCAGGGCAAACTATAGGGGCGACAGGGGGCAGCCCTGCCTGGTGCCCCTAAGAATAGAGATGAGCTATGTAAGTTGGCCATTACCACGTACCCTAGCGAGGGGAGAAATGTAAGGGGCCATGATGCGTATTATCATGTGTGGTCCTAGACCTCCTTTCTGCAAGACAGCACGAAGAAATCCCCAGTCCACCCTGTCGAACACCTTTTCAGCGTCTAGCGAGAGCAGGCAGGACAGGAAACCCCAATGCCGCGCCTTCCCTACAATATGCGCCACTCGCCGCACGTTATCTGCTCCTTGGCGTTGTTGGATAAAGCCTACTTGATCTAGTCCGATGACGTAAGGTAAGTGCACGCTAAGCCGTTTAGCCAGGATTTTAGTGTATAATTTAAGATCCGTATTTAACAAGGCAATGGGGCGAAAAGAAGAGCAGAGTGTGTGATCTTTCCCAGGCTCCGGTATGAGGGCTATTTCCACCATTGCCATATCAGGGGACGGTCCGACAGTGTCCGTGAGAGTTAAAAAGGCGCAGCAGGTACGTTTGGAGATACGGCAGGAAGGTGCGGTAGAACAGGACTGGGAGCCCATCGGGCCCAGTGTTTTCCCCAGCTGAAGTTCCTTGAGGGCACCTGTTAGCTCCTCCAGAGTGATTGGTTCCTCTAGGAGCTTAGAGTGGTAGTGGCCCAAGGGATCCCAATCACAAGCGTCCATGGTGGCGGATATCTGATCTGGGGTGGGCGAGTCTCGAGCGTAAAGTGATGCATAATAATCTTAAAACGTTCGAAGCTTCTCAGCTTCCGTGGTGGCTCATGATCTGTCTCCTAGCTTTAGTTTCGCGATGTGAGCTTTGGCGGCCCTCACCCGCAGGTGACGTGCCAGTACTGTTCCTACTCAGTCTCCTCCATTGTAGTAGCGCTGCCGTAATGCAAGCAAGACGCGTTCCGCCGTATTCATCCTGTGAGCCCTAAGCTGACATCTGAGGACTGCCAGGCGTCGCTTGTAACTTGGCAAGGGCCATTCCTGATCCAGTTTCTCCAATGTTTTGATTTCACACATGAGTTTGGCTTCATACAGGCGAGCTTCTCTGCCCTCGCAATGGCAAGGGACGTGAGCACACCTCTCATCGTAGCTTTAAACGCACCCCACAAAACAGAAAGGGGCGTTTCAGGGAGGTTGTTAGTTTCAAAGTAAGATATGATGGCCAATTGGATTTCTTCCCTATCCAATGGGTCCCTAAGAATATGTGGTGGAAATCACCATCTCGTAGGCCGTTTGTGGTAGGCAAAGCGCTCATGGAGTAGTAATTCCACATGTGCATGGTCGGAGATTGATATGTCAGAGATGTCGGCAGAAAGGGTGTCCCCAATCAGCGAGTGGGACACAAAGAGAAAATCAATGCGAGAGTAAGAGCGAATGATGACGCCAGACATCTATAAGGTTTAAAGCAGCAAGGGAGTTTTTCGTGCTGCCGACATTGCACCCACCCCATGAAAGGCACCCCGCTACGATCCATCTCCGCATCCCAAACCAAGTTGAAGTCTCCCCCAACTATAAGGTCCGTATTCACCGGCCCTACCTGCTCACGGAGAACCCTGCGCAGAAAAGCATCTTGGCCCTAGTTTGGAGCATACACATTGCAAAGGTTGAGTGCGTGATGCCCTCTCCTGATCTCCACTTTGAGAAATCTGCCCTCAGTGTCCCGTACTACTTTAGTGTCGCCCTGTGAGATGCCCGCCCTACAAAGAATGGCGACGTCCGCTGTCTTGGTAACTGCCGAAGACCAAAACAGGTGTGGAAAGCGTGGGTGTGACATGAGCTTGACATCGCGCCTAGAGAGGTGGGTCTCTTGTAAGAAAATGATGTCCAGGTTCTGCAACAATAAGTAGCGCCATATTTGGCGGTGCTTATTGGGGGAATTAAGTCATTTCTCTTGAGGGAAAGGATCCTCAAACAGAGTACAGAGGTCATAGTCGGCTACTGTTGGGTAGTGTTGCTGTTGCTAGCAAATGGCCTCTAGAATTAGTTAATCCGTGAAGGGCTTCCCTAGTGTTCAGGTATCCCCCCGCCAAGGGGACAGGTAAGGAGAGGAAGGAGGAGGGGAGGATAGATACAAAGAAAACAATGTAGTAACTGTAATGGCCAACAATATCCTAATCTAGTCCAGTCAGTAGCCAGGCACACCGGCACAGGCTGTCCCGGAGATGTCACTCTCCCAGGAATAGGTGTGGGGGTCGGTCATCACGCTGCAAAGTAGATCAAGAGGTCTTGGATGCAGCCCCAGGCCGCCGCCATCATGGCATACAGCAAATGTCCATTAAAGTACCTTCTGAAGTAAAGCAAAAAAGCAGAAGGGGGACGTTGCATTGCCTCAGTGGGTTAAAGCTTGCCTTTAGGCGTAGGAGAGTCATGCAGCCTGACGACTGGAGACAGAGCGATTCAATTAAATGTGGCCACCTATAAACCTATAAGTGACACGTCTCTGTCAGGGCACCCTGTGCACTGTCGGATAGCCTGCCAACTGAGTAGAGAAGATCCGTCGCAATCCTTTATAAGGGAGCGCCCAGCCTAGCAGGTCTCTGCCCATGTCAGTTGCGGTGTGGACCCTCCTGAAGCTCCTAACAGGCACACAGTGTAGCGTCTCAAGTGTCTGCTAATTGTTTAGTGCCAGGGGGATATGGACTTGTGGATGGCAAGTATCACAGGCCGAGTGGAAGCAATTCCAGGTGAGGTGGTCGCTTTATAAGGCTGAGAGCACTGAGTCTTCTGGGAAGGCGTTCCGTGTGTTGCAAAGGGACACGTTGGTCGTGCGTTAGTCCGTTGCTAGCTTTCATAGATAGGACGTGGCTGAAAGGTCCCCAGAAGTCTGCCTAAGCCACAATGGGGGGAGGGGAGGGGAATACTCGCAGGGCGAAAGGTATATCTTTTTAAGGTAGTCGACATCTGCAAAGCTCATTCACTTAATCGCAGCCGTTTGCAAGCCCGAAGGCGATTGGCCCCCCTCTAGGGATTTGATATGTTGGATTATGTCCTGTTTCTCTTGCAAGGAACTGCTACGATCCCTGGAGGAGGGATGTCGAGAATGGTGCACCAGGTTCCATTGTTGCTTTAATGGTGCTCGGGCCTTCACAGGTGCACAAGATGGGCTAGTCGGGGGGGAATCGGGGATCTGAAGTAGTTGGGCCGCTACTCTGTATGATCTCAGCACTCGCCTCTTGGACTCCCACTGAAATATATGCGCGAAAGGATGTCTCCATTGGTAGCGGATGTTGAGCTCCCCGAGCTTATCAGTGATGGGCCGAAAGTCTCTGTGACGTCAGTGTCGTGGGGGCTAAGTCTTGATATAGCTGGATAGTCGTCCCATTAAGCCTGATCTCGGGTTTATCCCACGCTCCCTTGAGAATCGCTTCCTTTTCGGTGAAAAAATGGACCCAGGTAAAAATGTCAGGGATGAGGCCAGGTCTCCGCACAGGTCCAGTCACTCTGTGCGCACGGTCCAAGGCAGGCGATGGGGCATCGTCAACCCCCCTGATATCACGAAGCAGGTTTGCCACAAAGGTCATTATATCTGCACCTTCTGCACCAGCCGGAACCCCCTGTATGCGTATGTTAGTACGGCGCCCCCTATTTTCCAAATCCTCCTGTTTAATATGTAGCTCAATGTGCTGCTCTTTTAAGGTGGCCAGGCGCTGCCATAGGTGTTCTTGGTCCTCCGTGCGAGTATCCAGGGTCCTTTCGAAGTCATCCACTCGGTCTCCCAGCTCCCCCACATCCTTCCAGACGTATTTGACGCAGGCTTGAACCTCATTGCGTAGGGACCCAAATTTCACATTTGAGTTCCTTCATAAGGAGCACCATGAATGCTTGCGTGACTGGTTCAGAGGGACCTCCAGTCGCTGCCATCTCAGCTGAAGCAGAGGCCGACCCTGGATTATCCCCTGCGGTTGTGCTGGCAACCTCCTTGGGGGTCACCGAGTGGGGCTTCGCAAACATTGAACGAGTCATAGTCGTGCAGGAGTGGTGACGTGGGACCGTGGGCCTCACGGGAGGTACTGCCTTGTTGTTAGTTGTCGCCGTTTGTGTGTAGCTGTCCGCTCAGCCTCAATGCCCAGGTGTCAGCATGTGTGCAAGTAAAGACAGGGCTGAGTTCAATAGGGCATCGGCAAGGAGCATCTTCCCAAGAGACCTTGGGGCAGGGATACGTTCCAGGGGGCAGAAGGCTGTTCTCTGGGCAGGAGTTTTGGCAGCCGCATAGCGAGATCGCAGTCTAAGAGGTCGCTATGGAGAAGCAAGCCAGAGGGAGCACCAAGCTGCCAAGAGAGCCCCACTCAGCAGCTCGTTAAGTAGATCGCAGGGTTGCTGGGTAACAGATCGGTGTCATAACTTGGCGGGGGCCAGTGTTTGTAGTGTAGCTCTGTGGGACTAGGGCAGCAGCAGCAGCAGCGACATAGGAAGTGGCCCCAAGCAGCCACCAGGAGCAGAGGTGACCCCAAGCAGCCAACAGGAGTAGAGGGGACAATTGATCCAGTGACTGACCCCCCGAACTCAGGCCTCTCAAGGGGCTGGCAGCATAGGGCTAGTGGCAAGAGAGTGTTAGCTGTAGCATCGCGGCTCCTCCGCTGAGCGCCAATGCAAGTCATGAGGTTGAGTAGGGGGGCAGGAGGGGACATCCAGCCCAAGTCAGAGTTGTATTAGGCAGTGGGGGGTCGAGGTATCCATGGCCAATCACCTCAGTAGCAGGGACCAGATCGCGCAGGGGGATTAGGGGCACCTCCGCCGGGGAACAGCTTCAAACCCAGGACATCTGCGGGAGTGTAGAAAAGTTAGGCCGCCCAAAACGCAGTATTGCGCCCCCGGTGGCAGCGACGGCACCCCTGACCACCGTACCTGCTCAGTACCCGCTCTCCGGGGTTCCGCCGCCTCCAACCAGTCACCATCGTCCAGATGAGGGCACAGCCATGCTCCGGCCGCAAAATGGCAGACTCCCTCCTCGCTACACCGCTCTCAGCAGCTCGTACAACAGGTTTGAAGGACGCCCCCTGCAGCGTCTCCCACAGTGCAGCCAGGGGATAGAGGAGTTGGGCCCTTGCAGCATCCGCTCCCCTTCCGGTGCTATCCAGGTCTCTAGGGGTCGCAGAAAATCTTTAGGCCCCTCCGGCCTCCAAGGAAAACAGCTCTCTACCTGGGAAAATGGTGGGCGCCCAGCTCTAGGCCACACCCGACCTCACGCCCAGGTCCTTGCAAGAAGAGGGGGGTTACCGGTAAGCCTCGCCACTTCTAGTCTCTTGTGGGCTCCCCGGCGTGCCCCTGAGCGGCTTGGCAGGCTTCAATCATGATGCAGCCGCACACCAGGACATGCAGCGCCGAGCAGGACCCAAGCGCTGGAGATGGCAGGCACCGCGTCGGGGAAGGGACAACCACTGACCTCCGTGCCTCTATTCATCTGCAGGCTCCAGTGCCTGTCGTCGTGCAGCACAGCAAGTCCCCAGCAGTGCAGGGCGCCAATGGTCATTCAGGCAGTACAGGGCGGGTTCTGGGTGCCAAAAATGGCGGGCGCCAGATCCAGAGGGTTGCTCCCTACAGCTAGATCTTCACCTCTCCAAGTGGGGAATGGCCAAAGTTCCTGCCAGGTCAATTATTCACCGGGTCCTGGATGATCTCAGCAGGAGCACCAGGAGGGGTCCCAGTGCCCCCAATCCACACAGAGGAAGGAAGGAGCCACGTCCGGCCCGGGCGCCCAAGATGGCGGGCATAACTGTTGTCTCCAGGCTTCTCGTCTGGCAGTGTCAGGGTCTCCGCTTTCAGGTGTCATCTGAGACCTCCAAGCCCTCGTAGAGGAACACCAGCCACTCCGCAGTACATGCCCACCAACCAAATCTGCTTACAGGTCAGAACAGCGCTGAAAATTGCTATTGTGTGCGGCGGCAGCCTGGAGCGCTAATGCCGTGCGTCTCACTCCATGAGTAGCGAGACCACGCCCTACCTTATGTTTTTGAATGTTTATTGGTTGTATTGGTTGCTCTGTCTTTGCACCCTGCTCCCCATAGGATGCTGCCAACCATAATGGACGGGAAATGTGTGTGTGCCCTTATGTTGTGACCCCATGCTGTAGCATGGGGCACGGGATATGAAGCTCATCCTCATTATGTTACTGGGATGTGGGATGAGGATGGGATGACTGTCGGAAATGTAACACTGTGGAGTGGAAACGTTACAGTAAATAAAGAGCAATTAGAATAAAAAGTTAAAAGGACTAAACCGTCCTCTCTCCCTCAAGATTTTTGGGTAGTGCCAACTTTATCAGTCCTACCATCTTCTTGACAATGAGCTTAGGCCCCATGGACCAGTAACTCTTGCTGTATCAAAGAGCCCTTTGATGTGCATAGAGGATGCTTTACTTCTCTCCCTTCAGTGTGTGTATCAAACACCAGCCCTCAGGAATGTCAGCAACATATACGTCCTCTCCTCTGCAGCCTCTCCAGCCCCTGGGCTTCCAAAATTAAACTTGCAGGCCTCCATGTTATCTAAAACCCATAGGCATACACATGCTGGTATCATGTGCAGTCTGGCGCTACATGCAATTCATGCAGGCCAAGGGTGAGTTAAGTACACAGCAACTGTACTTTACACAAGTGGGCCGCCAGTAGCCTCACTCCAGTAACACAGGTAAAAAGCCTGTTCACAATACTGATTCTACTGAACACTAAACTGGTATCCTGCTACCACTGTGCACGTGTCGTGTAACTCCAGGTAAGGCAAGTAACCCTCTACCTTTACGAGAGTGGCGCTTGGTGTGCCCCTCCTTGTTCAAGCAGATCACATTACGGGGAGACAGGCCTAGGTCATGGTGCACATGCATGAAATGTGTTTGCTCATGACCAAAAACCCGCACCAAGGATCAGCGCCGTACTGGGGACCAAAACCAGCCCTGGCGAAAATGCTCACACCAGCCCTGCTTCCTTCGGCGCCTCATGCAATCACTCTATCCCTCCGATAAGCATGGGCGGAAAATCCGTTCCGCTCGCGGATTTTCGGTAAATTCGCAATCCGCGAACTCTCGCAAATTTACTGAAAATCTGCAAATTCGCACGCAGCGGATTTTTTTTCTTGGTGATACAATATTGCGGCGTGCGGCGTTCACTTCAGCGTTTGCCGAGTTGTTTCTCGATATTTTGCGAGTGCTGCGCCATTTTGGATCTTGCTGCGGGATCCCGCGGGAGTTTGGCGATGCATCGCGAGAGTTCGCAATTGCGAACATGTAGGTGCGGCGGGCAGCAACAATCTCGCACTCGCGAAATTACAAAATTTGCAATTCTGCACAAGAAATTCACTAGCAAGCAGCATAGACCTTCTGAAAATGATGATTTTTATCAGAATAACTCCTCAGGTTGACATTTGCCTGCACTTTTTTGGATTTGAGGCCTTTTGACTTTCTTTGGATCACTTTTGGATTAGAAATCAACTTTCACAAGTAAGTTTGTTTGGGGCATTACAGTTGCTGTTCTGCAGAAAAACGAGTTTTGCAAAATTGAAAGCACTCAGCAGGTGCAAAAGTTCACTCATCATTAGTAACTATTCCCTGTAGTACTTCCTGGGGGCCCCTCCAGAGTTCAGTTGCCTATGTTTGTTTGGGGCATTACAGTTGCTGTTCTGCAGAAAAACGAGTTTTTCAAAACTGAAAGCACTCAGCAGGTGCAAAAGTTCAAACTCATCATTAGTAACCATTCCCTTTAGTGCTTCCTGACTGGGGCCCCTCCAGAGTTCAGTTGCTAGTTGCAATAATTCTATGACCCTGCTCTGACCCTCACAGCAGGCTCATAGAATAGCTACAAGTAGGCCACAAAGGTCCTGGAAAAAAAAATTGCACTGCAACAGAAAGCAAATTACAGATAAGGAAGCAGGTGCCAGACTGGAATTTTAAAACAGTGACACATTAATAAATCAACCCCAAATCAATTCATGTCAGTTGAAGCAGGGCAGGTGTGCTTGCTTTTCCCCCCCATAATCTACAGTGATGACCCAGAGGGTGGCATTGATGTACCAGAGGGTGGCATGGGTGAAACAGGCTGGCAGTGGTGAAACAGAGGGTGCTGTGAACCTGTGATGAATGAACCAGACGTAGAAACAACATAGTCGCGACCGTTGCGAGCTGACAAGTAAGTTTGCAATTGCGAACTGGTACAAAACCCTCGTGAACTGGCAGAAACCCTTGCAAACACAAAAAAACAAACAAATCCGCAAATTCGCGAGAATTTGCAGATTTTGCGGATTGCGAGTTTGTAAATACGCAAATTCGCAAACGCCAGATTCGCAAAATTCGCCCATGCTTACCCTCCGTCCATTCTCACTCCTCTTCTATCTTCTTTCTTCTCCTTCTCAGAATGATTGATCTATACCGTCCATATCCCTCCCTCTCTTTCTCTCGGTCTCGAAGCCTTTGAGTCCCTGCCACAATTAACCTCCAGGAGCTGGGAAAAGTCACAAACACCAAGAGCGGCAAAAGAGCTCCAGGCCACCGGTGAAATGCCTGGTGGAATAAAAGGCCTGTCCGGCCCTGCCAAGGATCAGATATCAACAAAGCTGGGGCAGGGGTGCACGACCAGCACCATGCAGTGGGATGTCTCATCCCAACACAATGCATGTGGTAAAAGTCAGTGTGCAAATTGCGACCACTTTTACTGAATGCGTTTTTCATACATGAGGCCCCTGATTCCATGAGTGAACATCTGATCTGTACCATCAATCGACCAGGAGTTCCCTCCAGCAGCAGTTGGCCCAGCACCATCTTCCTTTTTTTCATACATGCTGTTGTTTCTCTTCCCTGGTTGCTGGTACACAGGGGAGTAATGTACACCACTGCAGCCCCTCCGGCGCATGGAGAGCCCCCAACCCTTCTGGGGCTCCCAAACCCCTCAGAGCGCCCCATTCTGCCCAAAGCCAATGAATATCTGTGAGATATGGGAGACTCCGAAGGGGGCCCTCTCACATCCTGCAGGGGGGACCCATAATTTTACGTTACAGAGGCAGTACCATTGACACAGTACCTTTATGGGCCCGGCATCACTGCAATTATGGCACCCTCTGAAAGAGCCAGTTCAGCATCTGACGTTTATTGTTATAGTTTAATAAAGACGTTTAAATAGTTAAAAATCCATTAACAATGAATCGATAAAATTGTCACAGATCATATAAATATTAAATTACATGAATGATTAAAAACACAAATCCAATCTCAGTCTGTCAGCGTTGGGAGAGCCGCGCTAAATCAAATGCAGATTAATCCACCTAATCTTAGAATAATTAAATATTCTATTCAAGCATGCCATACAAGTGTACGCCAGGCTTTGATAAATAAACTAATACAACAGGAACAATGTTTTTCAATCCGGAATGTCAGTGTACAGATAACACCCTCAAGTGAGATTCTTGACAAATTACCTACTCCGGTTTTAAAAAAAAGGAAGCACTTGATATTCGTTTAAAAAAATAAAACACTGCTGAATTTTCCTAGGAATTACGTTTGTGCAAATTAGAATTATTCTTTTGGTCAGCAATTACAGTCATTACTAAAACTTCGACTTTAAGCTACTTCCGTGTATCTGTTTTTTCATACTCACCTTGTCCCAGGTCATAATTTCCTCTCTACTCATACATAATGCTTACGGCCCAAAATTCAAATTTCTATTAAAAGATAACATTTGTCAAGTCAAGTCAAGTCAAGTCAAAGGATTTATATAGCGCACTACATACCCGTAGGGTTTCAAGGCGCTTAGGAAGGGGAGGAGAATTACTTGTCAAAAATCCACGTTTTAAGTTGCTTTCTGAATGCTAGGTGGTTCTGGGTAAGGCGAAGGTAAGCGGGGAGAGAGTTCCATGTTTTAGCAGCCAGGTATGAAAAGGATCTGCCTCCCATGGTGGTCTTGTTGATGCGAGGTACAGTGGCGAGGGCTTGGCTGGAAGAACGTAGTTGGCGGGAGGGGGTGTAGAAGGACAGTCGTGAGTTGAGGCATTCTGGACCGATGTCGTAGAGTGATTTGTGTGCGTGGGTAAGCAGTCGGAAAGTGATCCTCTTATTGACTGGTAGCCAGTGGAGGTCTTTAAGGTGACCAGAGATGTGATCGTTGCGTGGGATGTCTAATATGAGTCTGGCTGAGGCGTTTTGGATTCGTTGGAGTTTCTTCTGGAGTTTTGCGGTAGTACCTGCGTAGAGGGTGTTTCCGTAGTCCAGTCGGCTCGTGACCAGAGCGTGGGTGACTATTTTCCTTGTTTCGGAGGGGATCCAGCGAAATGTTTTTCTGAGCATGCGAAGAATGTTGAAGCAGGAAGAGGATACGGCGCTGACTTGTCTGTTCATTGAGAGTGAAGAATCCAGGATGACGCCTAGGTTCCGTGCGTGGTCTGTCGGGATGGGTGCTTTTCCGAGGGCTTCCGGCCACCAGGAGTCGTCCCATGCAGAGGGGGATGTACCTAAGATGAGGACTTCTGTTTTGTCTGAGTTCAGTTTCAGACGGCTTTGTTTCATCCATTCGGCAACTTCTTTCATTCCTTCGTGTAGGTTGGTTTTGGCGGTGCTGGGGTCATTGGTGAGGGAAAGGATCAGTTGAGTGTCATCCGCGTACGAGATGATGTTGAGGTTGTGATGGCGTGCGATGGCCGCGAGGGGGCTCATGTAAACGTTGAAGAGGGTGGGACTGAGTGAGGATCCTTGTGGTACGCCGCAGATGACTTCAGAGGCCTTGGATTTGAATGGTGGAAGGCGGACTCTCTGGGTTCTTCCGGTGAGGAACGAGGTGATCCATTCAAGTGCTTTTCCTTGGATTCCGATGTTTCTGAGGAGCTGTAGAAGGGTGCTGTGGCAGACTGTGTCGAAGGCTGCGGAGAGGTCGAGGAGGATGAGGGCGACTGTGTCTCCATTGTCCAGTAGAGTTCGAATGTCGTCTGTTGCTGCGATGAGGGCGGTCTCAGTGCTGTGTTTTGCTCGGAAGCCAGATTGTGAGGGGTCGAGGGATTTGTTGGCTTCGAGGAAGGCGGCGAGCTGGTTGTTGACAGCTTTCTCGATGACTTTGGCCGGGAATGGGAGAAGCGAGATGGGGCGGTAATTTTTGAGTTCGGTGGGGTCCGCTGTGGGTTTTTTCAGAAGGGCGGTGAGTTCAGCGTGTTTCCAGTCTTCCGGGAAGGTGGCGGAGTTGAAGGAGCAGTTGATGACTTCTCGGAGGTGCGGTGCTATGACGGAGTCTGCTTTGTTGAAGATGTGGTGCGGACATGGGTCTGTGGGGGATCCTGAGTGGATGGAATTCATCAGGCGGATGGTGTCCTCAGTGGAGATTGGGTTCCAGTCGTTAAGGGTGTTCACGGGGGGAAGATGATCATCAAATGGTAGGGTGGGTTGGTTTCCGGGTTGGTTGTCAAAGCTGTTGTGGATGTCTGCAATCTTGTTGTGAAAAAATGAGGCTAGGGAGTCGCAGAGGGTTTGAGAGGGGGTGATGTCGTTGGAGTTGGCCGAGGGATTGGAAAATTCCTTGACGATGTTGAACAGTTCCTTGCTGTTGTGGGCGTTGTTGTCAAGTCGATCCTTGAATGCTGTTTTCTTGGCTTTTCGGATTAGTTGGTGGTGAGTGCGGGTGACGTTTTTGAAGGCGTCCTTGGTGCTGGTGGTTGGGTCTTTTTTCCAGGCCTTTTCAAGGGAGCGGCAGAGTTTCTTGGACTTCTTGAGATCATCGTTGAACCATGAGGCCTTCTTGCTGCCAGGTTTGTTTTGACGTTTTTTCAGTGGTGCTAAGGTGTCAGCGGTGTTGGATAACCATAGGGTGAGGTTGGCGGCGGCTTCGTTAGCGTTAGAAGAGAGGGCTGGGGTGTTTTGAAGGAGCGATGCGGAGATTTGGTCCGTGGTGATTTTGTTCCAGTTCCTTTGTAGGGTAGGTTGGAGGTGGATGCTGGGTTTTGGTTTGTTGTAGGTGAAGTGAACGCAGCTGTGGTCAGTCCAGAGGAGGTCCGTAGTGTGGCTGAAGGAGACATGATTGCTGGATGTGAAGATGGGGTCGAGTGTGTGACCTGCGATGTGGGTGGGGGAAGTGACTAGTTGTTTAAGTCCGAGGTTGGCGAGGTTGTCCACGAGGGTGGCGGTGTTGCGGTCGTTGATCTTTTCGAGGTGAAAGTTGAGGTCTCCCAGAAGGATGTAGTCTTTGGAGGGGAGCGCGTGTGGGGTGATGAAGTCCGTGATGTCTTCACTGAATTTTGTGCGGGGTCCTGGTGGTCTGTAGAGGAGGGTGCCTCTGAGTGTGGTCTTGGGGTCGATGTGGATCTGGAAGTGAAGGTGTTCGGAGTTGGCGAGGTTGGCGTCCGAGCTGGTTGATATGCGGATTGATTTCTTATGGACGATAGCGATTCCTCCTCCTGTGTGGCTGGTACGGTCTTTGCGAGTGATCTTATAATCTTCAGGGATGGCAATGGTGATGTCTGGTGCGGAGGAAGCATTCATCCATGTTTCCGTTAGGAAGGCGACGTCTGGAGAGATGGTGTCAAGTAGGTTCCATAGGTCAATGGCGTGCTTGTGCACCGAGCGGGTGTTGAGGAGGATGCATTGTAGGTGGTTGGGGTCGGGAATCTGTGGTGTGGTCGTAGTGGAGATGTTGTCGGTGTCGCTGAATTTGCAGGAGAAGCAGGAGAAAGGTCCATGGGTTTGGCCAGGGGCGGCTTGGACGCAGTTGGGAGCGCCGCCGGGGTTAAGGGCTAGGAGAGTTGCGGCATCGTAGGTAATGCGGGGGGGCTGGGAGAGACGGGGGCCAGGGGGTCTGGCGCTGGGCGCGGTCCAGGCGCGGACGGGCGTAGACGGGCTTACCTTTGGCGCACCTTCGGCGCGGATTGGGCGCGGTCGCTGCGCGTGAACGCTGCGCGCGGGAAGAACTGTCATATATGGATAGTGGGAAGGGGAGGGGCGAGGGAGGATCCGATGGGAGGCGGTTGCGTGGTGGAGGGGGCGGTCTTAGGGCAACAACAACAACACAGCAAATGGCGGCGGAAATAACAACAAGCAGATCGAGTATTGAGAAACTTGGAGCGTAATTGAATCAGCACGATCCCAACAGTGACCAAATGCAGCTTTCAGGCACAAGGCTTTCACAAAATTACAATTTGCATCAAAGGTAGCGCACAATCAGGCACGTTCGAGCGCTAAGCGAGGGCAGCAGCGCTATGTCAGGTCAATGTGGAGAGAGGAGAGCAGCGTTAAAAGGCTGAGCAGCGCAGAGATAACGATACCAGGCAGCTCTGGGTCAGCGAGGGCAGGAGGGAGCGACCGTTCTCAACCAGGTCGAGGCGGTCACAGCGCTATGGCGAGCAGGGGAGAGCCTAAATGCAAAGTGGGAGGGAGGATCCGATGGGAGGCGGTTGCGTGGTGGAGGGGGCGGTCTTAGGGCAACAACAACAACACAGCAAATGGCGGCGGAAATAACAACAAGCAGATCGAGTATTGAGAAACTTGGAAGGTAATTGAATCAGCACGATCCCAACAGTGACCAAATGCAGCTTTCAGGCACAAGGCTTTCACAAAATTACAATTTGCATCAAAGGTAGCGCACAATCAGGCAGGCACGTTCGAGCGCTAAGCGAGGGCAGCAGCGCTATGTCAGGTCAATGTGGAGGGAGGAGAGCAGCGTTAAAAGGCTGAGCAGCGCAGAGATAACGATACCAGGCAGCTCTGGGTCAGCGAGGGCAGGAGGGAGCGACCGTTCTCAACCAGGTCGAGGCGGTCACAGCGCTATGGCGAGCAGGCACAAGGCTTTCACAAAATTACAATTTGCATCAAAGGTAGCGCGCAATCAGGCAGGCACGTTCGAGCGCTAAGCGAGGGCAGCAGCGCTATGACGTTCCCGGGTAAAATTCTGAGCCACACTCCGATCGTTGCAGAATATGCTTTACCCAGCACTCCCATAATACCTGGCTTTAACCTCATTCCCTTGAAATGAATAGATTTTTCAATCCCTCCCTCCCCTGCTCCACCCCCACACTCTCCCTTCTCCGAAACACTCGTGCGACAGACCGTCCACTCCATATAATAATATGGGAATTGGTGACTAATCTCTGCTGGTGGTTGCACGTGGTTGGCACCAGCAGTTATATTTGGGGGTGGGGGTTTATTTTTCATCATCAGACTCTGACCCTGAGTGAAACACAAATTAATAAAAGAAAAGGAGTGACATATGTAGAGGACAGCAATGAAAAAGAACCTGCTTGAGTGAGATAAGAGACAGGAGGTGTAAGAAAGAGCTCTGGTGTGATCAGAACCAGCCCGGGGAGGCATCTACAACCTCTGGTATTCTTAAACGATCCCCTCAGGGACATTTGAAGGATTTCGGGGGGCGCTGAGACAGACGCATTTTGGGGGCTCCTGTTGGCAACAGCTTTACATTTGATTAAATGTCATCTCTTTCATGCCCTCTTTGGCAAGGTCACTGTCATGGCACAGACAGGCTGGTTCAAATTTTAAATGTACTTACATCTAATATTCAGGGATAGTGACCTGTGTTTTCAATATTTGAACACATCAGCAGCTCACTCATATGAATCTTTGTACTCATTTCTCATATGTGAGGTCCTGTTTTGCTCTAAAAGAAACTGTTTTTATGGATGTTGCATGGTGTTGAAAAACCAAATTTTCTCTGCCAAATGTCTGTAATAGACTCCAATCCCTCACCCACGTTAAAAAATAAATAAAAGGAAAAAGGTATTTAAAACACTCTGTTCAGAGTTAATCAAGGTCATTAGGGCTAGGACAGAGCTGGCTTTATCAGGCCCCCCCCTGAAAGGCTGGAGCCCTGTGCCAGGGCCCACTTTGCCCATGCCTTAAAACTAGGGTGACCAGATCTTGGGAACCAAAAAGCGGTACATTTTGTAAAAATAAAAGTACTACAATTTTGCAGAATGAACGTTCTCATCAACATAGGAACACAGAAGAGGCACTAAGAAAATAAATAAAATGTTATTTCTAAAACCAGCATCATGCTTGTTAATTACGTTGCGTACTTAAAACAGGTGTTAACTAGCACAGCTTTAGAACACTTAAAAAGGGCCTCTCACTGTTTTCATTCACTCCCTCTAAAAATCAGGGCTTGAGCCATAATTGCCGAAATCTGCAGGGACAACTGGTGAAAATCCGGGACTGCCCCAAGCAAATCCGGGACACCTGGTTACTCTACTTAAAACGTCTCTGGGACCTTAAGAACAAGCATTTGCAATGCAATAGGTCTCACATTTATGCAAGTTTGAGCTATTAGCATTGTAAGTGGCAATGCCTTTTATTTATGTTTTGGTTTTTAAAACCTAAATAAAATGCCAATAGCTTAAACTCTCATAAATGCGAGACCTTTTGCATTGCAAATGCTTGTTGGTTAGTGGACTTAGGTTAGGGCCTGATTACGAGTTTGGCGGATGGGACACTCCGTCACAAACCTGATGGATATCGCATCCGCCATATTACAAGTTCTATAGGATATAATGGAATTGTAATTTGACAGGCAAGAAATACGTCACGTTTGTGATGGAGTATCCCATCCACCAAACTTGTAATCAGAGCCTTAGTCTTTCATCCTCAAAAGAATCTCTGCCGTGCATTTCCCAGTTTGCGGTGGAATTAGAGGGAATCAGATGAGACAACTAACTTTGGGGGCTATGAAGGAGGGAGTTAGAGGCTATGGGTGGGGATTTGGGCAATTGAGGCAAGTACACAAAGAAAAGTAGGTCAGATGCCTTTTGTGCATCAGCACATCAAAGCCTATTGGCTTTGGCATTTCTTGCAGACCACGAGTTTCGCCCTGTTTTCTGAGTGACTGAAGGCCGCACTGTATATTCCATTCAGGTTTGGTCCTGTGCCATTCTGTTAATTTGTCGAAGTAAGGAATGCCGAATATGTGGCAAGAAAGAAAACAGGGGCACACTCCTGTCACAACATTGTCTAGTTATTCCAAGACTGAAAAATTGACTACTTGCCATGTTTTGTTACGCAGTTAGTCACGGACTGCGGGACTCAGAAAAGATTTGTTTTGACTTGAATGAAAGATGTGGACAGCGTTTCCAACAACTTAAAAAAAGTTCAATCCATGGAATCAATCACCCGACATTTATGTGTCTGCCTGTGTCAAGAAGAGAAGCTTTTTGCGTCTGCCACAAGCACAAAGTCAGGTTGAAGTAAAATATTACGAGGGCACCGACTGTCTCATCTCCAATGGGGACGTGGGCTTAGCTCAGTGGGGCGGAGGGCAGGGGTTAGCTTGGTGGGGGCTTGGGCCTGGCAGCTGGGGAGGGGGAGTTGTTTAATGGGTGGTGGTTTGCATTTAAATCTAAACGCCTGTCATCGCGGGCCAGGATTACAGTGGTAATGGGGGTGGGCTGCAGCATTGTCTACAGATTTTTGACTCAGAACAATAAAGTTCTAATCCCCAGTTGACCTCGTTGCGTGACCCTGTGCACATTACCTTATCCCTCTGGGCACGTCTCTCAAACTTCATTCTTCCTACGTGTGCCCGAGAAAGGTTATGCAAATGCGTGTGCATAGATCATGCAAGTACGTTTTCAGGGCCCTTTGTTAGGTGTGTGGATTCCCACAGTTGTCGTAACACCTCAGGGTGATAAAGAGGATGTTCCGGAGAGGGGACTAATGTCAGAGGATGGGGCAATGCAAATGTTGTGAACACCCACAAAGTTGCACATTAGTCTGTATTTCCAAGAATGTGTAAACAAATCCTTCCCCCCACGTATCTCCACTCACAAACCTGCACCAAAGGCCATAAGATTTTGCTGTATTCCTTCCAACCCCACCCATTTTATGGGTGGTGTTTAGGTGAGGGAATATTCGCAGAGAAAACTATTTTCTTTGTGAAGAAAAAAACCATAACTGACATATCAAAGCAATCTGAACTCTAGCACCCTGACGATATTACAGAACTCAGCCAGTCTACCCTCATTTTCTCAGGGCGATCAGTCATGCTAGGGAGAGGAGCGACAAATAATTTCTTCAAACGAGCACACCTGGGGATAGAATGAATATGTTTAACACACAAAAGCCTGTGCTCCTCACAAAGCATCAAATCCGCCAAAATGAGAATCGCTTAGAAACAGACTAAGTCCGTGTGGAGCCCACAATAATTAAACTGAAGCTACATGGGTGTGGATGGGGCAAAACAGTATTGCGTGACTCTCACTCAGCTGGATAGAATGCAGCTGCAGCCTCCCGCTAGTGATGTGTGAGCATGACAAGCGAGAGCAGGCGTCGGGCGGTCCATATGCGCGTGCATTTGCATTTGTAATCTATTCAACATGTGCACGCATACGGAGGGACAAAAAATGCACGCTCATGTGGACAGCCCAATGCCATCTTAGTCCCTCCGTACGTGTGCACATGTTGAATCGATTACAAAAAGCCCTTGCATGGCGAGAGCAGCGCTGTGTGCTGCTAACGCCAGGTGGGACCTAAAAACATCAGGTCTCTGCACTTTTTTTCCTTTAAACACATGAAGCACTGCAGGGAGCCATAGCCTAATAAACACATGTGAGAGCCAGCACATGTTGCTTACCAGTTGGATTATAAAAGCCGTGAAACCCTGCTTTAGCTACTTGCTAGATTGATACTTAATTTTTAATGTTTTTTTAGTTGAGGTAGGCTTTGCTATAATATACCAGTATGTTTTATCCATTTTCTTTAGAAATTTCAGTTAACATATACCATTGCTGACCATCGATCAGTTTCTTTAGTTGGAGAACTGGTGCAGAATCAATCCTAGGCAGCTGGCTGACTGGACAGAAAAGGGAAGATGAGCAGAAAAGGAGTGGCAGCCTTGTGTTGGCAAGAATTTGGCCAACCAGCCAGTGTTGTCTTAAGGTTTTTTGGGGCCCCGGCCAAGACATATTTTGGGGCCCCGTTCCTAATTTTACAAGCCTTTTTCTGCTAAATGAAGGCTTCATGATGCCAATTGATCATTAATAAACTTGGTACAGATAAAAATAGTTGAAATATGTCTTTACATTTCCACCCAATAACCTTAAAATGCCACTGGGAAACAGTGGTATAGCTAGACCTACTGCCACCCAGGACGAACCCTAAGTTTGCAGCCCGTTGCAGTTGAAAGCGGGGGTGGTGGCAGACAGACGATTGGTTCGGGGGTGGGGGGGACTGACAGATGACGGCCGACTTGTTCTTGGGTTAGGGGGGATGGTGGTAGTTGACAGACACGACTTGCTCACCTCTGCTCCATCCCCAAAACAGTGCCACGTGGGGCGGACCGCCCCCCTTGCTATGCCACTGCTGGGAAAAGCAAGAGAGACTCAAAGGTAAAGGTAGGCAGAGAGGATATAGGCTGATATAAGGAAATAGAGGTGAGCTAGAGACAGTTTACTTTCCCAGGGGCCACTTTGAAGGTGTGGGCCCTGGGCAATTGCCCACTTTGTCAATGTCTTAAAACGTCTCTGCAAGCAGCCACAAAGTAAGGAGTGGGAGATAATAGGATAGAGAGATACTAGGCTGAGAAGAATGCCACGAAAACAGGAGCCTTCCACCACCCCCTCTCAGTGTCTGCACTCAGGTGTCAATCATCGGGCCCTCTGTAATCAAAGCGTTCACCTGCCAAGGGGTCTCAGGACTGAAGAGTAGAGGGATAACATGCCTGGTCGCTTGCATAGCAACTGAGAACCCTGCACACTCTTGCCTAAACGATGGCTCAGCCTTGCATATGGGTATCTTTGGGAATTTTGGAAGGATGGAACACAGGCCTTACCGGTTTTGATCTAGGAATTCAATGCTGTAACTGCAAGGGAAGGAGAGTTTGAGTAACAATGAGTATGTTGGGTCTGTATCGTTATGTAGGGGGGGAGGGGGTTGTATGACTTGAGGATGTAACCCAGTATTTCAAAGTGTAAACAAATGAATGGATAACCAAGAAACGGTGTTAATGAGTAAGTGCAGGAAGTCTGTAGGTGCTGTCTGAAGATGAAAACAAGGTGGGATACTAGAGGGAGGGAGCACAGAGGAACATTTCAGCAACAAGCATTGGCAATGCCAGTAGGTCTGACTTGTGAATGAAAGTGCCTAGTCCTTCGTTGATGGGTTTAAGCACTTGATACGTCATCATACTCGCACTCTGTCACTGAGCTTTGTATTATTGCTTCCATTCATCCATCCACTGACTCATTCTTGCATTCACTCACTGACAACCACAATATAAAACACAAAGTCAACAACATATACAAGATAAATTAAAGGAATACAAGTAGCAACAAGCATTGGCAAGGCCAATAGGTCTGGCCTGTGAGAAGTTGGCCCGATATGCAACGTTCGCTATTCTAGCGACCGCTATGTATCGTTCCAACGACCCTTATGGTGTTTGGTTGTAAGTCAACCTATAGACCAGCTATCCTAGTAGCGTGGATACGAGCAGTCTAAGGCTAAAGACTCGAGAGGGCGCGTTAAGCCAGCTGTTTACCACACATGTACCCCTTGAACACCCAGTGAAAGGACACCACACAAGTGTTATGAAAATAAACAGGATATTTATTAAGATTCACAACAGCCCTGGACTCTTTATGAGGACAGGGTACTAAGCACAAACCAAATCTCTTAGGAAAATACTTCAAGTGCACAATTAAAACAAGTGTCCGAGGACACGGAAAGTTTAAGGTCTCGGGCGGACCCGATAAGGCAAGTCGGAAGCGAGGGACTCTGGACCCTAGAGTAAAGAGGCTATGCAGGCACCGAAATGCCGAGTTACCTAGCCACGAGGGCTGCGGCTGCACAAGTCTTACAGGCG
Source organism: Lissotriton vulgaris (assembly GCF_964263255.1). Classification (NCBI taxonomy): domain Eukaryota; kingdom Metazoa; phylum Chordata; class Amphibia; order Caudata; family Salamandridae; genus Lissotriton; species Lissotriton vulgaris. Next base: position 26,742 of record NW_028245873.1, on the reverse strand, counting down.
TCGGGGTCTTCGCTGACGAGCCAGGAGCCGGAAGAAAAGGAGTTGCTGGCCGGCGACCAGTGATGAATAGTTCGTAGAGATCCAAGCCTGGATCAGAGATTGTTGATACCTGAAAGCAGAGGGGACCAAGTTCGTACTACTAGCCAGTAGTCAGAGGGTACCAGGATGGCACCGGTTGGCCGTCACCTCGACCAGGTGAGTGGGCGACGCTAGGCTCTGCAGTCTCACGGACCAGGAGGCGTTGTCGGCGACCACGGCGGAGGTGCGAGCTGTCCCACGAAGGATGATGCTGTCGGCGTCGCTGGGCCCAGGATGGGGCAACAAGCCTTGGCAGATCTCAGGGCCACGTGGTGGGCCTAAGATGGCGTCTTGAGTGGACCAGGAGGGTCCGGGGTGCTTCTCGCAAAGATGGAAGCAAGGGCCAGTCTGGAGCAACCAGACCAGCAGTGTTGATTGTCGGATGTCGTCACAGAAGGGCACAAGCCAGCGGCTAGTGACCAGACAACGTGCTGAGCAGCGAGCAGAAGGGCCCCACGCAGATCGTGGAGATGCTGGGAGACTGCACTTCGGTGCTGGAGCGGCTCAGGGTCGGGGCTTCTCGGACCCCAGAGCACTCACCAGGGAATCGCTTCGATGGTCGTGCTGGTTAAGAGCGTGCAGGTTCTGATGATGGCCGGTCCCTCGAGGTCTCGTCGCACCCACAGATCACAGCTGAGCTGATGACGTGGGTAGAGGTCAGAGGTGCCAGGGAAGCCGGTTCTCGTCGAGCTGGGCCGTCGGATCCTTGAGGAAGGACTTGCAGCAAACCGCAGAGTTCTTAGATGGTGCCCGCTGATGCAGGGTGACTACTCCTTAGTCACAAGGGAGAAATCTTGAGAAGAGTCTTGAGTGTCCTTTCGTAGAAAGTAGTTCTTGATTCAAAGATGATCTAATTTGGAAGGGTCCCCGCTCCGGCCTTTATTCTAAAGAAAGGGGTGGGTACATGACTAGGTCCTGCCCTAAGGGTGGGACCAGGAAGGGAGGTAGTTACACCCCTCTCCCCTGCCGGACTTTCCCCAGGCCAGGGCTGGTGCCCCTGGAACTGGTTCTGACCGGCAGATGCGTAGTGAGCACTTCTCGCAAAAGCCCTACCTACCCAGAATACACAAACCCTGTCTGGGACGGTGCGAACACCGCCCTCGACAGGAAACCCTTTGTCCAAGCTCTCCTCGCTGGAAGGACTCCCAGCAGCAGGAGGTCAGACTCGTGTCTGTGGTGGCAGCATCCATTTTGTGGAGCTGAGGCTTCAGTTAACTTTAACCGGGGTTCACAGTTACGTACATGTCGTGTCCCTCTAGAAGGGCGGAATGCTAACCTCGTCGCCAGAGTTGGTGAGAGGGCAGCATCCCGATTCGTATGACACCTTACTCGACATGTCTTGATAACGCGACACTGAAGTTACTGATGTGGTACGCGTTATCATGGAACAGCCATTGGGTCTTGATTTCGCAAGCTGCAACCGGGCTCGGCTCGGGCCAGAACCTAGTTCACACGAGCCCATGCACTCTGCCTTCAGGATTGTCAAGGCCTGCCATAGGAGTGACTGATAGGAACTCGAGTGTCCATGGTATGGTTAGATATAGGGCTACTATATCTAAAGCAAAGTGTGATTACACGACTTCGCCCCAGCTGTCATGCAGCCAGTTGTGTCAAATTTAGGAGGCCAGCCAGGGGTGGCATAATACTTGCTGCAGCCCCTGACGGCCCTGGGTACACCTATGCCCTGAGTTACAGGGTCTGATAAGGTGGCCCAGTACCAATTGGTAAATGCACCTAGGGTACATATCGTAATTTAGAAAGAGAACAGCCAGGCTGTGGGTCTGATTAGCAGGCCCACAGCCAGAGAAAGTCGTAAACCAGTGAAACAAAAGCAAAAAATCTGGGTGATCATAGGATTGCAGACCCTACTCTCCTACATGGCCTATGTGAAATCCATTGGCTTTGCCATTTCTTTTTAGTCATGTTGTATGGTATGGTATGACCTGTCATTGTGTTGTATGGTACGGGATGGCATGGCTTGCTATTGTATAGTATGCTATAGTCTGTCATTGTATAATGTGGTATAGTACGGCCTATCATTGTACAGTGTATATGTGATACAGTATGACCTGTCAGATAGTATGGTATGACAAATGTAAAGTGGCCAAGTCCCCTAGGTAACTTGGACTAAAACGTGCACTACTATATTTGATATACAAAAAATATTAACTGAAATATTCAAACTTAATGTATTCTTTCCAGTATATGTTGTTTCAAGTAATGAAAGATTCTCCACTGTTACAGATAGTGGATTCTTTCCTTGCCGGAAAAAATTGATGGATTCGAGGCGACCTCACAGTCACGTGGAAGACAGGTGAGCAGTCGGGGGGTTTGGATACTCTCTAGTGAACTTCTCACGATTATCGTGATTGAGGAAGTATAATGGGGTGTATATATCATTGCAGCATCGAGATCAACATAATTTGGCAAGGCTCGGTTTGGTTACAGTACGGGAACACTTACGTGTTTTTTTAGGTCTCGCCTAGGCAGCGCGCATGCGCTGCTCTAGGAGATGGCCTTTAGAAATTGGTCACCGCTTTTCAAGCACTCGTGCTTGTGCTGGCATCCACCTTGCGGGAGCGAGCAGCGGTGCGCGCTCTAATTGAAAACAGATGACTCTCGCACCGTCGCTGCTCGCTCCCGCAAGATGGATGCCAGCACTAGCACAAGTGCTTCTGTTCATAATTAGGGACACAAGCTCGCTTGTTTACATTTTCTCGCTGTCGCCTTGCCGGCTCGACATCCTGACACTTTCACTTTCGTTTGCGCCGCGCTTGTTCATACAAGTTCCTCACTCATATCCACTGAGGTATCATGATGTTAGAATCTTGCCTCCACTTCAGCCACGTGCCCTCCTCCTGTCATGAAGATGCTTTCTCCATCTCTGCCCTCGCCTCGCCCTCAGAGCTCCTTCTGAAGCGCTCCTTACTCCGAGGTTGCATTTTTCTGGTGTTGCCTTGTTTCATATTGTGCTTGTCTTGCACTTGCTTTCCCTTTTCAAACAGGGTCTGCCTCCCCCTTCTCACCACCCGTGAGTCTGCTTTCCCCCACCACCAGTGAGTCTGCTTCCCCCTACCACCCATGAGTCTGCTCCCCCCACCACCCGTGAGTCTTTCTTCCCCGTGAGGCTGCCTCACCACCTTTCCTCTATTACCTCCCGTGAGTCTGCCTCGACTCGACCCTGCGAAACTGCCCCTGCAAATCCGCTCCCCCCTTATACCACCTGTGAGCCTGTCTTTCCTTCCATTAATGCCCCAGTGAGTTTGCTTTTACTACAAACCCCCCCGTTAGTCAGATTGCCCCACCCACAGGCCAAGACCCCTCAAGACTTCCAACTTCCTTCCGTCGTGACCGCCATCTCCAGCGACTAACCATCCCAGGGGCTGACAAAATGCCACCCTTTAAACTGCTTTCAACCTAAGGAACTCATCCCTTGTCCCAAATCCATTCCCCATTACCGTTCCCCAAGACTGCATCCGTGTTAGATGCAAGACTCATGTTTCCATGCTGTTTAACTTCATCCTGATGTTCCTTGAAGCATACAATGCCTTTTTTTTATTGTGGTCTCTCGTAATTTAGAGCTAATTAGGAAACTATTTTGGCAAACTCAGTTTCAACCCGGGTGTGAGGACAAAAGCAATTATAACTAACTCTCTCACTAACTCTCACTCTCTTTCAATAACTAACTAACTCTCTCAATATCGCTAACTAACTACCTAACTTTCACCCTTCTATTATTTATGCACCCCCCCATAACAAAAAAAACTTAACAAGCAAACATTCACATAGGTACATACAACTTACCAGCATTTAAACAGCTTAAACACTTACCCAAACTCGAAATATATAGCTAAGCACGTATGAGATCCCAAAGGCGAGACCTATTGGCTATGCCATTGCTTGTTTGTAGGTATGATGACAGTAACGCTGATTCTCCAGTATTGGGGTGTCTTTCATAGATTCACATGCTTGAATATTCCCCGTCGTCGAAGTGGGAGCCCCACGGTAAATAAAATAGCAATAAAACTAATCATATATGTATTTAAAAACATAATTACATACATCCTAAAATCATAAATACTCATAAGTACCAAGGTTAGCATTAACACATAGAACTACCTTAGAAGAAAAAAGGCACTTTAATAGCATATCCATGTCGTTATGCTAGTCCAAACTACAGCCAAACAGGCGCAAGTACCCTCTAGAACCTTCTCCTCAGAGGCTCAGGCCCTCAGATTTTCTACTGCACGTCGTGTGAAGGGAGTCTCCCTGAACTCTGCTCAGTTTTCTTCTTCTTTTTGGATTTCTACTGCTTTTGGGTTGTCTTCAAGTAAGAAATCTCTTTTTCGACCATGTGCTTCTTGTGGGAAGTTGCGGCTCTTCTCATGGGACCCTCACAAGAAGTGTATTTACTGCCTCTATCCAGAACATGAGGTAGGCAAGTGTAAAGTTTGCAGGAATTTTTCAACCAAGACTCTTAAGGACAGGGAAGGGTGTCTCCTTCTGTGGTTGCAGAGGTTGAAGGATAAAGATTCACCTCTTTCTGATGTAGATAGCCTTGCATCTGGGTTGTCTAGAGCCACTTCCAAGTGAAGCAGTGTGCAGGACTTGCCCTCTCCTTTCCTAAAAAAGAGAAAGCTTCCGCTCCAGAAGGCTCCTGCTGTGTCTCCACCTCTTCCTGCTACGCCTGCGCCCCTGAGATCTGACTCTTAGGCGTCCACAGCTCCTTCAATGCATGTTTCTGCTAAAAACCATGCCAAATCGTCACCGTGAGATTCGACGATCTGTCCGATGACGAGATCTGCCGTTTCTGGCTCTTTGACGACGACTTCTGCCAGTAGGTCGTCGACGGCGGCTGCGTCTGCGTCTTCAGCGTCGACGGTGGTGTGTGTGAGCCTCAAATCAATATCATCTACGATTCCTATTTCCTCGTCGACTTCGAAAAAAGGAGTCTCGCCAACGTCCAGATCTTCGTCAACGTCATCTGTGAAGAGAGCCTCTTCGTCGGTGGGTGCTAAGTCGACGACGGCTCCGTCGACGACAGCTTAGTCGGCGGCGGCTCTATCGATGGCGGTTCCGTTGACGGCGGCCTCGTCGACGGTGGTGGTCTCGCCGTTGACTGCTTCGTCGGCGGTGGTTGTCCCGTCGACGGAGTTATTGTCGTCGACGTCTACTTTCGCATCATTACCTCTGGTGCCAATTTCAACATCCGGCTCCGTGACTCCTGCTGTTGACCCTCTACTCCAACGTTAAAATGCTTCTTTGGATCAGCTTCCGCTTCCAAGACAATCTCAGCCTCCATCACCTCTTTTTGCCACGGGTTCGGAGCATGACTCTGCTTCTGATGAGGACGAAGATGATAGATTTCGGCAAGCTCAAAGCCCTTCGGAGCTGGTCATCAAATGTCAGGATTATGAGGATGATCAGGAGGATCATCACTTTCATGATGAGGAACTGTTTACACAGGTTCCCACAGCACAAATACCGCTCTCCCTCATCTCTAATCTCCAGTACATGTTGGAGGATTATAATAGGCGTTTTCCACCGTCTCACCGGGGATCTCCTTAGCCTAGGGTGCCTGCAACTACAGCGGCTCCTTTGTCTACTGCACTGCCATCTGCGCCGTCTGCGCCATATGTTCAGAGTCAGGCAGCTGTAGATGATGATGACGATGGGACCATGGCGGATTGGGACGATTATCAGATCTAAACACCGTTACCGCCTCCCTCTGGTCCTGGGGATTCCCCTCCTGTTGATATCGCTAGTTTTCACCAACTTATGGAAAGGGCGGCGTTACGCTTCAAACTCCCTATGGTTTCAAAGGATGAAGATTGTTTTCTTTACGACTTCAAGAGTCAGCCTCCTAAACAGGTCCGTGCGGTGCCCATAATTGATTTAATCTGGAATGAAAGTGTCAAGCTGATGCAGACGCCAAATTCTATTCCGGCGCTTCTACCACGTTTAGATAAAAAATACAGGGCAACCCAAGGTTCTCCAGCTTGCCTTGTAGCGCAACCTAAACCCAACTCTGTGATTAACCAGGGTGCGCAGCGCCGTTCCAGGAACCCATCTTCTCCTATTTCCGCGCCTCCTGACCGTGAGGGACTTCGTCTTGATGCCATTGGGCGAACATTTTCCACTATGGCTTCTACCACCGTGAGAGCGGCGAATTCACTGGCCATTCTGGGTCGTTACGTCCCCCAAATGTGGTCTGATATGTCCACTTTTATCGACCTCAGCGGATGCTCTCAAGATCTTGAATGTTTCCGCCCATTCGGTGGCGTCCTCCTACCTGGCATCTCAATATTGTTTTGGCGCAATTGATGAAGGCACCTTTTGAGCCCATCCACAAAGCGGATTTGAAATTTTTGACCTGGAAGGTTGCTCTCCTTCTAGCCCTGACCACCTCACGTCGCGTGAGTGATATCCACGCCTTTACCATTCAGCCTCCTTTCCTTCAATTCAAATTGGACTGTGTTGTACTTCGCACCAACCCGGCATTCATGCCAATGGTACCAACTGATTTTCACCTCAATGAACCAGTGTTCTTAAAGACTTTCTTCGCTAATCCCCAATCTCCGGAGGAGCAACGTTTGCATTCATTAGACGTTAAGAGATGCCTTAAATACTACATCGAGAGGACAGCACCCTTTCGCAGCTCTGATCAACTATTCCTTGCTTACGGACGCATGCACTAGGGGCGTTCTGTTACCAAGCCAACTACTGCACGTTGGATTTCCTCAGCAATCTCATTCTGTCATCAGAAAGCCGGCAAGCCTCTTCAATCTACAGTGAGAGCTCATTCGACCAGGGTGATGTCATCCTCTACGGCTTTGTTTGCTGGTGTGCCGATTCACCAAATCTGTTGAGCAGCTACGTGGACCATCAGTCACACTTTCACGAAGCACTACTGCCTATAGGCGATCAACGACACTGATACTGCAGTGGGCCAAGCGGTGCTTCGCAATCTTTTTAAATAAGGTGAGCCTCTTTCCTTCCCTCCGCCTGTATGGGTTGGTATCTGTCTGGCAGTATCATGTTATTTCATTGCATTTTATACCACTGCACTGCTGTTCTTTTCTTGCGGCCAGCTATAACTGCTCACTATTCTATTCAAGCATGTGAATCTATGAAAGGCACCTCAATACTGAAGAAGAACAATTGTTACTTACCTGTACACAGTGGTTCTTCAGTATTGGTGTCTTTCATAGATTCTGATGCGATCCACCCACCTCCCCTCAGAGGCTCTCTTCTCCTTCTAGACTTTTTTGTTACTCTTCTGCTACGAAAATCTGAGGGCCTGAGCCTCTGAGGAGAAGGTTCTAGAGGGTGCTTGCGCCTGATTGGCTGTAGTTTGGACTAGCATAACGACATGGATATGCTATTAAAGTGCCTTTTTTCTTCTAAGGTAGTTCTATGTGTTAATGCTAACCTTGGTACTTATGAGTATTTATGGTTTTAGGATGTATGCAATTATGTTTTTATATACATATATGATTGGTTTTATTGCTATTTTATTTACAGTGGGGCTCCCACTTCGACAACGGGGAATATTCAAGCATGTGAATCTATGAAAGACAGCAATACTGGAGAACCACCGTTTACAGGTAAGTAACAATTGTTCTTGTTTACGTATAGCGTTTTAGCAAGAGAATGTGGTACAGTGAGCGAGAAGGGTAACAGATGCTCTTCATGTTCTATTTCAGTATTGGAGTGGTGCAACAGCACACTGAGACGGACTTAGATGACCCTGGAGGTCTTTCCGGGTGATTAAAGGTATGGGGTTTTTAAGTTTCACGAGATAGATGCAATTTGACATTCATGAGCAACAACAGAATAGGATAACGTGTTGCACCACTGTGTCACTAGGGCCGCTGTTGGTCTGTTCAGAACAATTGGTCATAACATCCAGCAGAATGTATTTATGTCTATTTTGCATGTCACATAGCAGTATCACTTGGGTGTCTTTTGGCATACGGTCATAAAGTGCATACAATTGAGACATAAGTAATTTATCGCAAGATTGTAAGATAATAACAATCTTTTTCGTTTGCACATCAACTGCTTAATTTTCATTTTAACCAACAGGTTTTCCCCTGACGAAGGGACAACTCGTCACAAAATGCATTGGGCGTTGTTTTTCTAAACTTATTTTGTTAATACTTTATTTCAATCATGTATGTAAATTTGATTTAGGATTGTACAACATGTGAATTATTGTGATGATAAAAATATTGAACAATTCAAGTAAATAGTCTTTAAAGAATGCATTAAGTTTGAATATTTGGGTTAATATTTTTTGTATATCAAATACAGTAGTGCACATTATAGTCCAAGTTACCTATGGGACTTGGCCGCTTTACATTTGTCATACCATATGCTCGGCAGGCGTATTCACAACGTAGCGCACTGATCTGTCTAAATCTATCTTAACAAAGGATTATCGTAATTAACAGAGTGCACAATCCATAGCCTCGCTTTTAGATAGTATGGTATGGCATAACCTATCATTGTATTGCATAGCATGCTGTAGCCTGTTATCATACAATATGGGATGTCATTCTGTAGTATGGTATGAAATGGCTATCATTGTATGGTATGGCAAGGTATTGTTTATTTGGGACCGACAAACAGAGCAAATAGCTCACCCCTCAATTTTTGGCCAAGAGCGGCACCCGTATCTTAGCGAGGCCGCCCACAGTGTCAATTAGCGTCATTCAGACGCTACATAAGAGCAAGCTGGAGCGTGCGCGCCGCTGGTGCGCCAAAGGAAAGCCTGCCTGCGCCCATCCGCGCTCCGAACGCACTCAGCCCCAGCCATGCTGGCACCAGTCAACAGGAAAGACTTTGCTACATGCGTGAGGAATTAATGCAAATTGGTAAGCAATCCACTATAAGGCTGGAACCTATCGCTACTGAGAACCGTAATGACAAAACATATTTAAATAATAGACTAACCTGTGGTCTGCTGAATGCTAGATACCTCCCTAAACAAGCGGAGGAAATCTATATACTGCTTGATACTGAGAAGTTGGATATATTATTCATTACATAAACTTGGTCTACAGAAGATTCTCTATCTGACCTCGATAAAGCATGTCCAGATGGGTTTAAAGGGTTCCACAAGCCACGAGTGGAAAAAAGGTGAGGGCTTAGGTATCCTCCACAGAGACAGGTGGGACTTTAATATTTATCCCATAGACGGGTTAGAATTGCTAGGATTTTAGTTAAAGGCTCAACAGATAAACATGGCAACAGGGATTCTTTGCTATAGACCACTCACTACTGTGTGCTCATCCCTTCCCTTTTTCCTAGATAATATCTCCAATTTGTGGATACTGCACAATAACTACTTTCTGTTGGGAGATTTTAATTTCTGGGCGGAAGAAGGCCTATCAGGAGCTTATAAGGAGCTGCGTAGTACCTGTGAGGCGATTGGTCTCCAGCAGCAGGTCTATGGCCACACCTTGGACCTTATTTTCTCCCCAGAAACCCTGATCTCGGTGGAGGAAATTACCCCTGTCTGCTGGACCGATCATTCACTGATTACCTTTCATCTACTGGACCGATCATTCACTGATTACCTTTCATTCGGCTAAGAGTCGTTCCCCTGCTACATCAGTAGTTCATCCATTGGAAGGGAAAGCAGAGTATGGAATAAACTCTCTAAAGCCAAAGATAAACCTTTCATCAAAAATATATCTTTCTCTCCAGCAGACTCTGCGGAGTGAATTATAATAGATTTGAAAGGGAAATCATAAAAACCTTCCATGAAACTATACCCCTTACTTTGCTAAAGAATCGAAAAAAGTCTCCGCTCCTTGGTACGATCTCACGCTGAGAAATGCTAAATTAAAATGTAGGCAGTTGGAGAGGAAATGTAGGCGTCACTACCTTGCGGTAGATAAGTCTAACTTAAAGAATGCGCTAATTGAATATAAAAACAAGTTAAGGAAAGTGAGAGCTAACTACTATTAGGAGCAGATCACCACACCTCCCAACAAAGTGAGGAAAACATTTGAAATTCTTAAAGAATTTACTGATCCATCTCGCTTTAAGGGAGAGATCGAACCTTCACAGACATTATGTGACAATCTGTCAGAATATTTTGACAGCAAAATCAAAACAATTCTGGAAGGGATTGACAAACCTACCACAGTGAAACACCCTATCGCACACTCCCTCAGCCCAGCTCAACCTGGATTACCTCCCTTCTCAGATCTCTCCCCACCAGACCCTACGCCTGTGACACTTACTATGTTGGATCCCATCTCTAACAAGGTCTGTAAAACCCTGTACAGGGCTATAAAATCAGAATCGCCAATGGATCCTATGCCACCAAAGCAATAGCTAATATGGGAAGAAGAGCTTGCAGGCCCTCTCTGTCAACTTTGCAATCACTCTCTTGAAACTGAGGAGGTACCTGATTGCAGGAAGAAAGCCATTGCTAGAAAAGCCCTAGCTGATCCCTCCGACCTAGACCATTTTAGACCGATCTCCCTTCTCCCTTTTCCAGTAAAAATTCTAGAATGCCACATAAGTGCATTAGTGTCACACTATCTAGAGAATGCTGCATGGCTTGAGGAAGAGCAATTTGACTTCCGTCCCAGCCACGGAATGGAGACTGCCCTGATATGTGCCACTGATAAACTGCAGAGGACTATTGGCAAGGGACAATCAGTGGTACTTGTCCTCTTAGATTTATCGGCGGCATTTGACACGATGGACCACCACACCCTTCTGTCTAGATTTATGGCAGTGGGTGTGGAGGGCTGTTGTTAAACTGGCTAGAATCCTACCTGTCAGGATGCTGCCAGGCCATATCTCTCCCTCCCTTTCTGTCTAAATTCAGAAAGACAATAAACAGTGTTCCTCAGGGCTCCTCCCTGAGCCTGATTTTGTTTATCATCTATATCAACCCCTCATCTCACTTATAAAGACTCACAACATCAAGCTAATTAACTACATAGATGGCACTCAATTAATTCTTTCACCGATTAACAATCAAGAGGATACCACCTGTAACTTCCAAGAATGCATTTTTGACATTTTTGATTGGATGAATGCAAATTCACTTAAAATGAACGGAAATAAAACTGAACTCCTCTATTGCCCTTCCAATAAAATTCTGGTATCTTTATCTCCTAACTTCTGGCTGCTACCTACGGAAAACCCATTGGGCACCCTGTAGCTGTACGAAATCTAGGTGTGATAATTGACCATGGTCTGTCCCTGGAAAATCAAGTGAATGGACTTACCAGAACCTGTTTTGCACTAACCCGGGCCCTTAGGAAACTATAGGAAACTATATCCTCTGCTTGACCTACCAGCTAGAACACTGATTTCCAGAGGAGTAATATTAAGTAGGTTGGACCATTGCAATGCCCAGCTGTTAGGAGCCACTAACTACCTGTTAATTAAGCTAGAACACATCCGGACAACCACTGCTAACCTGACACTGAAAAAGCCTCGATATTCATCTGCTACAGAGGCTCTGTAGGAACTCCACTGGTTTCCTATCAAACGGAGAATAATCTTTAAATCTCTCTGTATTGTCTATAAGGCACTACAGAAAAAAGGACCAATACTACTCCAAAACAAATTTAAAAAAGACACTCCTGGCAGAAACCTCCGATCCACTACAGGCAATTATGTCCAAGAACTGAGATTTTAATAAAGCCAGACAAGGAGGACGTACCTTTACTGTCAGCACACCCCCCATATGGAAAAAACTACCAGCTCCCTTACGATCTCATTCTGATTTACTAAAATTCAGGAAAGCACTGAAAACCTGGTTATTTCCTCACTAGCGACTCGCTTCTCAGGCTTTCAATTTGCTGTCTCCTTACATGGTGGTTCCAGCGCCAGGATACCATCTTTGGTCACAGTGTGCTTTATATATAACTTTTACAATACAGTATATTACATTACGGCGTGTCATTATATAATATGGTATCGTATGGCCTGTCATTGTATAGTATGGTATAATATTGAATAGTATGGCCTGATATGGCTTGTCATTATATAGTATGGTATGGTATATTATTGTATAGAGATATGCAATGGCTTGTCATTGTATGGTATGGTATGGTATGGCATGGTATATCGTACAGTATGGTATGGCGTGTTATTGTATAGCATGATATGGTATATTCTTGAATAGTATGGTATGGTTGTCGTGTTGTGGTGTGCCCTGTGGATATGCTATGGTATGGCCTGCCTTTGTACAGAATAGGAAAAGTTTCCTCTAAGGATCTTCAGGCCTTTATCACCATGTCTTGGTGCAGGTAGGCTTCAAAGTTTTTTGTTTTTTAAAAAACTTTTTATATCATTTTGCAAAATATACAGAGGTACATTCACGCGTGGTCCATCATATGCATTATCATGCGCGAGATACAAAAGCAGGAATATCAATAAGTTGCGCGTGATACAGACAGCAACAACAATCTACAGGTCTGAAGAGTCCAATCCAGCAAGGGCAAGAACAAGGTAATGGTCGTAGCATAATCAGGACATATACAAGCTCTGGAAAGGAAAAGATAATGTATAGCAATACAAACAGTTCTTAACAAATATCCTGGGACATCTACCTTCCTTGATAACAGTACAATAAACCCTATAGCCCCATTTGTAACACATCTACAAATAGCATGATATGGACTGATGAGACCATGCTATGATATTAAGGCCACCTACTCTACACCCCCGATTCCTTTGACATTACCATGCATTGAACCTTCCGAGTCCGACTCTGCAGTGTTTAGAAGGTACATTTTCAGTGGCTCCCATATATCTCTACGCCTATTTGCCAGCGGTTGTGTTTCAGCATAAATGGCAGTTTGCTCTTGACAATAGAGCACATCATTGAGCCATTCCTTGAACTTTGGGGCCTTTCCCCTTCCCCAGCGATATGCCACTCGTCGCTTGGCCAACAGTAGTGTAATATCTAGGAACTTTCTGCACTGCTTGGGTATGTGCATAGTGTAACTTAACAGCATAATTAGTGGAACTTTATGCTTTGTGACCCCTACCATTGTCTCAAGAGCCTCATGGACCTGCGTCCAGTACTCCCAGACACCAGGACATTCCCACCCCAGATGCATAAAGCCAGCACCCTCCCTCCTACACCTTTTGCATCTATCATTGTCAGCCAATTGGAACTTATATTTCTTAGACGGTGTGTAATACAATCTCTGCAAGAACCTGTAATGAATAATCTTGAGTCTGCAGCTAGCTGATATGTTTGCTGTAATTCCACAACAATAGCTCCACTGTGCATCAGAGACCTACTTATCCATATCCTCGCCCCAACGCATACAAGCTGATCCCTCATACCCTTGCCGCTGCAGCCTAATATTTCAATAGATACTAGATACCAAGTGTGTCCCGTTTGCTGACCCTAGCATACAATGCAGCGGCAATAAACTCTCAGGTTCCAGAGGAAAGTCCGGTAAGATGTCCCTCATTCCCTGTCTCAGTCGTACATAATAAAATAACTCAAGTGGTGTGGGATGTGCCTCTCTCAAAAACAGGTCCAGGGACCGAAACTGCCCTCCCAGGAACAGGTCCCCCCAAGTAGTTATCTTAAGACACCTGCAAAGTTTTTTGAACCCCGTTTCCTGCAACAACACCAATTTGGGATGGTAAGTTAGAGGCAGTCGTGCAGAATATAACAACGTATCGTGTAAAAACTTGGCGACTCATCTTCAAGCGTCGATCGTGCAGGTCACTGTTGTGGGCGGTGTCTCTAAGGCCTCAACCGGACCATGTATAAGGCCATTCAAGGGAAGGGGATGTGCCACCCAATCATCCGCCGTTATTTGAGGCATACAGGGCATAGGTGTCATCCAATGATAGGCATAATGAGCTTGTGCACTCATATAATACACTTCAAAATCGGGAATATCAAAGCCGTCTTTATCATAGGTCTGCTCCAGAACCGACCATTTAAGTCGTGGTGGCTTACCACCCCAGAACAATCGAATTAGTTCAGTTCGCAACGTTTTAAATAAAAAGGCTCCTGGATAATAAGGGATGTTTAAGAAGAGATACAAGAAGCGTGGCAGTACCACCATTTTAATGAGTGATGCTCTGCCGGCCATGGACAGGGGCAGGGAAATCCATCTTGTGACGCTGAAGGTCAATTTAGTATTCGCCGTACCATAATTAAGTCTGAGCGTCTTTTCCCTGTCCCTAGACACTTGGATCCCTAAATAGCGGAGATCTGAATGACACCATTCGAGGGGGTAGTTCAAGGGGAACTCTGTAACTGCAGGTGTAAGTGGGAAAAATTGAGATTTTTCCCAGTTAATTTTCACCACCGACAATCTACCAAACACCACAAATTCGCGCAGCAAGGGGTTCAAATTTTGTTGCGGGTCTGTAACATATAGCGTTAAGTCATCAGCATAAAGGGAGATCGCAATTTGTCGCTGAAAGCACTTAAACGCACTATCACGATGAAGTTGTCGGAGCTGACACGCTAGCGGTTCTATCGCAATGGCTAAAAGAAGAGGGGAGAGAGGGCATCCCTGCCTGGTACCCCGCGTTATTTCGAGTGAAGTGGAAAGATGACCATTTATGAGAACTCGATCGGTAGGTTGAGTATAGAGTAATTGCACCCATGATATAAATAATTCAGGGAATCCCATTCGCTGCAGAACTGTAAATAAGTATTTCCATTCAACCGAGTCAAACACCTTTGAGGAATCTAAAAATATCGCAGCAACAGGAAAATCAGGCGCCACCGTCTGTATCATGGAAAACAGAGTGCGCAAATTGTGATTAGTGGATCTGCCGGGGACAAATCCAGCCTGATCCGGGAGTATAATCTTCGTCATCAGGAGGGAAAGCCGTGTAGCAAGTACTTAACTAAAATTTTTGCGTCACAGTTAATCAGTGACAGCGGGTGGTAAGAGTCCCAGACCGTGGGATTTTTACCAGGCTTCAGGGGGGACGTGATCACCACTTCACGCATCCAAATAGGCAGGGCCCCCACCTCCAGCGACTCCTCAAATGCCTCTCGCAGCACCGGGGCAATAATGTCAATATAGCATTTGTAAAATTCAGTGGGTAGTCCATCAAACCCAGGTGCCTTCTTAAGTGAAATTATCGCCTCCCTGATCTCATCTAATTCTAACGGTGCACTGAGGAATGTCCTGTGTACATCACTCAGCCAGCAAAGGGCTATATCCTCCAGGAAGTCATCAAACCCCACTTCTCCCATACTCTGTGTGGTGTACAATTGCCTATAATGCGATTTAAATATGTCCAATATTGACAGGTCCCTCCCTCTGACTTGCTAATTTCCAAGATACTAGTACTGAAACATGGGTTTCTAGTAATCTCCAATAACGCCTTCCCAGGCCTTTCCCCTTCACAATACCTAGGCGCCACCCAGTGTCGGCCCCGAAACGTAGCTTCTCGATCAGCCTCCTCTTCGTATTCCGACAATTTAGCCCTAAAATCCTTATGTACCTTCCCCACCTCTCCATACATCATAATTGCTTTCAACCCCTTCAGTTCTCAGTCCAAGGCACATGTCGTCCTCTGTATATCTCTCAATACCCCAAAGCTCTTGGAGATACAGTATCCGCGTACCGTAACTATAAATGCTTCCCACACAACTTCAACACTTTCCACTGATCCCTTGTTGCGAGGGAAAAAAGCAGCAATCTCCTCCCCAAGTTCCGTCTTAAACACCTCATCCAATAGTGCATTAGGTTGAAGTCGCCATTGCGATCTATGTCTGTCACATCCGGGCATACGCAGCTGTATCAACACAGGGCAATGATCAGGATATGTTCTAGCTAGGTGTGCAATAATGTAAATATCAAGGACCCCCTGTTAGAAAAGTCAATTCGTAGTACAGGGAAATAAACAGTGTAAAAATATTAGCAAAATATCAACACAATGGGAGGGAGAAATTGCATGAAGGAAACACAATAAAATAATTATAAAAACTATATTTCATTTAATGAGAGTATGAATATTCATATTAAAAACAGTTAATAAAAAACATGAATGTAAATCAATTATACACAACAAAAATATACAATCATCATAAACTACATAAAAAATACATGTTAAAAGGTTTTTATGGCAGTGGCAAACAATATTATTCGACGCGCGTTTCGGCGTTGTGGGGAACGCCTTCCTCAGGAGCCACAGATAATATCTAATTAATACTGGAGAGGGCAGATAATGCCAAGATAATGCTCTCTATCTCTGTCCATAGACTGAAATCAGTGCAACTAATCGCTAGTTTCTCGCCTTAGAGAAACATCTTCTGAATTCAACGTTAATATATCCTTTTATCCGAACGACTGGCCTTCATATAATTTATCTTCAAGGCAAAAAATAAAATCTGTAGTCGATTCTCTGTCTTTAAACGTCCACAGTGAACCAAATCTAGAGATCGAAAAATATTCAGGCGTCCAATTCTAAGGGTTATTGGGGGATGTCCACGGTAATGCAGAGACACGAATAGAGTACAGCTGCCGTTTCAGTTCAGTATTGAGGGAAAAGCGGCAGGAGCTCAGGAATGTGGGAGAATGCATCGCCACATTGGGATAGCACATCCGAAAAAAGGATATTGTTCCGTATAATTCAACCCGCGGGAGCTGCATAAAGGATTGCTGCTGGCGTCCCGCAGCCGTTGGGAGAAGGAGGGTGTAGAGCTGTACTCTATTCGTGTCTCTGCATTACCGTGGACATCCCCAATAACCCTTAGAATTGGACGCCTGACTATTTTTCGATCTCTAGATTTGGTTCACTGTGGACGTTTAAAGACAGAGAATCGACTACAGATTTTATTTTTCGCCTTGAAGATAAATTATATGAAGGCCAGTCGTTCGGATAAAAGGATATATTAACGTTGAATTCAGAAGATGTTTCTCTAAGGCGAGAAACTAGCGATTAGTTGCACTGATTTCAGTCTATGGACAGAGATAGAGAGCATTATCTTGGCAATATCTGCCCTCTCCAGTATTAATTAGATATTATCTGTGGCTCCTGAGGAAGGCGTTCCCCACAACGCCGAAACGTGCGTCGAATAATATTGTTTGCCACTGCCATAAAAACCTTTTAACATGTATTTTTTATGTAGTTTATGATAATTGTATATTTTGGTTGTGTATAATTGATTTACATTCATGTTTTTTATTAACTGTTTTTAATATGAACATTCATACTCTCATTAAATGAAATATAGTTTTTATAATTATTTTGTTGTGTTTCCTTCATGCAATTTCTCCCTCCCATTGTGTTGATATTTTTGCTAATATTTTTACACTGTCTAGCTAGGTGTGCAGCCTTCATGAGACCCGTACTTAGCCCTCGGGAAATGAAACAATAATCAAGGCGCGCCCATGTGCCATTGTGAGATGTGAAGTGTGTCCCTTTCATCCTCTGGGGATAAACAAAACGCCAGCTATCCAGCAATCCATTCTCTTCCACAATGCCCTGCAGGACTTCTCTAGACCGGCTATTGTAGCGTGCATTTCCGTCAGCCCTATCCTAAATAGGTATCAATGCAACATTAAAATATCCCCTCCATATAATGTGCGTAGACCCAACATTTTAAATCCGGCCCCACAGTGCCGTAAAAAATTCAGGTGTATCAACATTAGGGGCATAGCAATTCACAATGGTCACAGTGTCAACTCCCAGTCTGCCCCATACCATAGCGTACCTCCCATATGGATCCAGTAGCTCTCCCAAGACTAGAAACTGTATAGATTTTTTTATCAGTATGGCAGTGCCCCTGGCATACGAAGAGTAAGATGAAAATAATCGGACATTCGCCCATCTGCTAGCAAAAGTGTTATGGGAAGGTGGATGTATATGCGTCTCTTGCAATAGTG
Source organism: Lissotriton vulgaris (assembly GCF_964263255.1). Taxonomy (NCBI): domain Eukaryota; kingdom Metazoa; phylum Chordata; class Amphibia; order Caudata; family Salamandridae; genus Lissotriton; species Lissotriton vulgaris. Next base: position 8,800 of record NW_028245873.1, on the reverse strand, counting down.
CGATATGCACCTGGTGACATTCTAAATACGCTAAAATATTCCTACCTTTCCTAGCGTCATTCAGCCCTCTTATATTCCAAGACAGTATCGTTAGAGACGAGTCATCACCAATCCCCGCCATCCTGTTTCGTGTATGCAATACAACAGTCCTGCAGTACAATCAAGTACATTCCCGCTTCCCCACAGCATTGTTTCCAGCTGGACCACACACAGTACCTCCCCCTACTGCATGTAAAAAACATTCCCACCCCCACCCACTGAAGCATCCCAAACATGCCAGCCAGACTCCACTCCACTCCCCCCCCCACCCCAACATACCCAAACCAAAATTCAACAGGGGTACTCCCATTGGGGTGACCCTCCAGGTGACGCACTCAAACCTTGCTTCTAGTCAGGGAACGTCTTGCTCTTGTTAGTCCCCAATACTAGCAAGGGCGTCCGGTGAAAGTCACTGATCATACTACGCCCCTCTAGCAAAAAAACTGGCAAGTAACTTAGCATTAGCAGACAATATAACCCAATGCAACAAATTCTGTTATACATTACAGTTGGGCAGTATTCGTAACTCAGTCGCTCCACACTAGCGTTCATATATCCACGCCTTCACAGACTACTCCGCCGCAACACAGCATATGTTCATTCGACATCTGAAAGCGGCGCCTCTTCCAGCTCCTCCTGTCCTGTCGAGGCAGTCTTATGACGTTTCAGTGTCTTCAAGAATTTCTCCACCAAATGAGGCGTCGTATGAATAAATTGTTTTCCCTGGTGGGTGGAACGGAGACTACAGGGTATAATAAAGCATAAACCACCTGTTCCTGTCGCAATTTCTGTTTCACTCAGTTGAACTTTCTTCTCTCCTTTTGCACCCGTACCGTGAAGTCAGGGAAGATGGTGAAGTTGACTCCGTCATAATTAAGTTGTTTTTTCTCTCTTGCAACCCTTAAGACCGCGTTGCGGTCCCGATAATTAAGAAGACGTGCTATAATGGGGCGAGGAGTTGCTCCAGGAGGCGGTCTCGGGTCAAGCGATCTATGCGACCTCTCTACTATAAATTGGGCCGAGAGTGCACCCTCGGTGGTGACTGCTGTCAGCATTTTTTTGACGTATTGCTCTAAGCGCCCTGTATTGGTGCTCTCAGGCACACCTAAAATTCTTACGTTATTGCGGCTGCTGCGAGCTTCAATGTCCTCATTCTTGGCATCAATTATTCTCATAAACTTATCCATGTGTGTCACAGCTGTTTTAAGTTGTTCTGCAACGTCTTCCGAATCTGATATCCGCTGCTCTGCTTCTTTAAGCCGGGTGTCCTAGTTGTCAAGTTTGCGTGCGATATTATCCATGCTGGTCGTTAGCGTGTCCACTTTGTCCGCTATCGTCGCGAAGCCTTGCCGCATTTCAGTGAGTATAGTGTGCATATCACTGTCAGAGCCAGGGTTCTTACCGACCGCCACCTCCGGTGCATTAGCCTCTTCCTCCGCAGGCGACTTTTTTGTTGCCCTTTTAGCCTCAAAGGTGAGACCTGGTTCTCGGGAGTCCAGCCTGCCCATGTTGCACCACCCGTTTCCAAACATCATAGTGTCCAATCGCTCTGTGGTAGCTACTCCTGAGTGTGTAGGCTGAGCAGCTGTCCGCAACCCTAGCTGTGGTGGTGGTTCACTCGGGACGAGCTGATACATCAAGTCTCTGAGACAGTGTTCCACCCTCCGATGCAATGGTGCTATCCTCCGACTTATGCAAAGGTGTGATAGCGCTGTGCTCTGCTCCCCTGTAGACTGTACTATGTGAGGCGGCACACCTAGTCGCTGAAGACCCAGCTGTTGTTCCCTCGTGGTCTGTCCTGTGGGTTATGTTGCCCCTAAAGCCCCGTCAGGAAGCAGTGATCGTGTATAGTGGTGGAGTCATCACCATGTGCCAGCGTGGCCAGCCATCCTAGCCATTCCTCATCCAGCTAGGCCTTTAAGAATAATAACCACCACCTCCAAAGGTCGAAACGTAGTGTCACTTCCAGCTTGCCAATAACTGAATAATCAGTCAGAGCTGTGGCTGCCGCGACCCAGGTACTATTCAGCTTTTGATTCCTGTAGTGCTCAACAAGTGTTGGTATCAGTTTAGAACAGTCACAATGACACCGCCATTTTATGGTGCTTGCCGGAGCAGGATCTTATCATCAACATGCCATTTGGTGCCTTCAGTCTTCCGTGATATTATCACTGTCCGCCATACAGCTAGGTCCAGGCGACGTCCCTTCCTACTCCTGCCTACCCTCAGGTAAGCCTCGGCTTGAAGAATCTAATGCGCACAGTCACTCGGCCTGTTCGTGGCGCAGAAGCCGCGGCGCTCTCGTAGCTGCTGTCCCCCGCTCCCAGCACCGCTCCGCTTTGCCAGTCACACCTCTGGCGCGCCTGTCTCTGCCAGCGATCCCGCGCCTGCTGCACGAATTGAGGAATTGCCCCCTCGACCTCACCAGTATCGCCATGCCTTGTAATGTCAGCATGCGCCTTCAGCAGCAGTCAAGCTCCAGCTCGATCGATTTAGGTCTCGATAATGGCTGCCGTCGTATGGCGCTTCGGGGCAATGCACCAACTCGTTTCCAGGCCACCAATGCAATGCTGAACGCTCTGGAGGCAGCGGGACTGCAATCACTCCTGCCGGATCCCGGGAACGTATCTCCCTGTTCCCCCTAACGCCCTCCAGCTTCGCTGCGTTACTGAACAGCCGTATAACTGTGAGCGGCCCTCTCACCACGTGGAGACCACGGCACTCACGTACCTGCTGCACCCCTCTCTGGGCTCCACACCAACTCCGGGGCTGCGCCGCGGGCTCTGCACTAGCCACCAGATACTTCTCAAATTCGGCAGGATACCAGTATCGCCCAGCCCATGTACACCACCAGTGCTTAGTAATGTAAGGGCAATAACCAATGCCTTCCTAGGGGATCATAGATCAGGATAATTGTAGGATAAATAGCCCGACAGCGGGAGCCTCACGTATCCGCGGCCATTCCGCTCATGCGCCACCTAGCGCCCCCGGGTAGGCTTCAAAGTTTGAGACATCATGTAACTGTGACTTTTCTCGGTGGAGGACAATCGTTTACTCCGCCTCTATCCCATTCCATCTTGAGCCTCACCTACTTGCACAACACATGTAGAGCTGGCACTTTGTCAGCTTATCTGCATTCTCTCTAAAATGGTGAAGACTAAGGACCCAAAACCGCCCTCCAGGTAAAATCAATAGGTACACTAAGACAGTTGAGCACCATCCAGATGTAGATACAACATCTTCCTTGCTGGATAACGCAGCCCTCTTGGTGGCAATCCGAACGTCCAGAACAGCCCTGGAATCCAGGATTGGTTAAGTCCCCTCTGAAGTGTTGCTTTTGAATCAAGATCTCTGGAATGTTGCAGACCATGTGACGGCGACAGAGAACAGGGTGTCTGAGCTGAAAGACACCACACACTCTCTGGAGACGGATCACACAAAGGTCGGGCAATCACTAAAGACTTACTATGCAGGGGTTGATGATGCAGAGACCAGGACATGGTGCACCAACCTGAGAGTGGCGGTATTCCCTTAAGGAGCTGGAGGGTCTAATGTGGCAGACTCCTGGGGCAGTGGTTCTGCTGCACCTTCTTGGGCGATAACTTTTTCACTTCTTTCATTATGGAACGAGCACACAGAGTGCTTGCTAACCAGCCACAGGCTAGTGCTCCTCCACATACGATAATTGCACACTTTAGAATTTTCAGGACCGGAACCTGATCCTTACGGAGTCAAGGCACATGGGTGAGCTCAAATACAGCTCCTCCAACATCATGGTATTTCCTGACTATTCCCTTGAGGAACAGAATCAGAGAAGGACATTCAACACAGTGAAAGCCAAGCTCCGGTCCATGCAACTGCAGTACATGTTGCTTCTCGTTGCCAAGCTAAAGGTGCTGTTCAAGGACAAGGACAACTTTTTCCTCACACCGTAGGAGGCCTGGAGCTGGATTGAGGAATGGCCCCAGCTCCGGTCATTGTAGGCTCTGCCGCATGAATATGTTGGACACAGAGGACTGGGGGCCAAACCCAAACCCTGGTCCTCGATACGCAAGAGAAGGACCCGACCTGGGAGAGATGGTGGCAAACCCTTAAAGGGGCTGCCTTTAGTAAAGTTGCAGATGAGAGATTGTCAGACTCAGGGGGAGGGAGGGGTGCTTCGGTGTGGGAGCCAGCCTTCGCTGACTGATGAGGATGATGGCACTACTCGGCAGACAACGGAGGATGAACTTGGTTGAGGCTTATACAGCGCTACATCCAATCCTGAACTGGTGCACAATGAACCTGGTGATCCTATGAACTCCTGATTTTTATGGCATCTGATGGGGCCTCAGGAGGCACTTTATTCTGCCCCCGCCCCCCTGGAACTGTTCTGTTTAGGGTGCGGATGTGGCCTGTGAGAGGAGACTTCTCCCCTCTTCCCCCCATTTCAGTGGGAGCAGTGTGTGTGGTGTGTCAGCGGCGTGTCGGGTGCCCTGGGAGAGAGACTGTGGAAAGCACGTTTGGTTTGAGTGGTTTCTGCCTGTCGTTCCCTGCTTCAAGATGCTCGTTTGGATGTAGGAGTGACTGGTGCGACTTTCATTTTATTTGAAATGTTGTGTTAATTGTTGGGATTGGGCGGGTAGGGTGGGTTCCAGACCTCTCAGGTCCTGCCTGTGAAGTATATGTCTTTCTGGCATGAAGGTTCATAATCGCGGGGTGTGAGGTGGGGCGTTCAGAGTGGGTGTTGTATATGTGTGGTGTGGTTGTTAGGTTGACATTTGAAGAGCGGAACTAGAAGCAGATATGGTGTAGCAGCCACATATGCTGCTGGGATAAGGTAGACAGTACATCGTGTAGTTATGGCGCAGGCTGATATGTTGGAGACCTCTAGAAATTCCATTATGTCTTGGAATGACACTGGGGTAGGCAATACGGTCAAGCGAGGCCTGGTCTCAACTTTTATTAGACAATTAAAACCTGATGTAGTCTTCCTTCAGACCAACTTGTCAGGGTCCCAGTGCCATTTCCTAGGTCAGGGTGCATAGTCTACACTGGCACATGCGGGGTTTACCTCAGGCTCTCAAGGGTGGGAAGACATCCCTCTTCCAGGTTCTGAAGACTTAGATAGATGCTAATGAAATGTACACTGCAGGGTCATTGAGGAGGACAAATGTCACGCTTATTTGTGTTTATGCTCCCACACATGCAAGAACCCACCCTAGACAAAGTAACAGCCATATTGTTAGAAACTGACTCTTCCCTTCACATTTTGGGGGGGTGACTTCAATGATGTTATGGCCCCTGAGATGGAACGGTCAGGCACGCCCAGGGGGATGCCCCTAAACCGTTTTGTTAATACGCTTGGGCCTTCAGATCTTCAGTGCTGCTATTATCCAGGAGATAGAGAGTACTCCTATTTCTTCGTGTCTCACAGGGTGTTCTCTAGACTGGACTATATTTTTGCCCCAGCGGGTGAGATTGATGAGATCAAAAAATTGGACTACCTAGCTAGGGATCTGTTCGACCATTCACCGCTTTGGATTTCCCTGGGCAGGAGGAATCACCATCCGGGCATGGGATGGAAGTTAAACACCTGGGAACTGCGGGATGAGGCATTCTCACGAGAACTGTGTGTAGATACTGAGCTCTACTTTATGGAAAATAAGGAGCTCGTGGACTCTATAGTTCTCTGCGAGGCTTACAAAATGGTACTCTGAGACTGGGCACAGAACATAATTTCACATAAGAAGAGGAGGGAGAATAGAGAAATTGAGGCTATTAAACATCAACTGGTGCGTTCAGAGGGGACTCTTGGAGCGTTGTCTGACCCCAGATCCTTAGGAAGATTGTGGCCCTCTGCACTGAATACCGTGCTCTGGCACGAGGCAGGGAATCAAATTCTGGCCACGCAACACCTTCTTTATGAAATGTGAGACAAAGCAGGTAAGCTCCTGGCATGGCTTAGTAGGCTGGAGGCTGAGGCCTGATGAGTGGGGTGCATTATAAATAGCGATGGCATATCCTGCACAACTGATAGGACTATAGCAGAGGAATTATTTAGGTACTAGCAGTCCCTCTACAGGGTGCAGCCTAGTAGATTGCTATCTTGACACTGTGACTATGCCGACCCTCGCCGCGGAGGATCATGTGGCTGTGTGAGAAAATCACACTCCCTGAAATACAGGCGGCTATAGCAAAGCTGAACTCAGGGAAAACCCTCGGGCTCAACAGTCTCCCGGCTGAATTCTTTAAGAGAAATGTCAGGATCCTTCTACCTCACCTCCTCAAAATGTTTTTAGAGGCCTGAAATGTGGGAACATTTCTGCCTGACCTATAGCGTGCCACAATTGTGGTTATTCACAAAAAAGGGAAGCCAGCGAATAGCTATAGCTCATATTGCCCAATTGTGCTGCTAAATTGGAGACCAAAGGTTTGGCCACATTATTGGCCACTAGGCAGATTAGTGTTATATCCCCCTGGTCCATATGGACCAATCAAGCTTTATGACAAGGAGGTCTACTAGGTATTACCTCTGCAGGCTCTATAATTGGCTGGCGGTGGTTCCCCCTGGAGGAAACCTCATGTTTTGCTTTCTTTAGACGTCGAGAAGGCCTTTGATGCCATTCATTGGCCATTCCTGTCCCAGATCCTGGAGAAATTTGGTTTGTCCCCAAATTCCTGGCCTGGATACCATTGCTATACTAGCCCTGTGTGGCAGCAGTGCGGGTCAATGGAGTCCCCCTCCTCGGAGTTTCCCATTAGAAGGCGACTGACAGGCCTGATCTCTGTCCCCTATTCTGTTCGCCCTTACCATAGGGCCCCTGCCCTGTCTGGTCTATGGTCATCCGCCACTAAGGGTTTCCGAGATACTAAGACTACCATGGAGGAGGAAAATATTTTACTCTATTCAGATGATATCGTTTTGTTCATCACCCAGCCAGCCAGCTGAGACAATCCCAGAGGTTTTCCAGGGCTTCGAATGCTGTGGCACCCACTAGGGGTACGCCATAAATTGGGATAAATCAATGTTGGGCACCGGGCATTTAGACTTGTCCACTGTTCCGGGGAGGCTGCAGATGGATAGGGAAGGGTTCCAATATCTTGGGATATATATATGACCACTAACCAATAGCGATCCCTGGATCGGAGCCTGAGGAGGGTGCTGGTAGGCTGGCGGGCGATACCATTGACATTATTAGACATAGCTATTTTAAAAATGATTAGCCAACCAAAATTCTTATATGTCTGCCAAAACACGTATTATAAGATCCCGGATTAGCTTTTTGTTAGGATTGATGGAAATCAGAAAATTATTATGGAACAATGGGCGCCCACAATTGCACTGGAGAAATTGCAGTGCAACCAATACAATCGTGGTATTGCCCTCCCTGATATCAGTGCTTACTACTGGGCAGCCCACCTAATTTTTGTCAATGACTGGGAGTGTACAACCCATGACGATCCCGCATATGCCTTAGAGAGGACTCATTTCCAAACAAGGTCTTATTTGCATTATCTTCTTGGGAGAAAGAGTGCTGGACAGTTACTGTTGGCAACTCAGGTGGCGATTGAGGCATGGATCAGGGCCACCATATGTATTTGGTGGTTGAATAGAGTCACACAAAATCAAGGGAGGGAGGTAGAGTACTGATCCGTTCAGTCTCCTAGGGATAATCAAGATATCAAAGGGGAAGGATCACTGGTCCTGCATAACCAGGGTATGCAGGTTGGTTCGTTGTGTCTCACAAAATTAAAAGACCCTCATGCACGTGTTTTTTGGTAGGAATTCGTAGCGGTATATGTTGTCTCCCCGCTTTGAAACACGTGTGTGCATAATCCTTGGGTCAGTTTTTATGCAACCTCCACCCGGAGGATTTACCCATGGTTAAAACAGTAGTGATCGTGAATAAGTGACGTGAAGGGAGATTAAAATGCCCGTACAGCCAGATTCAAATGTTATTAGGTCTGGATTCGGGTAATAGTAAACGATAATGTGGCGTGTTGCTCTGGAATATTAAGGAATTCAAGCACACTAATAAGTGAGTCTTAAAAAATGGTCGACATGTTTCAGCCTGGGTGCCTGTGTAGGTCGGTAGGCTTTCTTCAGGACCAGTGTTAGGTGAAAAGGTGAAGTGAAAAGGTATAAGTAAATAAATAACCTGTTTTAGGCAATCCACGGTAACATTGTACCTGTTGGAAAAAGTTTTGACATGTAGAACAAAGTTGGGTAAACAGAAAGGGTCAGGGACACAAAAGACATAGACAAAAATAGACAACTGGTTAGTCACTTCTGGATTCTAAACAGCTTTAAAATGGCAATACTTTGGCACAGATACATGCTCCGTCGACGGTGTCAACTCATACAGTCTCATGCCTGGTGGTGGTGATGGCATGCAGGAAATTCACCGGTCATGTCGTTCTTGTGAGACGAAATAACGTGAATTAAGTAAATCGAGCCATATTGAGGTGTGTGGTGGACTCTACTTCAGTATCAGTGATAGGTGGGTAATGGAAAGCAGCGGTATTGTGCTGACAAAGGTTTTTTTGTGTGTGTTTTTTGTAAGTGGGCATGCGTGCTGCGTCGCGCATGGAAAGTCGGAATGTGATGCTCGTGTAAGGCATATAAACACTAAGAGTATGGTGCCGTGATGTTAAAGTAATAGCGATACATGCTCGTGTGAATGCGGCTTATACGCGAAACCACTGCGGTGATGTGCTGAGAGGTGCCGCTTTTGGGGTGGATAAATAACGGCTAAAACCGCAAGATTAAATGACGTGG